>NW_026000079.1:1814031-1836043 GCF_001458135.2 Marmota marmota marmota | reverse complement strand
TCAAAAAAAAAAAAAAAAAAAAAAAAAAAGCATGGAGTAAGGGAATATAGGTTGGCCAGGGTGTGTGAGGCCATGGGTTAAATCCCAGCACTGCAAAATAAATAAATTAATTAAATAAAAATAAAACATGAAAAAAGGGACTAAGGGTGTTGCTCTCTGGTAGAGCACCCTGGGTCCAATCCCTAGTATTGGGGGAAAAAATTTCAGCTGTAAATTTGGTTGGGATTATACTGAGTCATAGATCAATTTTGGCAGGACTGGTATCTCTACAATGGCATCATTCAACCACAAACATGATATAATATATCTGTTATGGTTTGAATGTGAGGTGTCCACCAAATGCAAGAGGCTTCAGAGAGGAAATGATTGGGTTGTGAGAGCCTTAACCCAATCAGTGAATTAATCCCCTGATGGGGTTAACTAGTGGTGACTGGAGGCAGGTAGGGTGTGGCTGGAGGAGGTGAGTCATTGGAGGCGTGGCTTTGGGCTATGTGTTTGTATTTGGCAAGTGGAGATCTCTCTCTGCTTTCTGATCATCATGTAGCTGCTTCCCTCCCCCATACTCTTCCACCACGATGTTAGCCTCACCTCTAGCCCCTAGGAGTGGGGCCTCCTGTATGTATTGAAACTTCTGAAACTGTGAGCCCCCAAGTAAATGTTTTCTCCTCTACAATTTTGCTTGTCAGGTTTTTAGTCACAGTGACAAAAAAAGCTGACTAAAACTATCCATTTAGTCAGATTGTCTTTCAGCAGAGTTTTAAAGTTTTTTGTCAAGGACTTCTGCTTTCTGTTACTGTAATAAATATCTGAGATAAATCATCTTCATAAGAGGAAAGGTTTATTTTGTTTATTTAAAAATTTTTTTTTTAGATGTTGATGGACCTTTATTTTATTCATTTATTTATACACGATGCTGAGAATCAAACCTCACCTCACATCTGCTAGGTGAGCGCTCTACTACCTAGCCACCACCCCAGCCTGGAAAGGTTTATTTTGGCTCATAATTTAGGAATTTCAGTTCATGATGGATTGGCTCCATTGCTTTGGGCTTGTAGGGAGGTGGCACACACCATAGCAAGAGCCTGTGTTGGAGGAAGCTCCTCATCTATTGCATTCTGGAAGAAAAGGAAGAGGAAGGGACAGGGTCCCAATATCCCCTTCAAGGTCATGCCTCCAGTGACCTAACTTACTTCCACTAGGCCCCACCTTCTTCTAAGAATTCCAGGCTTCAACACATGGGTCTTTGGGAGACATTCAAGCCCAAATTATAGCTGTGGTCCATCTTGCCTGCATAAAATGTAAGATTCTTGAGGGCAGGATCTTTTCAGTCATGTTTATCATCCTCTATTCATTACTTTTTTTCATGGTGCTAGCACATAGGAGACACTGAACAAATAGTTTTGAAATAAATGAGGGTTCCCAAGCCATATCTCTACTCAGTTTTAGACATCTATCTATTTACTATTGGAAATCTCCACTTAGTATCCCACAGAATCATCAAGCTCAGCATGATTTCTCCTCCCTCTCTTCTCTTCTTGTGATCCCTTACATGGTTGTAGGAAGTACTGTCCACCCATTCTCCAGTCAGAGATTTGGTAGTCCCCATTGACCCCTCCTGCTCCTTTCCAGTCAGCCTCCTAGCCCTGCTAGTCCCAGCCTCTCTTCAGGCTCCTCCTTTCCAGCTCCCACCATCACTGCTTGAATTCTCTCACTAGATCATTGCATCAGCCCCCAAACCAGCCTTCCACCCTTAGTCTTGCCCCCGTCTCTCCAGTCTGCAGCTCAGATTTGAGCATGCCCTTCTGCATAACATGTCTAACTGGTTCAGGACTGCTTTCACAATCAGATGCAGGCTCCTTAGCCCAGCATACAAGGCCATTCACTCCTTGGCCCTTTCCTGTCTCTCCAGCCACACGCCAAGGCCATGGGAATACAGAGGATGAACACATGCCATTGTGGACATATGCCTGCAGAAAGGTTCTTCTTCATTTAGTGCTGCTACTCTGCCCCTGTCCCTGCCACCTTTTTCTTTCTACTTGCTGCTCAATAAAACATCCTTGCCTTCATTTGGCTAAATAGGAACTTATGCCTGATTTTCACATAGACAATGCCCAGTAAATGTCATATTGAGTATGATTTTTTTTTTTTTTTTTTTGTACCAGGGATTGAACCCATAAGGGCTTTACCATTGAGACACATATCCAGCCCTTTTTATTTTGAGGCACTAAGTTGCTTAGGGCCTTGCTAAGTTGCTGAGGCCGGCCTCGAATTTGCAATCCTCCTGCCTCAGCCTCTAGAGCCTCTTTGATTACAGGTGTGTGCCCTCATGACAGGCTTGAATACAAACTTTTAAGATGTATACAAATACTTGACCTCAGTCCCCCACCCCAAGTCATTAAGTTAAAGAATTTAAAGTCCTTAATCTTGCTGCCTGTGGTGGTGCATGCCTACAATCATAGCTGCTTGGGAGGCTGAGGAGGAAGATCACAAGTTCTAGGCCAGCCTGAACAATTTAGTGAGATCCTGTCTCAAAAAAAATAATAAAAAGGGCTGGGGATGTAATTCAGCAATATAATGCCTAGTACCATAAGTAAGTAGATAGATGGATTGGTATATACATACACATATACATAGTTAAGTAAATTAATAATCATTCTTCAGTCTCAAGGACAAAGTCCTTATACCTGGGACAGGAATCTACACATAGTAAATTCTGGTTTAGTTACATGTCAGGTATCCAAAGGGCTATTTTAAAACCCACATTGATTTCCCCCACAACTCAGCATATTTTAAATGTAAATATTAGCTTCAATAGGAAGGCAAATCCTATGATGTACTCCAGAGTGCCTGGAAGATTATCAGCCATACTGGGCTGTTAGATCCTGGGAACCCATGCTCCAGTGTTCTGTTGAGGCATCTTCTGAGGCAGAGGCTGCCAAATCTGTTCTCAGGCTTTAGAATGTAGAAATGGGGCCTGGTTGGAGTCTACCACTTACAACCTCTGCCTGTTATTTGAAGATAAAGTCTTTTCTGTCCTTATAGTCTCCTGGGCCTTCTGAAAATAGCCATTCACCTCTTTAGCCTCAGCAAGAAGGTGAGGGTGCTCCTTTTCTGTGTGGTGTTACAAATTGGGACCTGCCTAGAGGGGCAGTTGGTTAGAGGTGTTGTAAGTGGGACTCAGGATGAAGATTAGTTAGAGAAAACTTCAGAGAAAAGCTGGGTCGCCATAGGTACCTAGGGTGTGCCCCAGGAATGTTGGTCCCGTGAGGGCTGAGGGAGCAAGAGATGATTGACAGTTCTTAAGTTCTTAGATGCCGTCCTGGTCCAGCCCATATCCTTCTTGCTCAGCCTTCTGACCAGAGATGTGCTGTGCAGGGTATGATTTGTGTAAAGTGACTTAACGCATTCATCTGACAGTGACCAAGGAAAGAGCCAATTGAGTTTGTCCAAGAACTGGTTGAGTTTTAACATGGTGGCAAAGGGGCTGGGTGTCGCTGAGTGGTAGAGCTTTTGTCTAGTATGAGGCCTTGGGTTTAATCATGAGCACTGCAAAAAAACGAAGAAAAAGAAAAAAAGGTGTAAAGCTAGTGACGAAGATTGTTGGTGTTCATAGGAAACAGTTCTTCCATGGAAAAAGAGTGATTTTAATACATAAACTCTCTCAGTGCCACGGAAATACCTTGCCCTCTTTGTGCAGATGCTGCAGGCTGGTGGTAGGGCTTGGTTCCTGACGTCGGGGTGTGACTCACCAGTGTGGTATGTGCTTCCTGCCTGTCACGCTAATTCTCTTCTATGTACATCTCCAGACCACCCAGCTTTATCTCTGCTGTCTCTGCCTTCTCAAGGCTACTGACATTTCAGCTCAAAATGCCTCTGAAACCACCCTCACATAGTGACCCAAGTCATCCCTGCTTCAAACCCTTTTCCAGCTCTTCCATCATGATTCAATTAGACTCTTGTGTAGGGTCCCTCCGGGCCCTGCAGCGTGCAGGCTGTGTCTGTTCCTACTGGCTTCTTCATATTCCAGCTGTGTGACCTTGGGCAGTCTCCTCTCCACCATAGCTTACTCACCTGAGCAATGAGGATGATGATAATAGAACCCACCTCACAGTGTTCTTGTGAGGATTCAGTGAGTTACTCCATGGAGAGTGCTTAGGCCAGGGCCTGGAACCAGTCAGTTCTCAGTAAACATTTCTAAGATTACTGCTATACTCTCTGTGAGGGCAGGGATCACACTTTCTCATCTTTGTATTTGCACCACCATGCTTGGCCTGCTATGTGCTTGGTAAGTATTTATCAAATGAATATAATTTTCTTGATGGTACTTTTTGTCTTCATGTTAATATTGATCAAATCAGAAGGTTTTTTCCTTTGGGAAAGTATCCCAATTTCAGATTCTTGATTTATATTTTCCAGCAGTTTCCAATGGCAGCATATAAACAATAAAAGTTAAATAAACTTAAGAGACCAAATAACCTAAAGACATAGTTAAGATTAATTTTTTGGGCTTGGGATGTAGCTAAGTGATAAATGGCTTGCCTGGCATGATCAAGGTCCTTGGTTCCATCCCCAGCACTACAAACACACAAATAAAGATCAGTTTTCATTTTATTTTATTTTCCATGGTGCCTGGGATCAAACTGAGGGCCTTACACATGGTAGGCAAGTACTCTATCACTGAAAAGATTGTTGTTGTTGTGATTGAACCTGGGGTACTTTATCACTGAACTACATCCCCAGCCCTTTTTATTTTGAGACAGGGTCTCACTAAGTTGTTGAGGCTGACCTTGAATTTGTGATCCTTCTGCCTCACCCTACCACCTCAGCCTCCTGAGTCACTGGAGTTACAGGTATGTGCCACCACAGTAGTGTTTTCCTTTAATCCCAGCAATTTGGGAGGCTGAGGCAGAAGGATCACAAGTTTGAAGGCAGCCTCAGAAACTTAATGAGGCCCTAAGCTACTTAGTGAAACCCTACCTCAAAATAAAAAATAAAAAGGGCTGGAGATGTGGCTCAATGGTTAAGTACTAAAAAACAAATAAATAAAAATAAAAGATAATTTTGGGTGTGTGTTAGTTTGTTAGTTACTGGGGATAGAACCCAGGGCCTCATGCATGCTAGGCAAGAACTGCAACACTGAGCTACATCTCCATGTAGATATTTTTAGACAATATCTTGCTGAGTTCCCCAGACTAACCTGGAAATTGCTATCCTCTTAACTCAGCCTCCTGACTTGCTGGGATTATAGATATGTGCCACTGCACCCAGCGAAAGATAACTTTTTTGTTTGTTTGTTCTGGGGGAGGTTGTGGTACCGGGGATTGAACCCAGGGATGCTTAACCACTGAGCCACATCCCAGCCCCCCCATTTTTTTAATATTTATTTTTTAGTTGTAGTTGGACACACTTTATTTCACTTATTTATTTTTACGTGGTTCTGAGGATCGGGCGAGCGAGGTGAGCGCTCTACTGCTGAGCCACAACCCCAGCCCCCCCAGCCCTTTTTAAAATTTTATTTTGAAACAGGGTCTCACTAAGTTGCTTAGGTCCTCGCTAAGCTGCTGAGGTTGGCTTTGAACTTGTGATCCTCCTGCCTCAGTCTCCTGAGCTGCTGGGATTACAGGCATGCACCACAGCACATGGCAAGAGATAACTTTTTAATATTTATTCATCTTGAATCCCTGATCTGGAGATTCTTTTTTTTTTTTTAGAGGGCGGGGGAGAGAGAATTTTAATGTTTATTTTTTATTTTCGGCGGACACAACATCTTTGTTTGTATGTGGTGCTGAGGATCAAACCCAGGCCACATGCACGCTAGGCGAGCACGCTACCTCTTGAGCCACATCCCCAGCCCCTGGAGATTCTCTTTTTATTTTCGCGTTTCTCTGGTCTTTTCTCCCTTTTTCGGTCCTGGGGCTGCCCAGTATACACAGAACTGAGAAAGGGGAGAGAAAAAGCCCAAGCAGAAACGTTTATTTAATGGAACAGGACAACTGCAGTTAGCAGGAGTGTCTGTCGGGTCGCTTGTATGCCACACAGCTAGGATCTGTCTTGACAGATGACTCAGCGGCCTCTCTCCCTAGTCTTTTGGTGGTGGGGAACAGGGGAACAGGGAGTGCCAGTCACTGCTGCCCTCTTGTGGGCAACCTGTGAAACAGATATTCAGTTGGGCACCAGGGACAAAGGCAAGCCTTGGAAGCTCCCTTGGTGCTGTGTGCACTGTGATCCTGCCCAACATGTGTTCACTTGTCTGCGCCCAGTCCGTCTTTCCATAGTGTCCTTTACAGTTCATCTGCATATGTAAGCCAGCAGACTATGAACCACCAGGACTTGTCTACACCTATATTTCAAATTTTAATTTTATAAAAGTCAAACTTCTGTGATAATTTACAGTGAGTTGTTTTTGTTTTTGTTTTATGGTTCTGGAGATTGAACCCAGGGCCTCATTCATGCTGAGCATGTGCTATACCACTGGGCTGTATCCAGACCCCCTATAGTGAGTTCTTAGTTCTTTTTTAGTGCAGTGGTTGAAATGTTTTCTTATTGAGTTCAAAAACAATGAAGTTTTCTGACATTGTGTAATGTTTATGAGAAAATAATAATTTAAAATCAGTTTAGTATGGTCATGTCAATTTTGAAACTCATAATGTGACACTGGGCATAGTGGCATGTGCCTGTAGTCCCAGCTGCTTGGGAGACTGAGGCAGAAGGATCATTTGACTAGCCTGGGCAAAACAATAAGAATCTCTCTCTCAAAAAACAAAACAAAACTCAGTAATTTGGGGTGTTTATTTATTTATATCTTATATCATTTTTTTATTTATTGTGGTACTAGGAATTGAACCCAGGGAAGCTCTACCACTGAGCTACATCCCCAGCCCCTTTTATTTTTTCTTTTGAGAAGGGTCTTGCAAAGTTTCCCAGGCTGTCAATGTTTTTAGCAATTACAATACAATTACAATTACAATAGCTAAACTGTGATAACAATCTAGATGCCCTTCAGTAAATGAGTGGATAAAGAAACTGTGGTAGGGGCTGGGGATGTGGCTCAAGCGGTAGCACGCTGGCCTCGCCTGGCCCAGGTTCAATCCTCAGCACCACATACAAACAAAGATGTTGTCCGCCGAAAACTAAAAAAAAAATAAATAAATATTAAAATTCTCGGGCTGGGGCTGTAGCTCAGTGGTACAGCACTTGCCTAGCATGTGCGAGGCACTGGGTTTGATTCTCAGCACCATGTATAAATAAATGAACAAAATAAAGGCCCATCAACAACTTAAAAACATTTTAAAAAAAAAAAGAAACTGTGGTATATATACACAATGGAATATTACTCAGCCTTAAAGAATGAAATTATGGCATTTACAGGTAAATAGACGGAGTTGGAGAATATAATGCGAAGCAAAGTAAGTCAGTCCCCCAAAAACAAGGGCCAAATGTTTTCTCTGATAAGTGGATGCTGATCATTAATGGGGGGTGACAAGGGAAGAATGGAGGAACTTTGGATTGAACAGAGGAGGGGGGGATGGTGGAATGAGACAGACATTATTACCCTATGTAAGGGTACGATTGCACAAATGGTGTGATTCTTTCTATGTCATGTACAACCAGAGAAATGAAAAGTTGTGCTCTATTTGAGTAAAAAATAAAATAAAATTAATTTAAAAAATTTTTAAAAAGTTTCCCAGGCTAGCCTCAGACTTACGATCCTCCCACCTCAGCCTCCAGAGTTGCTGGGATTATAGATTGTACCACTGCACCCAGCTAATAGCATGGTTTTTAAAAGTTACTTTCAGACCTAGGGTTATAGCTCAGTGGTGGAGCACTTGCTTAGTACATGTGAGACACTGAATTCCATCCTCAGCACCACATAAAATAAATAAACAAAGGTATTGTGTCCATCTACAACTAAAAATATTTTTAAAAATAATAAAAGTTCCGGGGCTGGGGATGTGGCTCACGTGGTAGTGTGCTCACTTAGCATGCGTGCGGCACTGGGTTTGATTCTCAGCACCACATAAAAACAAAATAAAGATATTGTGCCCACCTAAAACTAAAAAATAAATATTTAAAATAATAATAATAAATTCCTTTTATTGATCTTTTTGGACTCAGTGGTGGAGCACTTGTCTGGCTGGTATGCATGAGGCCCTGGATTTAACCCCTAAAATCCTGCAAAAAAAGAAAAAAGAAAAAGAAAAGCCTTTTGTGTGTGTTGGGGGGGGGGGCACAATTTAACCTCTGCTCTTTAGTGGTGACAGATCCAGTCTGTCTACCTAAGCTGAGTAGAGATGTACCCTGCTTGGACCCTGGTTTCTACTGCTTGGGTGGTTTCTTCATTTGCAATTGCAACCAGGACACATTTACTCATCACCTGCCTTCCAGAGGAAGAAGACTTCTCAGCTTTGAGCAGTCAAATTACTGACATATACCTCTGAGGGGTGGTGTGAACTGTTCTGTAGACTAGTACTGGCAACTATAGCTAACGAGGAACACTCAGTGTGCTAGGCACTATACTAAGTACTTTATATAGCTGGGCATGGTGGCACACACCTATAATCTCAGCAGCTCGGGAGGTTGAGACAGGAGGATCCTGAGTTCAAAGCCAGCCTCAGCAACAGCAAGGCACTAAGCACTCAGTGATGCTCTGTTTCTACATAAAATACAAAATAGGGCTGAGAATGTGGCTCAGTTGTCAAGTACCTTTGAGTTCAATCCTTGGTACCTCCCCCGCAAAATAATTAAAAAATAAAAAATATTAAAAAGGGCTGGGGGGGCTGGGATGTGGCTCAGGCGGTAGCGCGCTTGCCTGGCGTGCGTGCGGCCCGGGTTCGATCCTCAGCACCACATACAAAGATGTTGTGTCCGCCCGATAACTAAAAAATAAATATTAAAATTCTTTCTCTCTCTCTCTCTCTCATTCTCTCTTTAAAAAAAAAAAAAAAAAAAAAAAGGGCTGGGGACATGGCTCCATGGTTAAGCACCTCTTTTTTCAATCCCTGGTACAAAAAAAAAAAGAAGGACTTTATATATGTAACCTCATTAACCTGATTTAATTCTTAGAGTAATTTTGTGAAATATAGATGCAGTTATTATCCCAATTTGACTGAGGAGGAAACTGAGGCTTATGGAGGTAAATAAGTTGTCCAAGGTCACTCAGCTGATGAGTGACAGAGGTAGAATTTGAACCCAGGCAAAAGAACAGGCAGTCTGTCCTCAGAGCCAGCACACTTTCCAGGGCACAGCTTGGTAGCCTCTGTGTAAGCTCAGAAAGCTAAGGCCAGGAGCCTGTCTGTCACAAGGTTAAGGGGAGCATTGACAGACTGGGAAGGACTCGTCTGTCCAAGCAGTCCAGTCCCTGGACTTGGGGCCCAGGGTGGGAGAGGTGGCTGGATTGGGCAGGCCGAGGGCCAGACAGCTGAGGCCTTTCCTCAGTCTCAGTCACCCATTCTGAGAAGGAGTGTGTTACGTGCTGCTGTGAATCTAACACCGCTCTGGACACCTTGGAGATCCCAGCGACGTTGCAGAGGACATCCTAGCCACAGGGGTGTTATCACTTGTATGAAAAGAGAAAATTTTACAATTGGGGAACAAATGGTCATGAATGTTTTCTAAAACATATCACTTTTTGCTTCTCCCTGAGTATTTTTTAGTAAATCCTCAGGGCATTCAAACCGCTTCCAAATCTGCATTGGCATTCAAAGAAGGAAACAGCTTCCTCTTGTACTCATGGACATTGGTGTCCAGTCTGGCTTTCCTCTTTGGTTAAGCCACATGGTCCTATTTAACATAAATTCCCATCTTGTGTATCTGAAGAATGTGCGTGGTTCTGGGGTCCTCCACTTTCATTAATTTTTGTGGTGCAGGGACTGAGCCCAGGCCTCCATACTAGAGAGCACTCTACCACGGGGCAGCCCCAGGACCACTTTCACTAATTCTTAAACCATAAGGAGGCTGCAGGAGAGTTCATAAACAGCAGTGGTCACCCTTGCCCGGGCTCTGTCTACCTAAGCTGAGTAGAGATGTGCCCTGCTTGGACCCTCTGCCTCCAGAGTGGGCTGGGAGAAGGAAGAGGATTTCTGGTGTTCAAGCCACAATTACCCAGTTTCATTTCCAGCCCAGCTTGGTCAAGGATCATGTGTCCCTTCATATTCCTCCCTTTAACCACAGACTCTGTGGCTGGTGGGGCCAGCAACAAAACAAGGTCTCTGGGATTCTACTGAGGGTTGAAAGGATGCCCAGCATCTTTTTTTTTTTTTAGTTATCAATGGACCTTTGTTTTATTTATTTAAATGCAGTGCTGAGAATTGAATCCAGGGCCTCATGCATGCTAGGAAAGTGCTCTATCACTGAGCCCAGCATCTACCCTTTGAATTGTCCTTTTCACTCAATCTTAGCCTCCAAGGTGTACTAATATGAAATGTTTACCATTGAAAAGGTAGGAGGCTATCCCTGTGACCCAAAAGTGTGCTGGTAGGTGTTTAAAGCCAACTCTCTAAAAGTAAGCCCTGATTTGCCAATTTCAAAGTGTACATTTTCCTAAGCTACCGATTTGGCATTACCAAATACAGAGTTGGGAAGAAATGGACAGTACATCTTTGTACAGCATTTCTGTTACACAGAGACAATATATAAATAACCTCAGGAGCAAATAAAGTGCAGTAGAATGATTAGAAGGTAGTATTTAGGGGGTGGTGAGTTTCCTTGTTTTTGTTTTGTTTGGTACTGGGAATTGAACCCAGGGTTGCTTAACCATTGAGGCACATCCCTGGCTCTTTTTTTTTAAAAGTATATTTTAGTTGTGATGCACACAATACTTTTATTTATTTTATGTGGTGCTGAGGATCAAACCAGTGCCTCGCACCTGCTGGGCAAGCTTTACCACTGAGCCCCAGCTCTTTTTGTATTTTATTTAGAGACAGGGTCTTGCTGAGTTGCTTAGGGCCTCGGTAAGTTGCTGAGGCATGAGTCCTCTTGTAAGCTACTCTGAGCTGGCTTTAGCATGACACTGCTCTTTCTCACTACCTATTTCCAAAACTGTGGGACTTGGGTGGGGAGGCCCAGTGAGCTGTGAGAGAGGTAGAACCAGCAGTGATTCCCTAAATGGGGATGGGACCCTGTATCTGGCTGCAGGTGCCTGTGCCATGTTTATCCAGTGGTCCACCAGACTGATCCACATGATTGAGGAGCATCCTGACCCCCAGTAGAGTCTAAGTGCAAGCTGTTGTGTGCTTGAGTGCTCTTGGTTGGCTTAGACACATTCTGAAGTTCACTTAAATGTTGCTTCACAAGAAACCAACACCTCCTCCTCACCTTAAAGAATGAAGCACCATAACTCTGGCCCATAAACCACTCTCCACAGTGGTTAAGTACCACAGTCATATGAGCCTCTGTTTGCTGATATCTCTCCATTTTGCCCTTTCAACTGGCAGCTACAGAAGGGCAATTCCCAGTACCTAGTGGGCAATCAGTATATAGCAGGTACTCCATGATTGAAAAAAAAAAAAGTTTTCCTTTCCCCCCCCGCCCAGTACTGGGGCTTAAACCCAGGGGTGCTTTACAATTTAGCTACATCCCCAGCCCTTTTTATTTTGAGACAGGGTCTCACTAAGTTGCTAAGGCTGGTGTTCAGGGGTACTGGAATGACCAGAGATTCTCAGAGTATCATCCCTAGACCAGCAGCATCAGCCTCACCTGGGAGGTTGCTAACTGACCGAGGGCAGTGATCTATTATTATAACAGATCACTTTCTTGCTAATTTTATGCACAGTAAGGGTAAATAACCATAGCTAGATGAATCATGGCTCACTTTTTTTTCTTTTTAACACGAACTCACTATATACTTCAGATCTAATTTTTTTTTTTTTTTTGAACTGGTGACTTAACCCAGGGGCACTTCACTACTGAGCTGTATCCACAGCCCTTTCTAATTGTTTTCTTAAATTTGAGACAGGGTCTCATTAAGTTGCTTAGGGCCTCTCTATGTTGCTGAGGCTGGCCTTGAACTTGTATCCTCCTGTCTCAGTCTCCTGAGCTGCTAAGATTACAGGTGTGTACCACTGTGCCCAGTATCCAGATGAGTCTTGAACTCCTGGGCTTAAGTGATCCTCCCCCCTCAGCCTCCCAAGTACAAGTACATGCCACCGATCCTGGCTTATGATGACCCTCTTTTTTCCCCCCAGTCCTGGGGATTGAAACTAGGGATGTACTACCACTGAGCTATTGCCGTAACCCCTGTTTTTGGACAGGATCTTGATAACTTTCCCAGACTGACCTCAAACTTGTAATCCTCCTGCCTCAGCCTTCTGAGTCGCTGGGACAGTAAGTATGTGCCTTTGAGCCTGGCTCATCGTAAGTCTCTTTAAGAAGTAACTCCCTGAACTCAGTGAGGGCTCTGCTGAGAAAAAATGGGGAAGCCAAGTGGGGCACTGGTGGTGGGATTGAAGCATCCTATGATGTGAGCTGCTGATGAGAGATTTGCATTTATTGTCATTAGCAAGAGGGCCATGAAGCAGATAAACCTTGAGTCCTATGATGAGAATCAGAGGTGCCCGGGCAGCTTGATGACTGGCTGTGCACTTGACCCTCCCTACCTTTGACTTCTCTTCTTCCTGCCAGCTACCAGAGATTCACGGACTGTTATAAGTGCTTCTACCAGTTGCAGCCTGAGATGACACAGCGAATCTATGACAGATTTATAACTCACCTGGAGGCATCTATCCGGGTGAGTGACAAGAGGCCCAGAAGATACCATTAGCTTAGGTTTTTTTTTTTTTTTTAAGGGGGGGGGGAGAGAGAGAGAGAATGAGAATTTTAATATTTATTTTTTAGTATTTGGCGGACACAACATCTTAGTTTGTATGTGGTGCTGAGGATCGAACCCGGGCCGCACGCATGCCAGGCGAGCGCGCTACCGCTTGAGCCACATCCCAAGCCCTAGCTTAGGTTTTTATCTCTAGATTGTTGGTCCTCTGGGGGCAGTGACCCTACTCTTTGCCCCTCTGTCTTCTCAGCCCCTTCAGCCACCCTCTGTGCACAGCAGGCTACAGTGCCAGTCACCCGCCTCCTCCAAAGAATGTGGGTATCTTAAATGCCCCTTTCTCTTATTGTGCTGTATTGTAATTATGTGTTTATATGTCGTCTGCCTTACTGGGCCGTGTGTGCTCTGCAAGGGCAGGACAGAGTCAAGTTCATCTTTGTATCTTCAGTTTTTGGGCCAAGGCCTTGCCCAGAAGAAGCCACCTAATAAACAATCCAAAAAAGGCTACGATTCCATTCATGTCTTTAAGTAACTGCAGTGTCTCTAGAGAGGCAAGGACGGCCCTGTTAGCACCCCAGTGTGAGGAATCTGGACAGGTGCTGAGAGTGGACATAGGCAGTGTCCAGCCCCCAGAAATGAAGGCAGGGAGAGAGGCTTGCTGCACGTTCTTTCTAAATGTTTGCCATATTATATTTTATTTCCTTTTTAAAATATATATATATTAATATGTTTATATATATATATATATATATATATATATATATATATATATATATATATAAAGTTGTAATCAGACACAAAACCTTTATTTATTTTTTATGTGGTGCTGAGCATCGAACCCAGTGCCTCACATGTGCTAGGTGAGCACTGTGCTGAGCCACCACCCCAGCCCCTATATTTTATTTTCGTAAGTATAAATGTCACATGTTAGCCAGGCATGATGGTGCACTTCGGTAATCCCGGTAACTGGGGAGGATAAGGCAGGATGATCACAAGTTCGAGGCCAGCCTCAGCAACTTAGAAAGACACTGTCTCAAAAAGACTGGGGACGTGGCTTGGTGGTATAGCACCCCTGGGTTCAATCCCCAGTACCACGGGGGTTGGGGGGGGGCAGAAATGAGCCAGAATTTAGTGTATTTCTACTCTGGGCTTGTCTAGTATCATTACAGTTTTTTCCTCCTTTCTCTTCAGGAGGAAATTTCAGAAATTAAAAAAGAAGGGAACCTAGAAGCTGTCTTGAATTCCTTGGATAAAATTGTGGAAGAAGGCAAAGACTGCACGGAGCCAGCCTGGTGAGAAAGGAGCGGGAAGGGACCGCACTTCAGCCTCTGGTAGGAGACTCTGAGGCTGACCCCATATCTGAGACACTGGGCTCTATATAGCCCTGAGAGAGGACCCTTTGACAGGGACAACAACAAACAATAACCAAAAACAGTTGAAATGCAGAGTTCCCTCCTGGGAGGAGAGCCCCAGGGCAAGTGCATGTTATTATCCAGGGGTTCGGGAGGGAAGTGGTTTGGAGGTCCGACTGAAGAGGCCTTTGAGAGGTCATTTCAGGGCCTGTTGGGCCTGTGGGAGGAAGGAGGGGAGGGACAGAGGACACCGAGCAGTGAAATTGGGAATCCTATGTAGGTTAGGCTGGCCAGGCACTGGCTTTGAGTCATTGGTTTATTCAACACACATTTAGGGTGCACCTACTACACGCTAAATACTGTTTTAGAAGCCAGTGATGTGGCAGTGAACAAGTGACACTCTGCAAGTGACAGTTCAGTGGGCAGCTTGGTAGCCTGGAATACCATGAACCGGAGGAAGAAGTAAGGCCTTGAGCGCAGAGTGGAGAGAGAGGCCATCAAGACCACCGCAGCCTTCCACTACCTCTGCCCTCACAGGACCTCAGGCCAGAGGGGAGAGATGCCATTCTTGCACTTTGTGACCTTACTTCTTCTTTTTTTTTTTTTTTAATATTTTTTTAGTTGTAGACGGACACAACACTTTTATTTCTTTTACTTATTTATTTTTGTGGTGCCGAGGATTGAACCCAGAGCCTCACACATGCCAGGCAAGCACTCTACCTCTGAGCTACAACCCCAGCCCGTGACCTTAATTCTTAAAAGAATGAAATTTTACAACTAAAAAAGAATTTTTAAGCCATGTGGTGGCACATGCCTAGAATTTCAGTGGCTCCACAAGTTCAAGGCCAGCTTCAGCAACAAAGCAAGACCCTATCTCAAAATAAAAGGGCTGGGGGGTTATGTGGCTCAGTGGTTAAGCACCCGTGGGTTCAATCTCAAGTAGCAAAACAAAAAAAAGAATTTTTAGAAGAACCTACAGTGGCGCCTGTTCCCTGTGTGACCTTGCCTCCTTAGACCCTCTCTCCTTATCTTCTCACGTCATCCAGCCTCAAGGTCTGGGTCCTCTCTCCAGAGGCTCCCCACTGGGAAGTCTCATCCTGTCACAACCCCATCTCTCCAGCTCCCAGCCTGATAGGGTGATACACAAGCAGGGCACGTGTTCACAAGGACAGCAGCAGAGGCTGGGAAGTCACCTCTAGACCTGGCGTCTTGAAGATGGGGGAGTGTGTGTGGGAGAGAGGAGAATGTGGAGTGTGGGGTGGAAGGCTGGTGGCAGCGGGCCTGGGGCAGGCGGTGTTCCCATCAGGAGCAGGGCTTGGGAGGTAAGAGGAGCCAGCCCAACTTGGGACTGGGGTGGGAACATCAGTGACTTGGTTTGTAAGTAGAACCCTCCCACAGATTGTCCCTCCCTCTCTGTCCCCCATGTGGCCCTTCAGGCGCCCCAGTGGGATCCCAGAGAAAGACCTGTGCAGCACCATGGCACCCTACTTCCTGCAGCAACGGGACACCTTGCGGTGCCATGTGCAGAAACAGGAGGCCAAGAACAGAGAGCTGGCCGATGCCATCCTGGCTGGGCGCAGGCAGTTGGAGGAGATGCAGCTGCAGGTCCAGGCCCGGCAGCAGGCCTGGCAGGCAAGTGTCCAGCCCTGCCTGCTTTCCCCTTCATCCCTGATAGGCCCTCAGAGATCCCCTCCCAACATAAGGGACCCCAGAGGCAGGAGGGGCCTCCTGTGGTGGTAGAGTCACATATCACTTCTGCTTGGATGTGTGCAGCAGGCTTCTCCCACCATAGCAGATGGGCTGCTGCCCGCCCTGCCCCTGCTAACCTCTAACTGCAGCATGGATTCCCTGCTGCCACGGCTGAGGCCCAGAGAGGGCAGAGGTGTGTCCCAGGAAATGGTCATTGTACTTCTCCCTGGGAACATAGACAGTATCTTCAAAATGTGCACACTGGAATGACTTCTAGAGCCCTAGTACATCTGGAACTCATTCTCCAGCAACAGTGTATGTCCTTTGAAGATGAACTTAATTTTTGAAAGTGGCCCAAGTGACTGAGGATAGAAAGGGTAGAGTGATCAAGCTGGCTGATACAGCTGGCAGGCGATGAAATGGGGTTTTCAGTGATGAAAAGGGGTTTCTTATTGGCTCAAAAAAGTTAAAGAAATTATAAAAAATAAAAACAAAAAGTACTGGGGATGTGGCCCAGTGACAAATTGCCTCTGGGTTAAATTTCCAGGAAAAAGAAAAAGAAAATGAACTCTGCCCTGGGGAGGCCTAGCCTAGGTGTCCTTGGTACCCAGCCCTCTATCAGTACCCATTGAGTGGTAGACTTCCTGCCTATCTTTGTCCTAATGCGCCTTCCTGGGCCAGTGATGAGTCACATGGCCCTGGGGGAAACCCACGCCCCAGTTCAGCTCAGAAGAGAAAGGGTTTGGTTTCCTCATAGCCTGTGTAGCTATTCTCTCCTGCTGATTTCAGGCTCTGTATGGAGAACAACGGGAACTGCTGGCCTTTCTGAGGGAGCCAGAGTGAGGCGGAGCCTGTGGCTGAGAGCAGAGGGCAGTCAAGGTCGAGGGCTGTGGTCGGCATGCTGGGCCTGGGCGGGCTGCCTTTGAGGACAGCTGAAATGGTGCCAATCTCCAGGCAGTGATGGAGGATCAGGCCCGAGCAAGCCCCACTGCTGCAGTGCTGTGAGGCTCCCCCGGGGTCACACATACTACCTTCAGACTCCTCCCTTCTGCCCAGAGATGGTGGCCCAACGTGGAGTCTGGGCCCGACTCTTTCTCCTTCAGGTGCAGGCCAGCACCACCCCCAGCGCTCTCCTGCAGGCTGCTTGGCACCCTACCACCCCCTCCCTTAGGGAATGTGTTTTCAATTTCACTGATTGTCCCCTTGCTGGCCAGCCCAAGGTCGCTTGCCATGTTCTCCCCGCATCCGTAAATAAACATCCTCCACTGCACTGTAATCTGTGAGGATGCTTCCTTGCCCGGCGTCTGTTGGGCCAAGACCACTTCTGGGTCCCCAAGCTCCAGCTTCAGGCAAGGGCTTGGTCAGTCCAGGCTGGGTAGGGCAGTTGTATGTGACCATCATGTGCCAAGGGCAGCAGAGCCCCGTTTTCACAGAAAGTGGGACACCTGGGTCCCCCAAAGTCAGGATGAGCTGTCAAGGGTATGTCACTCTTCGTCCCACCCTACCTTCTCTTTGACATTTGGATTAAGTGTCCATGGTGGAGGCCTCCAGGATAGTTGGGCCTCAGGACAATGTGACTCATGACTGCTTCTCCACTGTGCTCTTCTCCAGCCAGGGCCACCAGGACCGGAGAGGAAGGGGGACGGTTTTGGGTGGAGGGCAAAGCTTTTTGCCCTGGTATGGGCCACACCCGAGTGGCTCCTGCTTTTACCTCTTTCCCCACCAACAGCCCAAGCTTCATCTTTCCCTCTGCCCTCCTCTGCCCTGTGGAGCTGCGGCATTAATAATCCAGACGCCTCCGTCCTGCGCAGCCACCTCACCGAGTGCTGTGTGTATTTGTCAGAGTGGGCAGGCGGCCTCCAGCCCCGAGGGGTGTGAGTGAGGACACTGGTCAGCCGGGGGAAGGAGCCGGGCCACCCTTCCTTGCTAGGCCGGCTGGAGGCAGTGGCAGCTCTCAGGTGTTTTCAGGCTGGGACCTGCGGGCCTTCCTGGAGGACTGGGGGAGGCAGGTCCCTCCCTGAGGCTGTTAACCTTGGGGAGGCTGCAGGGGTAGGAGAATCGGAGGGTCAGCAGCCCAGAGATGCATTCTGTCTTACACTCCTCCAGGTCCTCCCTGCTGGGTCCCCTACCACAGTGCCCTTTCATACCTGGAACTTAGCCACCTGGCCTGCCCAGAAATGGAGAGGCTGTCCTCATACACCCAGCCCTACTGTATCTGTTGGCTTTGACTCTTGGACCTGTGCTGCCCTGACCCCTTCTGTTCCTGAAGCAGTTGAGTGGCCCACACCACGCCGGCCTTTGATGTCTGCTGGGTGGATGAGGCCATTGCTGGCACTCCCTCCCTAGGTTTGGCTCCTGCCCCGCAGGCAGACAGTGCAAATCATAGGCCTTAAGAGAGCTGGAGCTCTGGAGCCTATTTTAGACCTGAGCACCCCCTTCCTCTCTCGTTCCACTTAGATCCCAGCCAGGACTTGGGCGGAGGCTGCGGTCTCAACAGAATGGAGAAGGGTATAGGGATCTGGACAGCCCCCTAGGGCAGGGGCCAGGGGTGATGTCAAGAGCCTGGCAGCCTCTGATTGTGGCTGTCCTCCTTCATCACTCCCAACCACAGTATCCTTTGGGGTTTGGCCTACAGAGCCAGGGCAGATGACCCCCAATTAGCCCTGGCCGCTTCCCCATGCCCTGCTTGACCATGTGGGCGTAGCCCCCTCATCTCTGGGGTGGTATAAAGAGTGCTGGAGTCAGGAAGAGGCAGACCAGTTCCAGCAGCAGTCCTGACAGTGCCAACGGACACCATGAGGACCCTCACACTGCTTGCCCTGCTGGCCCTGGCTGCACTCTGCCTCGCTGGTCGGGCAGGTGAGTACCCCCACTTCTCCCCTTTTCTTCCAGTCTGGACACCCTTCTGCAGGCCCACACTGTCCTTGTGGAGGGAGAAGCGGGAAGAACAAGCTACCAGAGAAGTAGGGGAAGGAGGATGAGGGCCCTTGGAGTGAGCCAGGGGTGAGCTGGGCACCTTTTCTTTGCAGATGCGAAGCCCAGTGGTGCAGAGTCTGGCAAAGATACAGGTATGGGCCTGGTAGGGGCTCCTGGCACCCCCTCTGCCCTACGCCCTTCAGTCCCATTCCCTGTCGCCCGCTGACTCCTGCCTGTCAGGAAGGCCTGCCTGCTCCCCTACTTATTGTCCCAAGCCTGGAACCACCTGACCCCTGCCCTCTTCTCCACGTTCCACAGCCTTCATGTCCAAGCAGGAGGGCAACAAGGTGGTGAAAAGACCCAGGCGCTTCGTGGACAATGGGCTGGGGTAAGTAGGAGATGCTGAGCAGGGCCCTGCACCTGCGGATGTGCTGGGAGGAGCCATGGTAGGGAGTGGCTTTTAATAGGGACAGGCAGGGGGTCCCTCCTGGTAAGCACTCTGGAGTCCGTATGCAGTTGGAATAGAGGGTGAGCATATTGCATGAGGAGTGATGCCACCGTGTGGGACTTCTCAGAGCCCCAGCTCCCTACCCGGATCCCCTGGAGCCCAAGAGGGAGGTGTGTGAGCTCAACCCGAACTGTGACGAGCTGGCTGATCACATCGGCTTCCAGGACGCCTACCAGCGCTTCTACGGGACCCCAGCCTAGGTGGCTGTGCTGGCCGTGGCAGCCCTGCTCTGGCTCTGCGCCAGGACTCCTCCCTCGCCTCCCCCTCGGTCCCTCTGCCCTGCCAGTGTGGGCATCCCAGCTGGTCCAAAATAAAGTCCAGAGGAGGAATTGATGGGCTGTGAGTCTGTCCATTCTGTGGGGGAGGGGCTTGGCGGATGGAGTGGAGAGAAAGTGTCGCCTTCTTCAGTCCCAGAAAGTGCATCCCGAAGTCCTGTTTGTTTATTTATCGAAGCTGCTTTGTTCCAGAAAGCATGGAAGGTG
Source organism: Marmota marmota marmota (assembly GCF_001458135.2). NCBI lineage: Eukaryota > Metazoa > Chordata > Mammalia > Rodentia > Sciuridae > Marmota > Marmota marmota. Next base: position 1,816,336 of record NW_026000079.1, on the reverse strand, counting down.
GTTTCCTAAGGCTAACTAGGCTTCCCAGCTCTGGCCCAGCACCCCTCCCACACCAGTCCACTGAGTCAGCCATGACACAGCAAACACACCAGCCCCTGAAGGCCTGGACATCTTGAGTATTCAGCTGTGACCAGGACAGATTCATCACTAGGCAAAAAGCTGCTGGCAAAGAAGGTGCTACCTTGTTTTGGGGGGTGGGGAGCCAATGTGTGGCCCTTGGCTGGTTAATAAGCATTCAGGAGAGGCCTAGGTTAGTCAAGTCAGTTCTTCTGGGCTGAGCGGAGACTTCGGGGAGCACCAGAGATGGGCCCGGTGAAAGGGCCCGACACTCCCTGCTTCAGCCCCCAATAGGGCCCAGGGGCAGCTCCAACCTGGACACACGCATCTCCTCCCATCTCCCCTCACAGACCCTCGGCACTTACCCCACTCCCTCCAAGAGCCCCTCACGGCCCTCGCACTCTGCCAGTTCCCTCCGTCTGTCCCTCCTCTCTTCTGCCCTCCCTCTCTCCTCAGCTACTCTTGGCTCCAGGCTCAGATGTGTCCCCACCTTATCAGGCCTGGTCTGGGCTCCACAGCAGCACTGGGTCCTGGTCTCTGCCTCCCTCCAGGCCAAGGTCAGGGATGAGTCTCACTGTTGCTTGGCCTGAGCTCCCCCCTCTGGCGGGCCACCTTGCAGCAGGGGGCAGGTCCCAGGGGCTCGAAGCAGGGAGGCTGTGAAGGCAGCAATGATGACCAGGTTCCCAGCCACTGCCAGGCCCAGGGTGGCCACTGTGCCCTGCAGGCCCAGGGGGGGTTCCTGGGTGGCCAGCCAGGTTCTGCGTGATCCCATATCAGCTAGTACCGCCTCCAGCTGGAAGTGGGTGCCCAGCACTGCACAGATGTGGAATAGCTGATGGCTGTGGCCTGGAGGGAGGGTGGGCAGGTCAGGCACACACCCATTCCCAAGGCTCACTGACCCACTCTGTAACCCAGGGCAAGTCACCTGTCCTCCTACTCCCCTGTAAGAAACCCTGACTCCCAGAATTGTTAGAAGGGGGACTGAGCTGATTTGCATAAAGCCCCTGCATAGTGTATTAGTTTCGCTGTTTCTGAGGAAGGGCCCACCCTTGGGCTGTGAAATCTCTCTACCTAGCTCACTCCTGCCCTGGGAAATTGTCTCCCTGGCCCCGTCCAGGGCCGGACGGGCATATCCTCACCGATATAGTCAAAGCGCCCAGGCGCCAGCCGCTCTGGCAGGTGGGAGGCAAAGAGGAAGCCAGTGAGCAAGGCACAGAGGAGATGGTAGCCGTGGCTGGTGCTCAGCGCCTCCTGTCCGCAGCTGTGACCCCGGCCCCAGCACAGCCCCAGCTGGCGGAGGAAAAGCATGGCTGGTGGAGAGGGCCTCTGAGCGGAGTCGGAGATGGGTCTGGGACCTGGCCAGGGTGCTGAGCCTGGAGAGCAGGGAAAGGGCTGGGGGAGACGGGTCAGGAGGAAGCCGGGCGGGCCCGGCAGCCTTACCCTGTAGAAGAGTGGAAGGTTGTCGAACAGGAAGGGATAGGCGAAGGCCGCCGTGCGGAGGACCTTGCTGAACCCAGGACTTTCTAGTTCTGGGAACCTGGGAGACACGGACAGGCTGGTCGCCATTCCTGGCTCAGGCAGGGATCAAGAAGGGCAAGGGGAGCTTGAGCCAAATGGGTGTCAATGAAGCTTACTGGCTAGGAAAGCCCTTAGGTCGCACGCCTCCCTATATAAATGGCCACGTCTGTAATATGGGGCTAAGGACAGGCTGTGGAATGAACGGACAGTTGGGCATGTGTAGGCGCGCAAGGGCTGGCCTGTGGCCTCCCAGCTCTCCTCTCCTGTCCCTCGGCCTGGCTTCGCCCTCGCTTCCCCGGGGGCGGCGCCGGAGCACCCACCGGGAGTAGCAGGAGAGGCCGGTGCACAGGAGGGAGTTGAAGGCGGCGGCGGGCACAAAGAGCTGGTGCAGGCGGCCGTGCAGCCAGGAGGCCGGCATGGAGTAGGCGGCGTAGGGGAAGGCGCAGCCTGCGGGGAGCGGCGCGGCAGGAGCTGAGGCCCGCGCGCCCGGGCCTCCCGAGGTCCCCCGGCCCGGCCCCGCCTCCCGGCCGCGACCCGCCGCCGGCTCACCCAGGCTGTAGAGGCTGAGCGCGCCGTAGTCCAGGAAGTAGCAGATGTGACGCGCGCGGGGCGACATGGAGCTGAAGGTGTGCGCGCAGCACGACGCGAAGGGGTAGAGGCAGGCGGGCAGCAGGAAGATGAGCAAGGGCCAGTCGTAGGGCTCGGCGCGGAAGCCCGGGCCCTTGCTCAT
>NW_026000079.1:1747977-1814006 GCF_001458135.2 Marmota marmota marmota | reverse complement strand
GGGCTCAGGCCGCCACCCTGCGCCGCGCTCCCGGCCCAGGCTGCGCCCTGGAGCAGAGCGCCCCTCACCAGGTGGGCAGGAAATGGGTCCAGATGTTGACCGTCTCGTTGGTCATCTGGAAGGAGCTGAGGACACAGTCCAAGGCGGAGCTGGTGGGGCGCCGGTAGCCCGACATGATGCCGTCTTCCCAGAACACCTGGGGTCGTGGTGGAGGGAGAGAGGGGCAGTCACTGTGCCCTGCCCGCTCCGTCCGCCAAAGACCTCTGGAAGCCGGTGAAGAGGATGCGCGCGACGTCACGGGTCCCCAAAGACGAACTAAATCTGACCCCCATCTTACATGGCCCCAGTACCCACAGAACAGATGAGAAACAGAAGAGCCAGGACGGGGGACAAGATGGGCGTGGAGAGGCCACAGGGCAGACTGGAGGAGTCTGAATGGGGGCGCTGTGGGCTCTAGGGAGGGGCACACGCTCTCCGAGCCGGGCAAGCCGCCTAGGAGGGGACAGGAGGACAGGAAACTGCTGCAGGGGGATCTCCTCAAGAGCCAAAGAAAAACGTCGCCCACAGTCCTCTGGGGAGAGAGGGTTGGTGGGCGAGGCCCTCACCCTGGGAACCTGGTGGACTCGAAGGAGCTGGGGCAGCTTGAGGCTGAGCATGGTGGCCCGGCAGCTCCACGTGGACCTGGAGATAGAGTGGGGGAGCGTCAGGGACCAGCCCATCCACAGGCCGCTTTCCCCGGAGCTCAGGCTAGACCTGGTTACTCAGCCCAGGACTGGGCGCCTGCGTGGTGGCTGGTGGCCACGGGCTGCTTCCTCCCGGCCAGGGTAGGCTGGCCCGGCTCCCTCAGGGAGCCCCACAGAGCCCTGCCTTTCTCACTCCCCACTGGAGAGGCTGTCAGCCTCAGCCTGGAGCAGAGGGCCCTGCGTCAACCCATCCCCTGGAGTCGGCCCCCTAGTGCTCTCTTGGCCTCAGGAAGGACCCTGACACCTGGAGGCCAGCGGAGGCTTGAGCGCCCCCTCCAGCAGAGAGCCCTGGTGCCTGGTAGAGCACTGAAACCTGCCCTGGGGGGAACTCCCTGGAAGAAAGATGCCATCCAGTGGGCAAGGAATTGGGTCCTGGTCTTCTCTGAGGACTACACTTGTGCCCAGGGGATACTCGGGTCCCTGCCCCTCCTGAGCCCCAGGCCCCTTATCCCAGACCTGTGCAGTGCCTCCCGGTGGCTACGGCTCTGCTGCCCCGCCCGCCTCTCAGGCTGCTTGTCCCCTGCATTCCTTGGCACCAGCCGAGGGGATGGGCTTGGAGGTGGGCGGGCACCCAAGAGGGAGAAAAGGACACTCCCCGTGTCCCCAGGCCAAAACTTTCCAGCAACTCCGCGGCCAGCCCCACCCCTCTTCCTGCCAAGTCTGAGCTGCGCGGGCCTCACCCAGGCCTCTACTTGTGTCATTCAAGAGTTTGGGTCCTCAGGGAACTGGGTGCTAAAGGCTGGGAACAAGGGTGCCTGGTCCCTGCACCTCATGAACAGAAAGGGCTCCCCCAGGGTGTCGCTTGCCACCTCCTTTCATGGAGAAGGTGAGATGATACAGGGTCTGTCTCCCCTCAGGATCCCTGTCCTCAGAAATAGGGTTTGGAGCTCTCGGCCACGGAAATGAAGGGTCAGACAGACACTAACCAGGACACCACCTGGAACCCAGAAGAGGAAGGGCCAGGGCCCAGGTCTTGAGCTTCCTTACCCAGAGCTGCAGGGCTGCTCCTCAGCTGGTGGCTCCGCCACCCAGGGCTCCTCAGGCGGAGTCCCAGGCTCCTTCAGCCAGGCTGACAGGGAGAAGAGTGCCGGGGAGGCGGGCCAGGCCTGGGCGGAGAGTGGGGAGACAAGGGGGAGCCGGGGAACAATCCCAGCCTTGTCCAGCCTCTAGGGAGCAGCACGAGGTGGCCCAACCCCATTAGCAGGCAGCTCACTCGGCCTCCTGCAAACAGTGGCCCCTCCAGCAGGACCCGCCTTGCTGTGCAGACTGGCTGGGGCAGGCCCTGGTGGTGTGGACTCCAGTCCCCTCTCATCAGCACACCCCGGTTCCAAGTTGTTCAAGGAACGTGGACGGTTTAGTCTCAGGCCCCAAAAGGGGATCCAAATCCCTAGAGGGTTTTTTTGTTCTTTTTTTTTTTTGGTAGCAGGGTTGAACCCAGGGTGCTAACAACTGACCCAGCCTTTTATTTTTTTGAGACAGGGTTTTACTATACTGCTGAGGCTGGTCTTGAATTTGAGGTCCTACCTCAGCCTCTGGAGGGTGCTGGGATGACAGGCATGTGCCACTGTGCCTGCTCCAAACCCCTACGATTTTGACTGCATTTCAGAAACACCAACCCCTCTCCAGCCTCTCAGCACCTGGTGTCTGGGAGGTGCTCAGAGCAGACTGACTGTGGAGGGGCCACCTCCCCGCAGGGACAGATGTGCCAAGCTTGTTTACCCCCAAACACAAGGGTCATGTGGGTGCTGACCCTCGGGACAGGCACTGAGGCTGGTTTCAGGGCTNCCCCCCGCCCCCCCCCCCAACCCAGGAAGCACTGCGGAGGCAAAATTATTGTTTGGGCCTGTCCTTGTGAGGAAACCATGGGGCCATGAGGTCAAAGAGCGACAATCACAGAGCCATCTCCAGGGACTTTGTTCCTGAGGTGCACTCGAGAAGCATCCCCAATACCCCAGCTCCCCAGTGAGACTCTGGCAGACAGGCTCAGGCTCGGGGGTCTTTATTAAGTGATGCTTTAGTCTCAGTCTCTGCCAGGAACTGGGGTGGGGATGACTGTTCCCCCAGGTTCCCAGACACACACTCAGAGGTGGCCGCCAGAAGCCAGCTCTCCTCTCAGCAGTCCAGGAAGCTAGGCCAGCGCTGGCTGGGCTGAGGGCAGAACTGAGACCCTCCTCCCCAGCCCCCAGCCCTGCTCTACTGCAGCCTGGGGGGAGGGCCGAGGCGTCCTGGCCAGCGCCCCCCACTCCTAGGTGCGACATTCACTGCCCTGAGCTATTCATGATCTCTGCTCCCACATGGTCACCTGGACACTCCAAAAGCCGGCTCATGCTCAGCCCACCAGACCTTTAATCCTGGGGGAGGGAAGCCCATCAGGACGGTGATCCTGGCTGGCGGCTTCCGCAGGCCTCCCCTTTCTATGGCCCACTGAATGCTGGCCGCTCGTCTTTGGCCTCCCTGGGACAGTAGGGGTGGCCTCAGCCTGCACTCCACCCTGCCCCAGCGCAACAGCCAAGGGCACAGAGCACAGCAGTGGGCTGGTGGCACAGAACCACCGCTGGTACAGGCCAGCCTGCCTGAGCCCCACGTAGGGCTGCCCCTGCCCTGGAAGCCAGACAGGCAGACGGGGAGCAGAAGAGGGGCAACTGGGAGTGTGGCTCCCGCAGCAGGGGGGACACAGACCCCACCCCTGCCACACAGCATGGACTGCTCCAGGCCCTGCTTTCACAGAGCCCCACAGCTGGCTCCAGAGCAGTCCTGCCCCCCAAGGGAGATGAAAGGAAGATGGGGTGGTCCCTGAGGAGGGAAAGGGTCTGCAAAGAGCCACCGACGCCTGTAGTACTCAACTCTCCCCAGGGCCCAGAGGGTCCACCGCCTGGCCCCTTCCACCTGCACCTCGGGTAGAACGAAGGGCCCCTTCTGCTGTCCCTTCCCCTCAAGAGGTCCAGGAACAACTCCAATGAAACGCAGACACCTATGCCTGCCGCCTGTCACCCGCCCAGGGGACAGCAGGAGGGTCAAGATAGGAAGGCTGGCGGGGAGCCCAGCCCAGGCCTCTCCTGCTCCAAGAACTTTCCTCACTTTCCTGACATCATCTTGGCAACACAAGGGACCCCCCCTCCCAGCTGGCTCCTGGGCCCTCCCTCAGCTCCGCACAGCTGGGCTTCCTTCCTGTGTTTGGTGGGGTGGCTGCAGGTGGTGGTCCCGGCTGCCGGGGAGAGCAGGAGCGATCTGGTGTCAGCCCCTCTGCAGGGCCTCAGGTCAGCCTCAACCAATCTCCTTCCACTGCTTGTAGAAGTCCAGAACATTCTTGATGTCCACGCTGGCATGGGCAGCGGCCTGCAGGGCTGCCTGCAGAATGAGGGAAGGAAAGGTGGAGGAGGCCTGGCCTCCTGAACTGCGGGACAGCTGCTGAGATCTGGGGAAGGGGTGTGGCAGGGGAAGGGACATCTGCCTGGGAGATTGAGGACAGATGCCATTCAGGTCTGCTTCCCCACAGTCCACCCTGTCCCCACCTCACTGGTGACCCACCTGCATGGGCCCTGAGAGCGCGCTGGGGTTATCCAGGGGAAGGCCTGTGACAATGGTCACCATGCCACTTGGGTCCTCTTCCCCTGTCCCCTGGGCTAGAGTCAGTTGTTTGCAGCTGTCCAGGATCTTATAGAGAGTCCTAGTGGGAAGAGCAAAAGACGGGCTGAGACCCAGCAGAGCCTAAACACGAGGGTCCCCAGGGGCCAGGGGAAGCTAAGAATGGGAGGACACCAGGAAACGGCAAGAGAAGCCAGGCAGCCAGGGGCAGGGGCCCTGAACCTGGCTCTGGGGGATGTGCTAGAAGACAGCAGAGATGTGCCCGAGCACAGCACCAGGCCCAAGCTTCTCGGGCTTGAGGCTGAGCCCATCCAGAGGGAGGAGGGCCCCGGGGCTGGGCAAGTCCAGAGCTGCAAGAGGCCCCCTGGCAGGGGGGTGTGGAGCCCAGGACTTCCCACGGAGGAGCGAGGCCGGTTCCTGGAGGAGGCTCTAGCAGTAAGGGCTAAAATTTTACCAGGCATCTGCATCCTGCCTCTTCAACTTATGCCGCTCGAAGCTCTTCCCCACCTCCTTCTGGCAGCGAATGTACCTGCAAGAGATGGAGCGAGACAGGGTCAGGGGACAGGAAGGGCACTTTATACAAAGAAAACCATTATAACCCCAGGGTCATGATTTTGCCAGAGGGGGAGGGCTGGGCTGGCTGGTGGCACTGCTCCCATCAGGATCTTTTAGACTTGTTTCAAAGTGGCTTCCTGGTCGCCAGGCCCGGCTGCTTTCCTCTGATAACATCATTCTCTGGTTCCTCCCGGGGAGGAGCAGGGAGCAGCAGATGCTTTCAAGTCAGGGCTTCTGGAGACGAGGTCCACACAACTAGGCACCATGCAGCTCCTGGCCACGGGAAGCAGATGCAGGGGAGGGCGGCACCCCCCTCCTAGTTCTCCAGCCCCAAAGGCCAGAGGACAGCTGGACTGGATGGGGAACCTGCATGTGCTGCCATGCTCCTCGCTGACTGGCGGTCTCCCACCTCGCCTCCAGCCTCGGCTCAGTGGGGAGCTGGGAGGCCCCGGGTGGTCCCTGGTTCCCAGCAGGAGAATTCCACACGAAGGAGCCCACAGCCTGGAGCTGGGGTGGTGACGGCTCCCTTATCCCCTGTGCTGTTGACCACAGACTTGCCCAGAGGTGAAAGGACAGCAGCTCAGTGCTCCCCCTGGGCCTCTTGACCCCTGAGTCATCCTCTGTTTCAGCAGCTGTGACCTGGACTTCCAATGATCTCTTCCTGGACTCTCTAGGCAGCATGCAGACCATGACGCCAGCCGCTTGTAAGCACGTGCTGTCCCCACCGTGGGCCAGGGCCCACCCCACTCTTGCCAAGATGTTCTCACCTGTTTCCTTTTTTAAATTCTGCCTCCAGGTACCGGATCCCATCTCGGGCTCCGGGGTGTTCCTTTTTCAGCAAGTCCAGGCCATCGATCACTGACGCACAGGGTCGGGGTAGGCAGAGACAAACAGAGGAGCTCAAACTGCTGACCTGGGCTCTGTGGGAAGCATCTGCACATACACTGGCACAGACTGCAGGGGACAAGGGCCCGTGGTGCCCCACAAGGCTCCTAAAGTTCTTTGAAAACATGACCTTCTGCCAGCAATTTACCAAGAGCTTGCATTTAATTTTTCTCAGTGGATATTCCAGCATCTTGTGAGATAGCATTTAATGGAGAGTATTAAGGCCATCTCGCAGATGAAGTGACTGGGTTCAGAGCTGTGGCGGCACTCGACCAAGGGCACTGTATAAACTGCAGGTTCTCCTCCAGCCCCCGAGGCCAGTCACCCCAAACCAGGCATCCTCAGTCTATCTTAGGCACACATGTATCTTTCCTCCTACCTCCCAAAATGCTTACCTGTCCTTGGGATGATGACGATGAAGCGGCCACTGGTGGCCAGCTGGCGGATGATAGGGAGATGGTGGCAGAGGGCTTGGGTGTCGGGGACGAGGTAGGGAGACATGGCCGACTGGGCCTTGGGCTGCTGCAGGCTGCCCTCCAGCTGAGAGACCTCGAGCTAGTTAGAGGAGACAGAGTGAGAAGAGCTGCCAGGCCCCGCAGCCTGGGCTGAGTAGCAGCAAGAGAACCCAGGCAGCAGCAATAAGTGGCTCCTTCTCTTGCTAAAAGGGACAGCAAAGTCTATACCAGTGACCTCAGTGGAAAGTGGACAGGAAGAAAGGGTAAGTTAACACCAAGGGCAGTGATGTGCACCCAGGGCCTATAATCCCAGGGCTTGGGAGGCTCAGGCAGAAGGATCACCAAGTTCAAAGCCAGCCTCAACAACTTAGCGAGGCCCTGAGCAACGAGGAGACCCATCTGGAAGGCAAGAAAGGTGATCCAGGTGAAGCTGAGGGACACAGTGGCACAGAGCAGGGGTCTGCAACTAGAGTGAGATCCACCAATGAGGTTCAAGCAAAAGCCGGGCCAAGAGCAGGAGGAGCACCTGGCCCCACTTCCTACCTGAAGCCGGAGCTGAGCCATGTCTCTCATTAACCTGTTCCGCCGAGCCTCCTCCTGCGCCTACAGAAGACAGAAGCTGTGAGGTCAGAGGAGGGCACTGCCCTCCAGAGACCATGACCACCAGCAAGCTCCCCTGGGGCCTGAGACAAGGTCATGCCTGCTGCAGCAGGGGAGGGAGGAATGAAGAGGAAACCCTCTTCTGCGCACCCAGCAACTCCCATGACCAGGCCACACTGGACCGCCCGCAGGGGCTGTCGTGACGCAGGACGCCACCTGGCTGTGCCTCGGGGCCTGGCTGATATCTGCTCTTCTTGCTCTCCTCAGCTGGGTACCCCCTAGAGGACCCAGACCTACATCCTTGGCCTCCTCCCACTAGCTGCTCGACAGTGCCCTCCAAATCCACAGACTCCGCCGGGACCTGACCAGCCTGTCCCTTGTTTCTGAGGGAACCCTCCATCTGCCTCAGTCAAAAAGCCTGCAGCTGGCTTTGACTCTTCCTCCTCTCAGCCCAGAAGTTACCAGCTTTCCAGACCTGCCGACTGCACCCCCTGACCAGCACAGGGACTCTCCACCTGCATGGGCCACCCCAGTCCCAGCCAGCATCTCTGGGTCAGTGTCGTCAGCTCGAGCTCTTCCCTGGTCGAACCCCGCCCGTCTCTCTACCTGCAACCACAGCGATCGCTTAAACCATCTGATGCCTGTTTGGCCCCGTCTAAAAGTTCTTTGATGTTTTCTTTGGCTTTTTGGATAAAGTCCAAATACTGCAATATGGTCTAAAAGCAGGGGACAAGGACGGGGCCTCTGTCCTGTGCGATACGGAGAGCCGCTGGAGACTCCTGGAGGAGCCAAGCAGTCAAGGTGAGACCTCACCAGACCAGCCGCACTGAAGGGAACTGAAACAACCAGCTGCAAGTCTTCAAAAGATCAAGGTTGGGGAAACTGAGGCGCTGTATCATACTGGAGGAGACTAAAGAGACAACAACCAAATATGTGGGACCCTGCACTGGGCTAGGAGGAGAGAGACATCAGTGGGAACCGGTGGACTATGACACGCTTGCAGCTAGCAGCACCGCCCCGACCCAAATCCCTGCTTTTCTAACTGTATCGTGGCCAGTACAGAACTGTGCAGAGTCCCGCACAATAAGAACTGTCCCGGCTGTGTGTGGTGGCGCACCCCTGTGACCTCAGCTCTGGAGGTTGAGGCAGAGGGTTCAAAAATTTAAGGCCAGCTTAAGCAACTTAGAGAGCCTGTCTCAAAAAAAAAAAAAAAAAAAAGTGATAAGGGCAGGTGACAGCGCAGGGGTGGCGCACCTGCACTACCCCCGTGAGGCACCATATGAAAAAGCCCTGCCCAAGCGCCAGTAGCGATCGCCGGGAAGCACCTACACAGGAAGCGCGGTGAGGCAGAAGGCCAGAGCCTGGGGAGGCACTTCCCCACAGGCCTGTCGGCAGACTAAACCCAAAAGCACTTCCCTCCAGAAATGGGGCCCATGAGTCTTACTTTTATGCTAAAACTCTCTTTGTGGAACCCCACGTTCAAAAGAGGGAGCGGGGGTACTTGTATGATTCCTGCCCCAGAGAATCGGTGCAGGCCAGGGACCCACGGGCCCGGGGTGAGGAGGGCTGCATTGAGCTAAGGGCCCTGAAGTCACCCAACAGCGCGGACAAACCTGGTGCTCTTCAGACAGCCCATCAGAAGAGGGGACCCCACCCCACGCGCACACTGCCGCGGCCCTGTGGAGTAAGTGCCCACTCGACCTACACAGAAGTCCAGTCCCTAGAGTGGCACAGGAGAGCCAGGAGAAGAACTCAGGTTTGGGGTTCGGGGTCACTCACTGCACAGCACTTGCCCAGCATGCCAGAGGCCCTGGGTTCAGGCTGCAGCCACACACACAAACTGCAACAAGAACTCGGGTCTGTCCAACTCCAGAGCCCTGGCTCCACTCTGATGACACCTGCTGACCTTGGGAAGGCTCCCTTGGGTTCTTTTTCATATATGAAACAAGCTCTCACTTCCCAGGGCTGCTTCAAGGTTAAATGAATGTCACATACGAACCAGTCTTTGCACCCAGAAAGGTTTTAACGAATGACAGGAGATTGGCAATGTGACCTTCATAACCCTCCTGCTCCTGGGGGCTGGGCCCCGTGGTGGGGAAGCCTGTGACCTGGGCAGAGCAGAGGCAGTGTGGCCTCTGATGTCCAGTTCCACATGAGGTGGCCTTGCAAGTGCTGCCCGCGCCCACTGCCTACCCTCGGAGCCTTCAGAAACTTTTGGCTGAAGGAAACACCAACGTGTTTTGAAGCTGTGTAACTTCCCCACAGTTATTTTTGTAACTCCATCTTTTCCTATGGAACTGCAATAAACCCTGAATACAAAAGGTTTGTTTTTAACAAAATATGCTTGTTTATAAGACGGCAAGGAAGGGAGTTTCTGGGGAGCAGGGTCCCTTCAGCTCAGCAGAACGTCCGCAGGAAAGGGGCTCAGAGCTAGGAGGGAAGTGCTGGCCTGGGGCTGGGGCTGGGGGAGGAAGCTGGCTGGGGCGGAGACTGGCTTGGGATGAAGAAGCAAACCAGAGGCTGCTGAGACACCGGCCTGTACTTCCCGTGCCAGACACCAATACCCCAAATGCACCAGAGAGGACAACATGCCCAGGGCCCATGGAAAGAAACAGACTGTTGCTCAGAAAGTATCAGCCCCACAAAAGAAAGGACTGCCCCGTTGGTGGCTGTAACCCCAGCGTCTCGGGCACCCACACGCCTAGCACCGAGCAGACTCTCAATGGGTATCTGCAGAATGAAGCACTAAATGGAAGAGAGGTAACGGAGGCCACTGCTGACTCTTTGGGGCCCCCGTGGAAGGGAGCTTGAGCAGAAGAGGTCCCCGCATGGTGCCGGGTCCCAAGGGTCTCCACCCCTTCCTTTCCTGTCTTCTATTGTCATTGTTTTACCAAGGACTGAACCCAGGGGTGCTTTACCACTGAGCACATCCTCAGCCCTTTTTATTTTTTTGTTTTGAGAGAGGATCTCACTAAGTTGCTTAGGGCCTTGCTCAGTTGCTGAGGTTGGCCTCAAACTTGCCATCCTCCTGCCTCAGCCCCAAGTAGCTGGGATTACAGGTGTGCGCCACACGCCAGCTCTCTACTCCTCCGTCTTGATGCCTCTTTCAGGGACAGGAATGCTGCTGAGCACCACCTGCCCCACAAGACAATGGACAGGGCACACTCTGCGCACCCTTCTCCCCTCTTCCAGAAAACCCCAAAGTCGATTCCATTTATTCCCACATAAAAGATGAGGAAACTGGCTTTGCAAGGTTCAGGGACTTTCTTAATTCAAAGCAGGAGGGAACAGAGATGGCCACGTCAGTCCAGGGACAGTCCTAGGCCATGCTGCCTCTGCTCAAGGCCCCTCTCACTCTGTGTCCAGGCCCCATCCCTTAGTCCCTCCCGGTCCCCCTTCAGGAAGGCCAGCTGGCCTTCCCACTCACCAGGTTCTTCAGGAAGACCGGCAGTGTGGCCAAGCCCCCGCCCGGCCCCTCAGGGAGGCCCGACTCACCATGCGGAACTGGGCCTGGGCCTGCTGCAGCAGGCTCTCCTGTTCAGACTGGGCCGTGCTGACAAAGATGCCGACCTCGGGGTTGAACTGCAGGATGCTGCCTTGCAGGCGGGCGACAAAGTGACCGAAACTGCGGATGCAGCAGATGCGCACCACCGACTGCAGGGAAGCACAGGAGCAGGGCCTCTGGCCAGCCTGCCACCAGGAGGCTCCCGTCCCTCCCGCCCCCCACCGGCCCCGCTACCTTGGCCCTGGGGGTCTACAGTGGGAGGGAGGAGCAGTGAGGCCCAAGGCCTCTACCTGCCAGAAAAGCAGGAAGCAAGCAGGGCAAGGAGAGCCTAAAAGATGGGAGAACCAGGTCTTGGTCTGGAAGAGCAAAGGGCACGGAGGGGACCCCAGGAGAGCTGTGTTTAGGGTCACCCGCCTCCACAGGTCTCAGCTTCTTGATGTAAAATGAGGATTGAAACAGATGGGTATTTCCCCACTTTCTTTCGTCAGTAAAATCTTCTTCCCCCTCCAATGCAAACCCTCTCTGGAGCCCTCAAATACAAAGCCCAGCACAGCCAAGCGGCTCCAGTGAGAGGCAGGCAGCCAGGGGAGGGCCGGGGCACTGGGAGGCGCCCCGACAGCCCAGGAGGTGACGCAGACTCAAGGCTGAAGGCAGCGGGACAGTGGGCAGCACAGCCTCCCAGCGCAGAAGCCGGGCTCTAGCTGAAGAGGAGGCTCCAGCTCCCGGGAGGAGGCGTCTGGCGGCCCCACCCCAGTCCCTACCCCAGCACTGCGGCCCTGCATGATGGGCACACAGCACCCTCTGGCAGGAGAAGGAAATGCTCACCTCCTCCAAGGCGCTGAGTAGGGGCCGGTCCGTGTCAAAGTTAAAGCGGCGGTGAGCAGCCCGGAGGGGAGGCAGGTTGCGGAGCGCCATGTCCTCCGGGAGCAGGGGGCTTGAGGGGAGGTCAGGCAATTCACAACTTTCCAGAAGATCCTGCACCTCAGGACATAAGGCCAGGCCTGGGCAGAAGGAGGCCACATCAGACCATCTGCCCTGGAACTCCCGGTCAGGGGGACAAGCCCTCACCCGTGGGAATTACGGGGCTGGCAAGGCAGGACACACCACAAGGACAGAGGGGAGGAAAAAGAGCCACAGGAGGACACCCCGGCAGGACACAAGAGCTTAAAGAGTCAGAGGAGCAAAGCTGGGCGCAGGAGAAGGAGGACGCTCAGTCCATAAAGGCTCCCCGACGGAAGGCACACACTGGGGTGCAGCTGGGAGAGGGGCTCTGGAGCCAGGAGCGGCTGCAGGGGGAGAGCAGGCAACCGTTCTAGCGGCAGGAGAGAGGCCCGTCAACTCCCAATGCCACAGGCATCCGAGCAACAGCAGCCACAGCGCCTGGCTCCTCCCTGGGTGCCTTCCCCAGGGAACACGGCCCTCCACGCCCAGGCTACCTGCCCAGTGAGTGGTGCTGGGCTGGACACCCAAGAGGCCGGACCAGACAATGACTGCTGTGTGCTAGGGAGGCCCTGTGGTGAGTCCCACTGACCTCCTTACCCCAGGGGCTGGGCTACGGCAGCGGGAGGGGCTCAGTGGGGTCTGGAGGGAAAGGGATGAAGGACAGTGTCGGCGACTCGCTCACCGGACTCCTGGAGCTCGCCAGCAGCTGGCAGCAGGTTCAGCAACACAGACAGGCGGTTCCACAGACTCTGGGAGCTCTGGGGAGGGAGAGGAGGGCTTGAGCCAGGGACTTCGGTGCTGGAGGAGAGCAGCCGGCCAGGGCGCCACGCCGTGGGGACTGGGCTCATGTTGGGGCCTGGTGGGATCTGACAGGAAAATTAACCACAGAGGCCAGGGGGCTAGCAGAGGACATAGAAAACGGAGGGGGTGGCGGGGGCAACCCAACTATTCCCACGGGACATGGGGCGGGTTCAACTTCTTCACCAGCAAACTTCATGAAAAGAGGGCAGTGAGGGGACAAGAAGGACTTCCTGGATCTAGACAGTGGGAGAAGTTCAATGTGGAAGAGGTGACTTCTCCACAGCCAGCAGAAGCTTTTCTTTTGGCCCTCTCTTCATGTGCCCATTCTGGGACACCTCTCCAGGGATCTAACCTAGTTCGTCCACCGTGACTACCCTACACCTCCTTGACGACCAACGACTGGGCACCTGTCCTCACACGTGGGCACACACCCCAGGGTATGCCTGGACCTGGCTTAAAGCTCTCGTCTAGGGAAGGGGGAGAGCCACTGGGAAGAATCTTTCACAGCAGGGCAGGTGGACTCCTGGGGAAAATAAAACTCTGATACAGGCTGGGTGCCGTGGCCCACGCCTGTAATCCCAGCGGCTCAGGAGGCTGAGGCAAGAGGATCGCGAGTTCAACACCAGCCTTGGCAATTCAGCGAGGCACTAAGCAACTCAGCGAGACCCTGTCTAATAAAATACAAAACAGGGCTGGGGACGTGGCTCAGTGGTCAAGTGCCTGAGTTCAACCCCTGGTACCCCCCAGCCCCCACACAAAAAAAACTCTGATACAAATGAGAGGAGGAGAAACAGCCATGACCCACCCAGGCCCATGGTACAAAGTGACACACCTGGAACCAGTGCACCTTCCTTGGACACCCGCTCAACCCTGTCCCAAGTTCCTGCCTCCTGTCGCCATCCTGCACTCCACCTCTCCCTTCTCTGGTCTATGCGTGCCGAGTCTGGCCTCACACACACACACTCATCAGGCCACTCATGGCAGGCATTACGCTCAGCACAGGGCACAGAGAGCAAAGCAGGCAGCCTTCTTGCTGTTCCCTGACCATGGGCTCTTTGAGGCAGACATCAGGCCTGCTCCTTCCCTGGAGCCCAGACAACAGGTCCCTCTGCCACCATCCTGGGACCTGACACCGGGGGACAAGGAGCACCTGAGCACACACGATGATGAGGTCGGGGTTGGTCCGCAGCCAGTCCAGGAAGACCTTCACAGCAGGAAGCAGGCCCTCGGCCGTCAGCACCTGCAGCTTCTCCTGCAGGCTACGCTCGTTGCGACAGGAGCGCCCACTGGACTCGCTCCCTTCCGACTCAGAGCCCTCCTCAGACGCTGGGGTTGGAGGAAACAGAACTGGGATCAACAGCGAATGGCACTTTGCAACAGGCTTCAGTTCTGTTGGGGGACAGGCCACCTAGATTCTTCTAAGGAATTCTTTTTTTTTTTTTTAATTTTAATATTTATTTATATTTTTTAGTTCTTGGCGGACACAACATCTTTGTTTGTATGTGGTGCTCAGGATCGAACCCGGGCCGCACGCATGCCAGGCGAGCGCGCTACGGCTTGAGCCACATCCCCAGCCCTTCTAAGGAATTCTGACATGAAAGAAGTGGGAAGTTGGGCACAGGGATGCACACCTGTAATCCCAGTGCATGGGAGGCTGAGGTAAAGGACTGCAAGTTCAAGACCAGTTTCAGCAAGTAAGTGAGGCCATAGCTACTTAGGGAGACCCTATCTCAGAAAAATAATAAAAGTGATGGGTATGCAGCACAGTTGTAAGACTGCCCTGGGTTCAATCCCTAGTACAAAAACAAAAATAAACAAAAAAGGGAGAAAGAGGTGGCAAATTCATGGTCAGACCTCTGCCCAACTCTTTTTTTTTAAAGATAGATAGAGAGAGAGAGAGAGAGAGAGAGAATTTTAATATTTATTTTAGTTTTCGGCGGACACAACATCTTTGTTTGTATGTGGTGCTGAGGATCGAACCCAGGCCGCATGCATGCCAGGCGAGCGCACTACCGCTTAAGCCACATCCCCAGCCCTCTGCCCAATTCTTTAAGGCCCCTAACTGGAGCTTCTGAACCAAGGGCTTGCTGCCTTCCAGTATGATTCTTTCAGACTCAAGCTAATTTGTAACACTGGTCTAGAGCTATTTGCTCAACCAATGTTTATGAAGTGCTTACTCTGCCCTGGAAGACAGGGCAGACAGTCAGAAGGGAGCTCTCAAGGAGGGAGAAAAACAGGGGGCACAGGCACAGGTGCCAAACAATTACCCTCAACTCTCAATCCTCTACTTTGTAGAATAGAATACAGAACAGGGCATTTCACCTCTCTGAACAACAGCCTCTGCATTTCTTTCATTCACTCAAAATGAATGGGGATGTCGCTCAGTGGTAGAGCACCCCTGGGTTCAAACCTCAACATAGCACCAAGAAAAAAAAAGGTTGGGGGTAAAAGGCAGCCCTGGAGACAGAGCTCAGTGTACAGCGCTGCGTGGCAATGCCTTGGCTTCGATCCTCAGCACGAAAACAGAAAAGACAACAGCACTCAGGGTAGGGATGAGAACTTTCACGACTGCTCCAAAAATTCAAAGTCAAACAACACCCTGGAACCATCTAGCCTAATGCCTCACGCAGAGCAGGTCAACAAACGCTTGTGCTGCTGAAGGGCACTCTCTCTGCAGGCAAGATCCTCAGAGAAGTCCCTCCACCCCACCTACCCTGATGGGGACAGGTTTCCTAGCTTCCAGAGGCCCAGAGGGACCTTGGTGGCACCTGGGGAGAAAGCTGCAGTTGCACCTGTGTGAGAAGAGAGCCCAAAAACTTCCGGGCAGTGTCGAGTGGGAGGGAATGGGACACGAGTGAGACCAGGAAATGGGTAAGGAAGTGAGCAAGAGGAAAAGTCCTCAGGAAGACCCTCCTGGGCTGCCCTGTTGGAAGAGTCAAAGGTAAGGCAACAAGGGTAGGAAGAAGTGGTTTACAGAGGGGAAGAGTGGCTTCCCTCAAGTGGCTTCCCAGGGCACAGAGGTGTGGGCCATGGCAGGATGGTGAGGGTGACCCCATACCTGGCTCTGAGGGCCTGTCCACATCCCCATTGACACAGGGCTGGCGGCTGGTCACGGCATGAGGGTCGGCGGTGGGCTGGAGGAGCAGGTTGCTGAAGGTGGGGGCCAGTCGGAAGCAGCGCTTGGTCTGGAACATCTGAGTTGACATAGCTTGGAGGTTGCTGGCAATGCTAGCCTCACTGGGGCCCAGAGGGCCATTGAGGGAATCAGGGGCCTCGGATCTGGCCTGAAGGGGCTCCAGTGCTGGGGATCGTGTCCCCTCCTCATCCTCCATATCTTCCAGGTCTGACCGGGACTCCTGGCTGTTCATCTCCGAGTCTGTCTCGGCATCAAAAGCTGTGCCCCCACCTTCCAGACTCTTGTCTGAGCCACTGTCAGAGCCCTCGCTGGCCCGGGCTGAGTCATGGCTTGAGTCAGACTCAAATCCTTCACTCAGATCGCTGTCATCACCAGCTTTGGGCGGATGCCGGCGGCGGCGGAGGCAGGAGAGGCGGGAGAACTTTCGGCTCTTTCTACCCTCGCCAGCTTGGGGTGCTGTGGGGGGAGGAGGCTCAGGATCTGGCTCCTCTTTCTCCAGTGGCTCCTTGGACTCGGGTTCATCTGTGGGAAAAGGAAGGTCAAATAGAGCCTAGGGAAAAATTACAGCCTGAGACCTGGAACATTCTATCCACACCTCCACTCCCGGCTGAGTATCCCCCACCCGCCCCCGCTTTTACGCCAGGGCCTCGCGAGTGCTAGGAAGGGCTCCACCACTAAACTACATCCCAGCCATTTTTATTTTTAGCAAGGGTCCTACTAAGCTGCTCAGGCTGGCCTCAAACTCCAATCCTCTTGCCTCAGCTCCTGAGGAGCTGGGGTTCCAAGTCCGCTCCGCTGCACTCCAACCTGTTCCCTTTCACATCCCCGTCCCCACCTCCCCCATTCTCCCACCTGTGCCATCGCTCTGGAAGGCCGGGACAGGGTTTTCGCCCTCCTCGAGCTCAGCCTGCAGCCGTATGTTGACATGGTTGACGAGGTGAGAGAAGAGGGCCAAGGTGAAGGCAATGGCTGCACTGTACTGCTTGGATCCTGAAGCCAGGGAAGCCAGGCGTGAGGACCCAGGCCTGATAAGGAACAGGCACCTCCAGCTCCAGCCCCATCTTACCTGTTCTCAACTCATCCAAGGATCTGACTACACTTCAAAGCTTCTGCTAAGGTAAAAAAAGATTTCCCAAGTCTCTGGACCATCGTCCTTCTGACAGTCTAGAACGCACCAGCTCACCCTGTGCCCCCTCATGGAAGCACACCTTTTGTCCTAGCTCAGGCTTCAAGATTCTTCCCAATTACCCAAGAACTTTGCGTCCGGCCCTGCCCCTCCCCTCCTCCCTTCAAATCTTGCTCTACAAACACCTCTGCCAGAAAGGCTTCCCCAGGTGCCTGGGTCGGAACTGTGTTGGTGTCATCAGCTACATATTTGGCCCTTCTTCTGACCAAGTGTGTACATATCTGTGTGTGTGTGTGGGGGGTATGGGGGACACACTGTTGCCTTTGCTCATTCACAGGAGGCCACATAGGTGAGGTTCTTTGGCCCCCATTTCTCCCACATCCAAGCAGTGAAACAGTGAAGGGGCTGTTTGTGGAAGGAAGTTTACGTGTAACGAGCTGCAAAACAGGGCGTGAGGTCCGGTCAGAGGGGAAAGCGGGTCACGAGGAAGGTTACCTGCTCTCTTCAAGCTGTGCACACCCATAAGGCAGATGATGACCATCTGAAAGAGGAGCAGATCTGGGAGAAACGCATATCCACTCTCATACTCCTCCTCCTCCTCACTGGCCAGGCTGAGGTTGGGCGAGGAGGGCAGGTAGAAGAGACAGAGGTTGAAGTCCTCCAGGACCGACTGGCAAAGGGAGGTCAGCTCAGAGTCCACAGAACTTTGGAAGAGCAGGAGTAACAAGGCAGGTCAGTGCTGGGCCCAAGGGAATTGGCAATGAAGACTCAGAAAGACTATGGGGTCTTACAGGTGAGACCAGGGGAGGAAACAGTGCCGGGCTGTCTCCAAAGCAGACAAAATGGGCGTGGCTCTGTGGAAAAGCACTTGCCCCCCACAAAAGGCCCTGGGCTTCATCCCAGCACCACAAACAAACAAAAAACACAGGGGAGACTAAACAAAATGAGATGGGGTGTGGGTGCCAGTTCTGTCTTCCACACTTAGGACCTACTTTGTCACAGAGGGTGAGCTGCTAGGAGAATGGACAAAGAGCAAGGGGTGCCAAGGATGGACTGAGTGGCTAGAGAATTTCCAGTGGAGGCAAACTCCAACAGGCAGAGCCCTCCTCGGCCTCCTGTGCAAAGCAGCAGTCCTCACTGGGGCTCGCACAATGTGACTTTTGCTTCTGTTTTTCTCCACTCACCTGCTTTTGGGCTGCAGGAGGCTTTGCAGGTACATAAAGTTCACCAACAGTCTCTTAATATCCTTACATCTGAAACAAGAGGACCCCAGGTAAATGTTAAGTGGCCCCAAAGTCCCCGCTGCACTGACAGGAAGGTCCTGTCTTACTCAGACCCCACCCACCTCTTTTTGCTGGGAGAAAGCTTCCGCGCCTCACACTTCTTCAGCTGGTGGTACATTTTGGCTGCCTTGTCATATAGCCGCTTGAGGTTCCCATAGGCCCCCTCAAAGGACACTTCTGACTGGATGCTGAAGGAGATACGAGGGGTAACTATTGAGTCTTGGCAGGGGAGAGGTGGAGAAGGGCATGTCACTCTACCGGGACTTTAGGGAACAATGTCACTAGTATATATAGGCTGTCCCCCACCTCACCTTATATATATATATATTCAGGGTAAAAGACTCCTAAGCTACCCAATAAAGTACACCCACACAACTTCCGAATTTGTTGCTGATGTTTTAAATATGTTTTTTAGTTGTAGATGGATACAATACCTTTATTTTTACTTATTTTGATGCAGTGCTGGAGATCGAACCCAGTGCCTCACGCGTGCTAGGCAGGCGCTCTCCCACAGAGCCCCAGCCCCGGCACTTGCTGTTGCTTTTGATGTACTGGAACCTAGTGCGCCACCACTGAGCTACACCCCCAGCACTTTTTATTTTGTATTTTGCAACAGGATCTCACTAAGTTGCTCAGGCTAAGCTTGAACTTTCAATTCTCCTGCCTCAGCTCCCCAAGTTGCTCCCAAGAGCCACTGTGCCCAGCTCAACTTCTTCCAGATGAATCTGAGTAACTGATATCTTACTCTCCTCAATATCCGGAAAATAGACAATAATCCTATTCTACATTATGACCTTAACTTAGTTTAATCACTGAAATACATTATCCTAACTACAACAGGCAGCATTTAACGAGCATTTACTACGAGCAAATGTATCTACCCACATTGTTGCAGTTAATCCTTCCAACACTCTTTCAAACACAAACACTACTAAGCATCCCTTGTGTCAGGTACATAGAGAACCCTAGCACTGTCCACTGTTAAAAGAGAGGAAAGGGGGCTGGAGTTGTGGCTCAGTGGTAGAGTGCTTGCCTGGCATGTGTTAGACCCTGGCTTCGATCCTCAGCACCCCAGATAAATAAATAAAAGATCCATTGACAACTAAAAAAAATATTTTTAAAAAAAGAGAGAGAGAAAAGGGAGCCTGTGAGAACAAGGACATTGCCTAAGGTCACACAGCTGACTCATGGCAGAGCTGAGGCTCCGAGCCCATCTCACTACAAAACCAATAACCTTGGCACTACTTCACAAGCTTTGTTTTTTTGTCTTATTTTCAAAAAACAACTTTTAGGGGCTGGGGCTGTAGCTCAGTGGCAGAGCACTTGCCTAGTATGTAACAGGTACTGGGTTCAATCTTTAGCACTATATACAAATAAAATAAAGGCATTCTGTCCATCTAAAACTACAAAAAATTAAAAACAACTTTTAGGATTGGAAGTATAGATCTGTGGTAGAGCACATGCCAAGTACGCACAGTCTAATCAAAAAGCCAGATCACTTTCAGGAGAGTCTATGCCTAGCATGCAGGAGGCCCTGGGTTCTACCCCCAGCACTGCAAAAAAAAAAAAAAAAAAAAAATTATATTGTATTTTAAAACTTAAGATAAAACAACTTTTTAGTTATAAAACGCAAGGTGTAAAAAGAATATACATTGGTGGTAAATTAAAGACAGTCATAAATTCTTTGATACTCCTCCTGCTGAGAAATACGGTTCCTCTCTTCCCCTTCAGTTTTACAGCAGGAAGGGCTCTGCAAAAGCTCTGACCAGCAGAAAAGGGCAGAAGTGGCTAGAGGTCTCTGAAGTCAAGCATTAAGAAACTAGCACAGCCAGCTGCTCTGGCCCACGCCTGTAATCCCAGCGGCTCAGAAGGCAGAGGCAGAAGGATCAAAACCAGCCTCAGCAAAAAGCAAGACACTAAGCAACTCAGTGAGACCATGTCTCTAAATAAAATACAAAATAGGCTGGGGATGTGGCTCAGTGGCCGGGTGCCCCCTAAGATTAATATCCTTGGTACAAAAAAAAAAAAAAAAACTACTTAGCAAAGAATCTTGAATCTCCACTATGTAGCATCCACATTCAGCTGAAATAGCACCCAAAATAGAAGGAATGATAAATTCTTTAAAAAAAAAGAAAAGAAAGAAAGAAAGAAAAAGGAGAAGAAAAGAAATTGGCAGATACTGTAGATATTGTGACACATGACTGTAATTCCAGCAACTTGGGAGGCTGAGGCAGGAGGATCTGAAGTTGAAGGCCAACATGGGCAATTCAGCAAGACCCTGTCTCAATAAAAAAAACAAAAAAAGAGCTGGGGGGCTAGGGTTGTGGCTCAGAGGTGGGGCGCTTGCCTGGCATATGTAAGGCACTGGGCTTGAGTCTCAGAACTGCATATAAAGAAGTGAACAAAACAAAGGTTCATCAACATTTAAAAATTTAAAAAAAAAGAAAAAATTATATATATATATATATATATGAGCTGGGGTGGAGACATAGCTCAGTGGTAAAGTGCCCCTGGGTTCAATCCCCAGTACCAAAAAATTATTATTATTAATAATAATAATAGGGCTGGGGTTGTAACTCAGTGGTAGAGCACATGCCTCGCACGCATGAGGCACTGGGTTAGATCCTTGGCACCCCATAAAAATAAATAAAGATATTGTGTCCATCTACATTAAAAAAAAAAAAAGAAAGAAAGAAAGAAAAGAAATAGAATCAGAATAAAAGAAAAACTGACAGACCCTACTTCTAAGTCTCTCATGGTTCACTATTGGAACGTAAGGCATTATGTAAGACATCTATCTACCTTGAGGAGGAGACCACATGGAGAGCCCCTGAGACTAAATGGAGAATGGGGTCCAGATGAGCCAATCTTCCAGACTTCTCAGACCTCTAGATCAGGTGAATTTCAAAGAATTCAAGGGTTGCCCACTAAGCCCTGCCCAAATGCCTTAACTCATAAAGCATGAAATACAATTGTTTTAGCCCAGGAGAGTAGGCTCTCAGTGGGACCTCCCAGACGTGCTTGGCTCTATTTTGAAGTGACTTACCCTAAAGCAAACTTATGAGTGTGATGGGGGCCAAAAATGAGTAAGGGAGGGATTCTCTGAAAGCACTCAAGAAACAGGAAAGACACATGGAACGTCATAAACCGGGTAATCACACTGAGGAAGGAACGGCTGCAGTAGCACAGTGGGGGTGCCAGGCTGCCCTGAGCTGGAGAGGCACACCCCAGAGCTAACCCGTGGCTGATACAGGCAACGGATTTCCTTGACCTTGTGAACCAATGATTTCAGCACATGGAATCAGAAGGCAGAATTAGGTCATTTACTGTATTACACTTGAATGTTTGATCATTTAAGCTAAGAAAACCATGTTATCCCCTTTGTTTAAAGCCCAACTCACTTTATAACCTCTCCTAAGAACCATTTGGCTTTAGACCTGATTAAGTGACAACAGGGAGTTTTCCAGGCAATTTATTCCATACTGTAACAACCAATTTAACCAACAGCATTCGGGGCTATCTATCAGCCTCAGGGCACTCAGTTATGAGGACTCAGTACCTCAAGACTAAACAATTTTGGGTGCCCAGAAACTTTTTTTCTTAATTTTAAAAGCTGAGGCTCAGACCCAAGGAAGCACTGACCCATCCTGCTGCTAAGCTGGTCCTTCCATGTTACAGCATTGCATTAAGATACCGAAGACCAAGAATCCTGAGGTTCTTGTCAGAGGCCACTTGGGTAACATTTTATCAACTCTAGCAAGTTTACTTCCTTCTTCAGGAAGACAGCAACCCTGTACTCTGCATAAGATATCGTGTAGTTATTTTAGCTGTCCTAGTGTCTACTAGGTCTACTAGGCCTGCCCTTAATCTATCATCCCCCCATCCCTCTGAGCCAGGAGCTGCAGAAAGAAGGAAAGAAGACAAAGCAGGGGGATGCAGACAGGAAAGCAGAGCGGGCAAATACTCACCAGCGCAAGTAGCAATACATAGCTTCCACATTATAGTACTTGCTGCCCGCAAGGGTGCCCAGCTGGTTGAAGGGCATTCCTGGAAAGAAAGAGAATTCATGCAGTTGAAGGCCACAGTATTCAGCCAACGCTGCCAGGCCCAACCAATGCTGGGCTTATGGGGAAAACAGGTGGGTCTGCAACAACTCTGGTGTCTCAGTTGATTGGCAACTTAACTTTGTTCCTCCAGTCGACTACTGGTCTCTTCTCACTTCCTAGCAACCTGCTTCCCCTGGCTGGCCAGGGGTCACCTGCACTACCGAGGCGTACTTCTTCACCAGCCACTTGCGGCTCTTCTGGGGCTGATGGAACTCCATGGAGCCCCGTTCTCTCCCCTAGCTCAGTGTCTTAGCTCTGAGCTCCTTCCTATGTCCCACATGCAAATCCCCATCTCTACCTACAACGGAATCCTACCCTTTCTCCCACTGCATCTCCTGTGGGGACAGTGGAAGTATAATTTCCTCTTTCTACAGAGACCTCATAAATAGGGAAGTCATTGTCCCCTTCTTCTTTCCTGCCTCCCTCCTTAGCTAACATTTCCATTTCTCCTCTCTCTCTACCACCTTCTGAACGTGTGTTATAAGGTGAAGAATACACATCCAAGGTGAAGTATGAGAGCGCTGAGGGTGGCGAAAACCTGGAAGAAATGAGTATGCCCACTATCTCAATGGTACTGTCTTCCTTTTGAAAAATGATACTGGTTTGGAGGCCCAACTAGGAGGTTCACTTACCAATCTGGGGAGCTACTGACAGGGCTTGGTAGTAAAATCTCTCAGCTAGCAGCTCAGTGTCTACACCTGCTAGTTCATTCTGATAGCGTGCTGTAGGAAAGACAGAAAGAAGGGGAAAGAGATGATTCAGAAAAAACTCTCCCCCCCCATCAAAGGCCCATTCTGAAAAGCCATAACGAGAACCTGGTCAGAGGGACCGAAGCTGTTTAACAGGTTGTGGGTCTCGGACACAATCCTGACCTGCATGACCATGGGCAAGGGGCTCAATTCTGTCTTCCTTCAACCCTACCCTTCTTATTTTTATTTATTTATTTTGGTACCGGGGATTAAGCTCAGGGGCACTCAATCATTAAGCCACATCCCCAGCACTATTTTGTATTTTATTTAGAGACAGGGTCTCACTGAGCTGCTTAGCGCCTTGCCATTGCTGAAGCTGGCTTTGAACTCGCAATCCTCCTGTCTCAGCCTCCAGAGCTGCTGGGATTCAGGTATGCACCACCACGCCCAGCCAACCCTTTTTATTTTAAGACAGGGTCTTGCTAAGGCCCATACTGGCCTTGAACTTGAGATCCTCCTGCCTCAGCCTCTGAGTTGCTGAATTACAGGCATATACCACTGCACCCAGCTAAACAGGATCTTCTTGATTTTCTCTTCCCAATGAAAGGGAGCCGCTACATTTGTTTGCAAAGACCTCTCATATTTGGTCCTAGAATGCAACTGCCAGATTCTATAGGTAAGACATTGCTAATGACACACTGGTCTGCCTAATATGAAAGAGTTGACTCTCTGCACACAATGCCCATGACCTCAGGAGTGGGTTGCAGGAAGGGACAGAAGGAACCTTCATCAATAAAAGATACTGTGCTCAACAGCTACACACCAGCAGCCTAATGAGGCATACCTGTCTATGAAGTCTAGAGACCCACAGCCCTTAAAACAAGAGAGCGCTTTTCCATTCTCAGAAATATGTGTCAGGCAGAGAATGCTCCCTGAGGTCCTGCTTAATTAAATTCCTACTAGTCTAGAAGCCAACGAAGATGAACAAGAGCATCAAGGGAGAAAGATAACAAGTTAAAAATCTTCTTAACCCACTACTGAGCACCTTGACATTCTCAGAGCTCAAAGGCCCTTCCTTGTGTCCCATATTCATTGGTCCTCTCTGACTCCCAGGAGGGATCACTATCAACAGACTGGAGGGGAGAAGTTATCAGAGGCCAAACCATTTCTTCTGCTCTTTACTCATGTAAAAGGTGGTACCAAAACTGAAGCAGCTTGGGCCTTTCCCATGGCCCCAAAGAGAGGAAATAAATAAAAGGTGCAGGTTCTTACACAAGTCTCCCAGGTATACCAGACATCGGTGGCATGCCATCTGTGCCCAATCCATCTCCTTCACTGAGGCTGACACTGGCTTCTTGCATCCTGAAAGACAGAAAGGTTGATTTCTGAGTCCATACCTCTGTCCCCACTTAAGCAGAAACATTCTTCTAAAGTGGATAAAGGAGGAAACTCGAGGACCGGCCTTGGAACCATGTCTTCTGGGCAGAGAAGACATTAATCTAAGAGGCAGATAGATACAGAGGTTCACAGGCAGGATTCACCCACAGGACAGGAAGGAACTGAAAGAGGAAGACTAGGTCCTGAACTCAGGACAGTACCCTGGGGATGCCCCTTCCAGAAAGGAGGAAGAGATGAGGCTCAAGAATCAGGAAGGGTGCCTTTTATGGAGCTATCTACATTAAGATAAAAGGCTGGGTGGAGATGGGAAACTTGCCCAGAAGAATGGCATGTGAGTGAGGCCCAAGCAAATGCTCCTTTCTGCCTGATGAGAGCCCAGAGAGGAAAGGCAGCACGGAGCATCTTCCCAGAGAGTAGACAAGTGCGCTTGCCCTGCCTGAGGACTAGCGATGGTCACGGCGAAAAGTGCCTGGCTGTCCCCTCTCGCTTTAGCTAAGCAGCCTTGTGATTTTGGTTCAGAGAGCTTGGGCTCTTTGGGTGGCAATTTCCCTACATGCCAGGTACAGGTTTAAGTGTCTACAGCATTAACTTAATCCCCATGCGACTCCATGAAGCAGTTAATACTCCTGTTTCACAGTGGAGGAAATCAGTCACACAGCTGGGGAGTGACACAGCCAGGACTCAAAACACAGTCTGGCTTCAGAGACCATCCTCTCTGAAGCCATCCCAACTGACAGCCGCTGCTCTAAGGGCTTTGGAGCTCCTATTCTGAAAAGCCCTTCCAAATGTTTTCTGTAGAAATCTCTTAGTTGGCTGAATGAAGAAAACATCAATGAAGAAGAAAACTAAAATGGTTTGGGGAAACTAACTCTTTGAAAAAACTTTTGAAGATGTGAACCCAAAAGTCCATGCGGCTATCTGGTAAAACCTATGGACTTCATCTTGGAATAACTTTGTTATTTTACAGCCCTGAGGACAGAACCCAGGGCTCGGGCAGCTACACAGCACTGCAGCACTATCAAGACTAACAAAAAGGTAAGGGGGGCCCTAGAACTTGGGAAGAAACTCAACAGAGGAGGGGAGCTAAGGAAGAAACACCTGGGAACCTGGGCCCAGAGCATGGTTGGAGGCACTGTCCAAAAATGTTTTTAAATGCACAAAACACAGATGCTCTACTTCTGACCAGAGAATGCTATTATGTGGTGGCAAGGTGGGGTGGGGACGTGGTTCAGGGGAGGAAAGGGGACACAATAAGGACAATCAAAGGAAGGAGCTCTACAGGGTAGCTGAACTGAAAAGAAAACTGCCAACTAGAAAAGGTAAAGCAACTGCAGCTGCCAGCACCTCAACTGCAGAAAAGGGATCTGCACTGTCCTGAAAGACGGCCCACAATCTGCCTAACATTTCTAAAGACTTCACTGCTTTCCCCAAGCTTTGGGAAACAATCTCTAAAGTCAAACAGTGCTGGCAAGATTTACCTGGGAGAAGAAAAGAAATATTATTACTATCCTCTTCCAGACCCATTCTAAATGTTTCTGGTTCCTCCTCATACTGGCCCACAATTCCAAGCTCTCCCCTTCCTTAACATCTTTACCCTACCTCGTAAGACTGGTTAAACCCAGGCTTCATGAAGCCTGGCTGGGTCACAAGCTATACAAACTCCGAGGGACAAGGTGGCAAAAAGTGAGGCCCAGGAACCTTCCCCTCAAGTCCACCTTTCCGGCTGCACTGACCTATAAGAGGGTCGGTGACGTGGGTCCAGTCAATGCAGCACTGTAGTTCAAGCTGGTAGTGGGACTGGATATAGAGAAGGAGATGCTGGTAGAAGCCAATACCAGCCACCAGGTGTGTCCTGTAGGCACATTCCAAGGTGCTCCGGCTGTGGATGTGCTAGAGATTGGGAAAGGGAAGGGGCTGGCTAAATAATAAGCTCAGAGTACCATTCCCCCACTCCCCCATTCCTCCACTCCCCCAACCTGCTTATCCCACTGAGGAAATCAATTTTTCTTTTTAATTGAACCCAGGGGCGCTCTTATCACTGAGCTACATCCCAGCCCCTTTTTTAATTTTTTTTAATTTTTTAGTTGTAGACAGACACAATACCTTATTTTTATGTGGTGCCGAGCATCGAACCCAGTGCCTCACACATGCTAGGCAAGCGCTCTGCCACTGAGCCATAACCTCAGCCCCCCTTTTAAATTTTTTTTATTTTTATGTTTATTTATTTACTAATTTATTTATTTTTTAATAACTATTTTATTTTTCTTTATGTGGTACTGAGGATCAAACCCAAGGCCTCACACATGCTAGGCAAGTGCTCTACCACTGAGCTACAACCCCAGCCCCGATTTATTTAAAAAAAATTTTTTTGTTTTTGTAGTTGGACACGATAAATACCTTTATTTATTTATTTTTATTTTTTGAGATCGGTTCTTCTTACAGTACTGAAGTTACTCTCCAACTTGCCATCCTCCTACCTCAGTCTTCTGAGTTGTTAGGAGGTTATAGGCATGTACCACCGCACCAGCCACAAACTTATCTCCTTGACTCTGGAACCTCATCCACCCCACTCTCTTCTCACTCATGAGTAGCCCCTATGTCTTCAGATCTACTTCTCTGGTCACCCCATCTGGGACAGGCTCCCTTCCTTCTTGAACTTCAGTTATGTCTCGACTCCCTCCCTCCTTTCTGCCATCTTCCCCGTGGCTTCCCTGCCTCCAACCATGCTCTGGGCCCAGGTTCCCAGGTGTTTCTTCCTTAGCTCCCCTCCTCTGTTGACTTTCTTCCCAAGTTCTAGGGCCCCCCTTACCTTTTTGTTAGTCTTGATAAGCTGGATAACTTCATAGTACACCTTTCTCCACAGCAGCTCCTCAGCCTTCCTCCCATAGTCCACTGGATGCAGGAACATAAGCTTGACGCAAAGCTCACGCAGCCTGGGAGTGGTAAGGGTACATGAAGGAGATGGCCCATCCCTTGGTGAGGGACACAGAACTGAGGGCAGGGAGCCATGTGCCATATACCCTCACCGACAAATCTACATGCTTGACAAGAGACAATCAGAGTCAAGTCAAAGTGATCCAGAACAGCAGCTGTCAAGAAAGTAGTGCAGGAGCCCCGAAAAACAGACACAGGAAGCAACAAGGATTTCAACAGTCTTCATTTCCCCCCTGCACCTCTTACCTCTTTCTGGGCCTTTTTTTTTTTGGCGGGGGGGAAGAAGAGGAGGTTATCAGGGACTGAACTTAGGGCGACCACTGAGCCACATCCCCAGTCCTATTTTGTATTTTATTTAGAGACAGGGTCTCATTAAGATGTTTAGGCCCTCACTAAGTTGCTGAGGCTGGCTTTGAACTTGTGATCCACCTGTCCCAGCCTCCTGAGCCACTGGGATTACAGGCACGTGCCTCCACACCCAGCTTTTCTCTGCCTTCTTGCCCCTCTTTCTCTCTTTGCCTCCATGGCCAACTCCTTCAAATGCTTTTTTTTTTTTTTTCTTTTGTGGGGCAGGAGTTAATTTGGAATTTAACTCAGAGGTAGGCACCCTACCATCAAACTACATCTCATCCCTTCTTCGTTTTTGAGACAGGGTCTCACTAAACTGGTCAGGCTGGTCTGGAACATGCAATCCTCCTGGCTCAGCCTCCCAAGTCACTGGGATTACAGACATGCACCACCACTCCTAGCTCAACTGCCATTCCAGTGGAGACAGACAGGGAAGCGTTCGGGATTGGTGGTCTCCAACTTACTTGTTCCTCAGGCTAATGTTCTCTGGTTTGAACACTTCTTGATAAGCAGTTTTGTTGCAAAGGATGAGGTCAAGTCGATGCACAGCCTCCACCACAGCCCTGTAGGGAAATGGAGGCAAAGAGCCCAAGTCACATGCATGCATGGTTCCCCTCAGATGCTGACTCTAGAGGGGAGGGAAAAATAACATGACTGCAGCTAAGGTCCACACAAAACAAGATGAACACTTCCTCCATCTGATACAGCAGCGCCCCCAACCAAGGGGCATCTGGAAACCGTCCATGATGAAGGCATTCTAAGTTGTCACAAGGGGTGCGGGGATGTGTGTGCTACTAGCATTTAGTGGGTGCTGACAGGATAGCCCGCCACAATAGAGAATTTTCCTGTCCAAAATGTCAACAGTGTCAAGGTACAGAAACTGTGACGTGGGAAGATCGACTCTCTGGATGGAAAAAATGCAGGCTGTGATGCCAGGCAGAAAAGCTTGCGAGTTTGAACCCTGGCCATGTCTTTGGGCAAAGTATCTAAACATTTAAAGGTTACAATATCAAAATAGACATAATGATAGCAGCTACTCGGAGGACTGTTGTAAGGATTAAATGGCAATAATTTATCTGTAGTTTTGTTACATGGTAAGCATTCAATAAAGAATAGTAGGATGAATGGATCTTTATTATTATTCAAGGGTTTATTATCCCTGACATAAAACCTCTGATGTAAAAGTCTGCTTTGGAATTGCAGGGTACGGAAAGGTAAAGGGGACTCCTGAGCTGCTTAATCATAAGGTTTCCTGGATTCTACTGAAAGACTATTTTGCATAGTGGTTGAGTGTAAGCTTGAAAACCAGACGGCCTGGGTTCAAATCCTGACTCCATTTCTTACAAGTTTTCTGGGCCTGAGCAAAATATCCAAATTCCTTATGTCTCAGTTCACCCCACTATAAAATGAGAATATGATCACTGACCTTATGAGGATTAAATTAGCTAATATACAAAACACTTATGACAGTGCCCGGTACATAGCAAACATATAGAGTTAGCTTCTAATCTTCTTGTTGTATAAGGATGAGGGGAAGAGTCAAGACACTAACTCTGTCATTACAGAAAAGAAAGCCACAGAAACTACAATGAATGGCCAAGAAGTCCCAGAGGTAGGTGTCAACTCTGGAAGGGTAAAACCCAGAGGACGGCAGGTAGCAGCTGTGAGAACAGGTGAATCAGACACAGCTGTGGACCAGAAAAACAGAGCAACCAAAAAACAAAGGGTGATGATTCCCAGAACAAACTGAAATGTGTTCCCAGCTCAGGGCAAGCAGGTGGCTTAGGTGGTACACCAACCAATAAAAGCTGCTCTGTACAGGGCCAAGTGACTGCCAGCACCCAGCTGAGTGGGTGGGACAGCAATGAGGCCTTCTTACAGGCAATCTTGAGAGCTCAGCATTTCTCCAAACACCTTCTGGGCTATCAAGAGATGAGAGTCAGGCCCTTCTAGCCAGCCTGGCCCTCAATGCCAGGGAGAGCAGCAGTGATTTACTGACACCAGCTTAGTCCCCAGGGCAGGGATTTTTTTTTTTTTTTTTTTAAGAGGTAGTGCTCACTATATTGCCCAGGGTAGCCTTGAATGCCTCAGCTCAAAAGACCCTCCTGCCCCAGTCTCCTGAGTAACTAGGCAACAGGTGCAGGCCACTATACCCAGCAACGCAGGGTTTTTAACATTAGTGCCACAGACAGATCTAACAGGAGTGTATGCATTTTTCTTTTTGGTGCTGATGACTGAACCCGGGGCTTGTAGCTAGACAGCTACAACTCTAGCCCAAGTGCATTTTTATAGATAGCCTCCAGAACTCTCCTTACATCCTAATCTAAAAAAGGTTAATAATCACTACTCTGGGGCCTGGGGTTGTAGCTCGGTGGTACAGCACTTGCCTTGCACACATAAGGCACCAGGTTCGATCCTCAGCACCACATAAAGTAAATAAATTAGTAAAACAAAGATGATGTGTTCCTGTTCAATTAAAAAAATTTAGAAAAAATAATCACTACTCTGGAAAATTCTTATCACAAATGTATAAATTTAAGAGGACTCAGCACTTTTTCCCCCATTCCCCATCAGATCATAAGGTCTTTTACTAAACTATAATCTTGGTTTTTTTTGGGGGGGAGGGTTACTGGAGATTGAACCCAGGGCACTTTACCACTAAACTACATCCCCAATCCTTTTTTATTTTGAGACAGGATCTCTCTAAGTTGCTGAGGTTAGTCTTGAACTTAGAATCCTCCTGCGTCTATTTCCAGAGTCACAGGGATTACAGGTATGCACCCCACGCCCAGCTACTGTTGTCTCCTTCACTATTATAATCCCAA
The DNA here is from genome assembly GCF_001458135.2 of Marmota marmota marmota. Lineage (NCBI taxonomy): Eukaryota > Metazoa > Chordata > Mammalia > Rodentia > Sciuridae > Marmota > Marmota marmota. The sequence goes on along the minus strand of NW_026000079.1, from coordinate 1,784,090 downwards.
GCCTTGCATGGTGTTAAAAAGAAAATATGTTTTTAAAATAAATAACTCATTAACTAGCCTAATAAATTAATTGGTGCTTATGTCCCTTCCAGCAACACTTCTGCTTCTTTTTCTTCTGTCACTCATAATAAAATACTTCAGAATTTCCTATCTGTAAACAGCTAGGTGTGGGAGTTTCCCAAATTTACTGAAACCCGGTGATAGGTCCATAGTTTAACCACACAAATAATTTAGGAAGAGAAATTGGACCTCCCTCCCAGTTCCTTCCACCAATCACCACTGTTATAACAAATAAATATAAAAACAGAGACTGGCTTCCTGAAATGTTTACCCTACTCAAAGCCAACAGTGCACAATTAGAGGCACAGATACCCATGTGCACACATGTAAGCCACACACGCAAATACACTAGTTTAAGTCAGTGCTGCGAAGGTCAGGGTTTGAGAAAGAACTAGATGGGAGAAAAATTAGAATGGCTGGAGCCATCCCCCAAAGCTGGAGAGAAGTAAGGAATTTGCAGACACTGCCTACGCTCTGTCTGACAGGCAGCAGTGACACTCAGCAGCATGATGAGGCCCACGTGCCACCCCTAGCCAACTCCTCACCAGCTTGGGGACTGCTTGGGACAGCCCACAGTGGGTGCCCAGGGGCTGCTGGATTGGATCACTCTTCTATTTTTGGAATGGCCTATACTCCCCTCTGCTTTCTGGCTTACAAGGACAGAGCAGACCAGGATGCCTACTCAGGAAGGAAAAGACAACACATCCTCTTGACTCTTTCACTGCCAAGATGGGACCCAGGGCTCTGAGGGTAGTCTTTTCAGGCAAACATTTCTGTTCAACAGAGACGGGGCCAAATGAAAATCCCAAACCCTACTTCCTACTACAAAGCAAAAAAACCCAGTTTGGTTTCTATGCTTCTTCCTATTATGATCCAATTCCAGGGCCCATGTTCCAGTTGACCTAAACAAAATTCTTCCAGCCAAATTGGGAAGACCTCATACTGCCCGGTTCCCAGCAGAGGCCTGAAGGGCTGAATGTGTGACTTGAGGAGTAGTAGGGAAGGCACTGTGGAAATCAGAAACCAGGAAGGGAAGTTGCCTAGTAAAGGACTGTATTCATGAGTCCTTAAATGGGCTTCCATGTCCTAAGAACAAGCTGCACCCAAAGTCCTTCATGACCCTTCCAAACCAACACAGCTATTCTTTCAGTCTTTCTTCTCATACAGACTCCCCCAAATTAGAGATTTATGGGACTTCAGAGTGCATCCAATCCAAATCTCTCCTTTTAAGGAAGAGGAAACTGAGGCTCAAGGTCATGTAGCAAAAGCAAAGCAAGGACCTGAACCTGGTTCTGCGGATTTCTGCCTAGGTCTCTGAACTGTAAATCCTACAGGGCTCTAAGCACTGTTCCCCTTCCGGGTTTTTCTCCATCTGTGACCCCCACCCTCACCCAGCCAACCACTCCTGTCCCCCATTCCCACCTTATTGCCATCCCAACTCTGCAGAGCTCCTTGCCCACCCCAAGCTCACTGCGGAAAGGCTTACTCCACGTGCTTTCCTCCAAGACTCCCACCCACCCAATATCCTCCACCGCCTTCATCCCAGGGTTAGGAGACCCCGCCCCCGACTCCGTCCAAAATTGCACTCTCCTCCCCCGCCCGCGTCGGAGCCCGCACCCGGCCCCGCCTGCGCGGGAGGCCCCGCCCCTCGTCGTCCCCCACTTCCCCCGGCAGCTGCACTCACGCCCCGGCCCCTCTCACCGGTAAAGCCGCTTAGTGTGGAGGACCTTTGCTTCGGGCTCGCTGCTTTCCCCTGTAGGGGGGCCTTGGCTCATGGTGCCCGGGTCCGGGGGCGGCTCCCGGTCACAGGCCCCCGCCACCCACCAGTGCCTCCACCACTGCCGTCTCCGGCCTTAGCCGCAGCCGCCACCGCCGCCGGCCCTGCTCGGCCGCCATCGCTGTGAGGCGGCTGCCCGGGACAGCTCCTCCTCCGCCCGCCAAATCTCGCGATAGCAGCTCTATTGCTGCGGGCCAGTGGCCTGCTGCTCCCAAATCTCGCGGAAATCGTTTTCCCTCCCGGGAAGTTACCAGAACTCACTCTGGGCAGCATGGCCTCTTTCCGGCTTCTCCCAGCCCTTGAGAAAAACTTTATTGGCAAAGCTGCCGGAGAAGAGACAACGAAGCCAGTGAGGCGGCTGAAGCTGAGCTGGATCTGGGGAGGTGGACTCCCAGCTGGGAGAGTGACTCTGCTGTGTCCAGCAGGGGTCATTAATCCATCCTTGTGCCTCTTAACCCCTCCCCATTTGAACCGAGCCTCCTTCATATTACTGATTACAATGATTCCAACCCCCTTCCCCCAGTGACATGGACAAAATTAGGTGTTTGTGAATGTTTCCTTGGAGAGGTGGAGCATCATGTAGAGCTAAGGCTTTGGAAGATATGGCTATTGTAGAAGCGCCTCGACCTTTCATTGTCCCCTGCCAAAGATTCCCAGCTTGCAAATCCTCTCACCAACCCAGCAAACATTCATTGAACACCTGCTGTCTTCCAACAGCATGCTGGGTTCTGGGCACACAGATGAGCTAGCTAGACCCTGTCCCCGCCCTCACAAAGCTCCAATGACCTCAGGGATAAGATGACATAGACATGAGAAGTCAGCCCGGCCAGGTGGTGCACACCTGTAATCCCAGCGATTCAGGAAGGTGAAGCAGGAGTACAGCAAATTCGAGGCCAGCCTCAGCAATTAAGGCCCTGAGCAATTTAGAAGACCCTGTCTCAAGTGACCCACGCCTGTAATCCCAACGGTTTGGGATTGTGAGGCAGAAGTTCAAAGCCAGCCTCAACAACTTAGCAAGACAAGACCCTGTCTCTAAATAAAATACAAAAAAAAAAAAAAAAGGCTAGGGATGTAACTCAGTGATTAAGTACCCCTGGGTTCAATACCTGATACCCCCCCCCCAAAAAAAAAGAGAGAGAGAAAGAATTAGAAGCCATTTCCTTATATTTCTGCCCCTACTCCCCATCCTCTCATTAGAAAGATCAACTCTCAGCTCCATATGTACCTCAGTAGAAAAGCATTTGCCTAACATGAGAGGCCCTGAGTTCACAAAAAAAAAAAAAAGAAAGATCAGCTCCTATCTAACTTGAATGGCTAGTGCTTTCTAACCCTTAAGCCTAAGCCAAGAAGCAAGGTGTTTTGGGGCCTATGTACACATTATAATGGGAATATAAATCCCTGTTCTACCGTTATACCCCTGGCTGCAGGCACTAATGCTTTCCATTCCTGAAACAGCCTTAAGTCTCTCCCACCTACTGGCCTTTCACTTGTGCTTCTTCTGCCTGGAACAATTGTATACTCTGATTTCTCACTGGGTTTAGCTCAAGTGTTACTTTATCAAAGACGTTTTCCCCATAGACATAGTCTTACTGATTTAGTTGTGAGGCTGGCCTCAAACTTGCGTTCCTTCTGCCTTGCCTCCGGGATCACTTGGGATTACACACATGCACTACAATGCCTGGCTGGGCCTTCTTTATTATCTGTTACCCCAATAGAAGATAAGCTCAAGGGCAGAGACTTTGACTGTCATCTTCTTCTCCTCTGTAGAATAGTACATAGCTAATAATAGTTGCTTAATAAACATCTGTTGAATGAATAAATGTGCAGATTGTTTTCTAGATATCCTACACCAAGCATGCTTTGGTTCATGAATTCATTCTCCCACACACACATACAGCTCCTGCTTTCCTGAGCTGGGAGCTCTTACACCTCTGCCCCAGGTGTTTAGAACACACACTTACTTCTATGCCCAGCTGTACCCCCATTTTCAGAAAGGATGACGTCTTCCGCTAATGCCTTTTCTGTCGGCAGATTTAGCTGGGCGTGTCCTGCCCCTTTAATCTGGGCCCCACCTGCTCTGGTCAGACAGGTTTGGAGACACAGGTAAAGGGAGGAGAGACAGAAATACTTGCAGAGCCAGCAGAGAGCTGGGCAGCTCTTTCCCGGATGCTGGGGACCCTCCGTCTCTCCCAGATGAAAAGTAAGAGGGTGTTATGGATCCAATGGGCAAGGGCAAGAGGGTTCCTGAGGAGGTGAGGGAGGGGATTTAGCCTTATCCAGAAACAGTGAGATGGTGGGCGGTAGGGAAAGGAGAAAGACAGGAAAGCAACATGGGACACAGCCATGTTCAGACCTAAACATTAGAATGGATAAACCCAGGCCACGTGGATCAGCGAGGGGGGCTAGCAAGGAGTTTGGAAATTGACCAACACCTAGGTTGGAGAAGAAAGGACCCAGTGCCCTGCTACTGCCACTTCTCAGGCCAGATTTGTCAGCAAGTCACTGGTATCAGGTATCAGGAGGGTTCCGGGCAGGGATCTGCAGGGAGAAGGGGAGGTGGGATGGTGGAGGGGCAGCCTCTCCGTTTGGGGGAAGATCCTTGGTGGGAAAGAAACTCTTGCAAAGTTCGCAACTCCGCCTCTTCCTGGTGTTCCTGCACTAGGGTGGCCATGACTCCAGGGATTGTGGTGGAGGGGGTAGAAGGCGTGGGTGGAGCTAAGGTCACAGCTGCCAGGGCCTGTGCCCCCTGACTCACCCAGTCCTGCTGGATGACATTTGATGTTGAAAGGGTGTCTCCATTTCAGCTGCTCACTACCCTTCCACCTCCCTCTTGTTTCAACACCTTCCTCCGCACTGAGTTTTCCCTAAGTCCCAGAAGGGGCCAGAGTCCGAGAGGCCAGCTGCCCGGGAAAGCTCCAGATCTGACACTGTCTAGAGGACAGGGCCTTCTGACAGAGCTTTCCTCTGCTCCCTCCAGGATGATCTTGTGGTAGACCCCAGAACTGAGGCCCCAGGATGGCAGAACCTGAGACCCTGTCCCTGCTGGAATTGAAGGGGCCTGAGACGCCCAAGAGCCCACCTCAGGCTTTGGTCCCCAATGGCCGGCAGCCAGAAGGGGAATGCGGAACCGAGTCCCCTGGAGCTGAGTCCCTCAGAGCCGAGTCTGCAGTTGGCTCTCCCATGGCCAGAGATGGAACTGAAGATGGTCTAGACAGTACAGTAAGTGAGGCTGCCACCTTGCCCTGGGGGACTGAACCCCAGCCCAGTGCCCCGTTCCCGGATCCCCCTGGCTGGAAGGTCATCGAACCAGAGCCTCTGGAGTCAGAGCCACTTACCAAGCCAGAGGAGCCACCTGACGATGATGATGATGCCAACCTGCTCCCTGAAAAGGCGGCCCGGGCCTTTGTGCCCATCGACTTACAGTGCATTGAGAAGCGGCCCCAGGAGGACCTCATTGTGCACTGTGAGGCGAGCGAGAGCAAGCGCCAGGCCTTCCTGCCCACCCGGGCCACCCATCCAGAGCCCCTTGAGCGAAAGTGGGCTGAGGCCGTTGTGAGGCCACCTGGCCGATCCTGTGGGGGCTGCGGGAGCTGTGGAGGCCGCGAGGGGATAAGGGCGGTGGCCTCCGTGGGAGCGGCCCTCATCCTCTTCCCCTGCCTTCTGTATGGGGCCTATGCCTTTCTGCCCTTTGATGCCCCACGGCTGCCCACCCTGAGTTCCCGCCTGGTCTACACACTGCGCTGCGGGGTCTTTGCCACCTTCCCCATTGTGCTGGGTGAGTCGGGGCCCTGGGACAAGGGACATCCAGGAAGTGGACTTGAGGGGGAAGAGCCTGCCTGGCTTGGGAGGAAGGTTTCCCTTCATTCAGCCTGAAATCACGATCCTCCTGGCTCAGCCTCCTGAGTAGTGGGGACCATAGGTGGGCTCCACCCTCAGCCTTCCATACCTGCTGTTCTGTACGTCCTCCGCCTTTCACCTCTCCCACTGTGCAGAGCCCAGGCCCCTGAGCCCTCTCCTATGAGCCTTCCCGTCTTTAGCTCCTTCCTACTGCCCACTCTGCCCCGTGTGCTTCCCCACCCACCCAGGGCTCCTGGTGTACGGGCTGAGCCTGTTGTGCTTTTCCGCCCTCCGGCCCTTTGGAGAGCCCAGGCGAGAGGTGGAGATCCACCGGCGGTACGTGGCCCAGTCCGTCCAGCTCTTCATCCTGTACTTCTTCAACCTGGCCGTGCTGTCCACCTACCTGCCCCAGGACACCCTCAAGCTGCTCCCTCTGCTCACTGGTCTCTTTGCCATCTCCCGGTGAGTAGGGGTGAGCTTGCGGGGGGGTGCTACAAGAGCCAGGCACTGAATGTCTGTCTGGAAAGCTAGGGTCACGGGCTTCCTGGATTCTATAGCAGCCCAGATGTACACCCTGGAGAGATGAATCACTTTTTCTCTCTTTTTAAGTGGACTTAAACACATTAAATTAAATTATTTAATTAATTTATTATTTATTGGTACTGGGGATTGAACCCAGGGGTGCTTAACCATTGAGCCACATCTCCTGTCCTTTTTATATTTTGTGAGATGGGGTCTCCCTAAGTTGCTTAGGGCCTCGATAAATTGCTGGAGCTGGCCTTGAACTTGCGATCCTCCTGCCTTAGCCTCCCACTGGAAGATCCTCTGGGAGTAGAGGCGTGTGCCACCATGCTCTGCCTAATTTTCTTTATTTGTGGTAGTACGGATTGAACCCAGGGCATCCCACATGCTAAGCAAGTGCTTTACCATTGAGCTCTACCCCCAGCCCTTTTTATTTTTTATTTTTTTATTTTGAGACAAGGTCTTACTAAATTGCCCAGACTGGCCTTAAAATCATGATCCTCCTGGTTCAGCCTCCTGAGCAGTGGGCGCTCACCACCATGCCCAGCCTTGGGTGTTGGTTAGACCAGTGCAGCCACTCCAGGACTCTGCTGTGGCACTCCAGTCAGGCAGCTTAAATCTTTAGCCTCGAGTGGAACACCAAATGCTCAATTCTTTTTAAAGCAATCTGTTTCCATTTTTAAAGGTCCTAATTGTTAGAAAGTTCTTTATACAGTGCTGTGCCAAAAACTTCTGCCCTGAGTGTGACCTCCAAAATTGTCCAGGACAAATTCCAATATTTAACAATAGCTCTCAATTCCTCCCACTGTCTCCAAATGACCCTGTTCCCTTCACTGACCTGGATCCTTCTCTCTGGGCAGGAAATTCTCCTGCTTATCAATGAGGAGGGACCTTGGTCAAAGGTACAATTTGTCCTTTTCATAAAAAGTGAGGCCACGCGAACTTTCACGCAGCCTCGTTACCCTGAATTTCATTCAGAGTTGCAGTCACTTGAAATCCTTAAGGGTGTTTTTGTTGTTATTGTCCTAGCGATTAAACACTCTACTACTGAGCTACTCCCCCAGTCCTGAGGATGTTTCCACGTGAACTCCTGTTAACCCAGAAGGCACCTTTGAATTTCTGAACCCAAATGAAAGTCATGACATCCTCTCCTGATACATCTCTTCTGCTGCTTTCAAGACAGGATGCCCGGTAGCTGAAACTGCTAAAATAGTCTTCCTGTTGAGCTAAAATTAGTCTTCTCACCACTTCTTCTTCTTTTCAGTTGTAGATGGACACAGTACCTTTATTTTATTTATTTTTTGTGTGTGGTGGTGAGGATTGAACCCAGTGCTTCACGTGTGCGAGGCAAGCGCCCCGCCACTGAGCCCCAGCCCCAGCCCGTCTTCTCGCCACTTCTGATTGTCGGCTGGCGTTCAGCTGTCCCACCAGCCTCCTGACCCTCATGCAGCCTTGCATTTTCTCCCAGTAGATTTCCCTAAGATAAATATATTCCCGCTCATGTAACTCAACTTCCCATCTCTGACCCTTGGGAATACTGGTCTCAGAAACTGGTTTAGGCTGGGCACGGTGGTGCACACCTGTTATCCCAGCAGCTCAGGAGGCTGAGGCAGGAGGATTACAAGTTCAAAGCCAGCCTCAGCAATTTAGCAAGGCCCTGTCTCAAAATAATAATAATAATAATAATAATAATAATAATAATAATAATAAATAAATAAATAAAAATAAGAAGGGCCTGTAATCCCAGCAGCTCAGGAGGCTGAGGCAGAAGGACTGCAAGTTCAAAGCCAGTCCCAGCAAAAGCCAGGTGCTAAGCACTCAGTGAGACCCTGTCTCTAAATAAAATTCAAAATAGGGCTGGGGATGTGGCTCAGGGGTTAAGCCCTGCTGGGTTCAATCACTGGTACCAAAGGGGAAAAAAAAAGGAAGTTGGCTTAAGCAGTAAGAATCATCAGGAAACTAAATGAAAAGTAAGTCATTGTGTGGTCCAGGCTTCCCATTCTACAGAGAGGAAATCACAAACAGATCGCAGGAAAAGAGTTGCTCAAGTTGGTTAGAACAGCGCAGGACTAGGATCCTGGCCCTTTTCCTCTTCCATCCAGAGTGCATCCTTTTCTATTATGAGAAAGTTCTTTAAGCATCTTGTATCTCAGTTTCATCATCTAGAAAATGGGATTGTGAGGATTAAATGAATTCATGTAGAGAGCTTGAAACAATCTGGAGCTTGGTTAGGACTCGCTAAATGTGAAGTCTAATGCCAGCTGCCTCCTAGTGTAGTAGATGGGAATCATCTTCTTTCCTTTTTACTTAAAAGGAACAAGAACGTGTAAATTTTGAAATACATCATTCTTCACACATTAAGAGGAAGTTGTTCTTTCCTACCCAATTGAGGAAGTGCTTTTTTCACTTGTTTGTTTGTTCTTTGTTTTGTTTTTTGTACTGGGGATCAAATCCAGAGGTGCTTAACCACTGAGCCACATTCCCCGCAATTTTTTTTTTTAATATTTTATTTTGAGACAGGGTCTCACTAAGTTGCTCAGAGTCTGGCTAAGTTGCTGAGGCTGGCTTTGAACTCCCAATCCTCCTTGCCTCAGCCTCCCAAGCCACTGGGATTACAGGCATGTACCACCATGCCCAGCTGAGAAAGTGTGTATTTTGAGTGGATATTCCAAGAGGGCAAATTTTGTTGTGAATGATCTATCCCTCTTGACTTCAAGCCCTTCCTTATTGTCCTGTTTTGCTTCTCTAACACATTGGACGAGGAAGTAATAAACAGCCTTAGGTTCAGATCATAGCTTTGCTATTTCCCAGCTGTTAACTTGGAGCCCTGGGGAATCTTAGTTGCTTCATCTGCAAAAGGATAAATACAATCAAACACTCTGCAGCTGTAAAAGAATGAGGAAACTGTTTATATACTGATATAAAATGATCCCCAAGATATATAAAAGGAGAAAAATCAACATACTAGCAACCTTACAGGTGGGCGCACACCTGTAATCCCAGAGGCTCAGGAGGCTGAGGTCAGAAGATCACAAGCTCAAGACCAGCCTCAGCAATTTAGTGAGGGCCTAAGCAACTAAGACCCAATCTCAAAATGAAAATAAAAAGTGCTAGGGATGTAGCTCAGTGGTAAAGCACCCCTGGGTTCAATTCCTATTACAAAAAAAAAAAAAAAAGGAAAAAGAGAACTTTTTGTTCAGACTTGGGCTGTAAAGTGCTTGTGTAGTACACACAGGGTTCTGAGTTTGAATCCCAGCACTACATACAAACTTTCTGTTGTATGTGTATAAAAATCACTCAGTGCACAAGAAGCCATAATTAATTGGATACTTAGGGTGGGAGTCAGGGAGGAAAATAGGATGGGAACCATTGAATTTTTTTTTTTTTTTTTTTTTTGGTACTGGGGATTGAACCCACAGGCACTCAACCAGGGAGCCACATCCTCAGCCCTTTTTTGTGTTTTAATTAAAGACAGGGTCTCACGGAGTTGCTTGGTGCCTCCCTAAGTTACTCATTGAATCTTGAACCATGTGAATGTATATTGCCCACTCAAAAATTTTTATTGAAATTTGGAAAGTAACTGAAAGCAACTCAGAGGGATGCAGGAAATCAAAATTAAATAGTGCACTTGAATTAGCCCTGTTCCTGGCAGAAAACCCCCACCTGCCTTCTCCCTCTAGTCTTCCGATGTCAGCTATTGCCACCTGGCTGACATGCCAGACCCTTGCCATCCCCCTGCAGGCTGATATACTGGCTGACCTTCGCCGTGGGCCGCTCCTTCCGAGGCTTCGGCTACGGCCTGACGTTCCTGCCGCTGCTGGCCATGCTGGTGTGGAACCTCTACTACATGTTCGTGGTGGAGCCAGAGCGCATGCTCACTGCCTCCGAGAGCCGCCTGGACTACCCCGACCACGCCCGCTCCGTCTCCGACTACAGGCCACGGCCCTGGGGCTGAGCGAGCGGGCCTCGCCGAGGGCTCGCATGCTTTTCTGAACCGAGCTACGGGCCTGGGCTTTGTCCCCAGCCCTGGGACCTGCTGCCCCGTAGGGATATCATTCCATCACGGCCTGGATTGACCCTTGCTCCCTCTTAGCTGCTTGTTGTCCTTCACCTCTGAGGCTTGGCACCGCCATAAAGGAGGGACTTTTCTTTCAGGGAAAGAGGTGGACAGCCTTGTCCCTTGAGGATGCTGAGGACACATGGTCCAGAGGCATGGTTCCTTCCTGAACAATCTCCTACTGCCATTAGGGCTCCCTAAGGCTGGACTCTGTCCCACTCCCCAGCTCTGTGAGGCAGGAGGCAGAGCCAGAGCCAAACCCGGATTCTTTCTGTGCCAGCTGGACCATCAGAGGAACTTAAGGAGAATGGAGAAACTGCTGTGCCCAAGGAAGAGGCTGCATCAGATCAAATGAGGACTTTCACATTTGGTGAAATTCTTGGGGTCCTGGGTTTGGGACTGGTCTTAAAGGCTTGTTAGTCTCAAGACTATTCTAGCCGCCCCCATTTCAGAGCTACTGCCTCCTCCCTTACAACCTATGTACACCTCCAAACATTCCAGATGTCACACTTCCCATGGGAAGAGGGGTCAGGGAAATCTGGCTCCCAAGAGGGGTGTGTGTACCCACATGTGTGGTGGCCGGGGAGTGGTTGGAAGGCACAATGGTTAATGTTAACCCAGTGCAAGTGTTTGTTTATGTGTGTGTGAGAGACAGAGAGAGAGAGAGAGAATAAATTACCACCCCTGCATTGGCTCTTTCTTCCTGTTTGTCCCTCCCCTGCCCAATCCCAGGTATCCCTTCCTTATTTGATTCAGACAGCACCAGAAACCTTCTGGGTCCACCTGGTACGCAGCTGGCAGAAGCTGTGGTTCCACATGGAGGGAGAGAACCAGGTCTGGTGGAAATGGGGTCTCAAATAAAGTTGTCTTCCAAACCCATCTCTTAGCCCTCCCACTCCCTGAAACCAGCCCCAAGTGAACCCCACAATATCAACATGCTGAGAGACTGGAACCTTGTAGAAAAAGATAAGTCTTATTTTGTACCCTCCAGGGTCACTCTTAGTTTAACAAAACTTTGAGTGTCAACCAAGAAGTAGGAATGACACAAGTAAACACTACCAAGGGGACCTTTTAGAAGTAACCCTGACCCCAACCCCAGGAAGTGGAGGTTCGTTTCTGAAGTTCTGCAGAAAAGTGCCAAGGTAGGGGACGGGCCAGCTGGAACATTGGCCCTCCAACCGCCAGCAGTCTGAGGAGGCACAGCAAGGCAGGTCCAGGAGGGTCCTTCCCTCCAGACAGTGAGTCTCAATTTATGGACTGGTACTCTGAGTGCTGTTTGTGGCGCAGCAGCAGGATGAGACCTCCCCCCAGCAACAAGAGCCCTGGAGCACCCAGGGCCACTGCCAAGATTCCTAGGATTAGCGGGGACAGGGCATCCACAGGAGGGGAGCCCATACCCAGAAGCATTGACCTAGAGCAAGAGAGTGAGAGAGAAGTTCGTGGGTGAGGAGGCCAGGCTGGGAGGCAGCCCTCCTCCACTTCAACACCCCCGCCCCCACAGTCCCAGTTCGGGCTCTCACCAGCTCAGGTAGTGTTGGTCCCAGTAGCCAGGGCCCGTGGGAGCCCCAAATGTCAGGTTGAAGGAACAGAAGTTGCTCTGCGACCCGAAGAAGGCTTGGACAATGGGTGACTGGGGAAGGGAGTACACCAAGCTGGGGCGAAGAGGAGAAGCCTGGCAGGGCAGGGCTGACTCTCGGCTCCTCTGCTTCTGGGAGAAAGCCACTGGTCGCCACTGCATGAAGCCAGACGGGAGGGAGCCCCACAGCAGCTGGTCCACCTGAGGAGAAGGGCAAGCAAGGCAGGGTGAAGAGGAGGCCTGTGCCAGACGGACCCTTGTCCTCCCTGCCTCTCTCAGTCTCCATCTGTCACTAGCAAAGAGCGTGCTAAGAGCAGCAGAATCCCGAGTCCTGGGCTCGGTTCTAGAACTGACAGGCTGTCTGCACCAGAGCCCTGGTCTCTCTTCTGAAGGGGACTTGGCTGGATGAGCACCGGGTCCTGTTCCGGCCCTGCAGATCGGCACCAAGCTCCCTCCCCTGCAACCCCAGGCCGTCTGGAGAGCTTGAGTCACACTGCACTACCTTTTGGCTGTCCCCCTTGAGGGTAGAGACTGAGGAGGATTCAAAGTGCCCAGTACTTAAAGCCTCCAGAGAAAGTTGCCAACTGATAAATAGTTGAACAACTCTGAGGTCCTAACAGGGTCCTGCCTACGTTCCCACCCATCTGCCTCTTCCTTGGAAGTCTGACCTGGAAGACAGCAGGTGCGTATTCATCGTCGATGGAGTGCTGCTCCCGCATTGAGGGACACTCGGGCCTCTGCCCCACAGTGACTACTTCCAGCCCAAACAGGGAGTGGTTTCCTCGGGGAGAAGCCCCAACCAGGGCCACTTCTAGCTGGCAGGTGTCTGCGGTGTGCAGGAGGCGAGGGGGTTGGGCAGGTCGTCCAGAGCTGGAAAAGGCCTGGACCTAGGAAAGGGGAGGAATAGAGGGGTGGGACGATGGCCCCATACTTGTGCTTAAGGGTTTCCCCATCATGAACTCTCACCTCATAAACCAGTCCTCCGAGTTCCTTCTCTTTCCTCACACCCTTACCTTGAAGGCCAGACTGCCATTGGCAAAAGCCCCGGTAGGGTCGTTCACAGGGTGGCCTTGGAATGTGGCACTCAGGCTGGCAGGATCCAGTGAGTCAGTGATGTTGTTCCAAGAGAACTCGGCCAAGGAGTACGGAGGATACGGTTTTCCCAGGGGCTCTGCCGCCACATCCAACATGTTGGTGCCGTCGAACTCGAGCAGCTGGGGGCGGGTGGTGGAGCTGGGTTCGCCACAGTCTAGCTTTCTCCTAAGTCACCTGTCCCGATCCATACCCACCCCCAAGCTCCCACGGCAGAGCCTGTCCCCAGTCCTCAATCCCTCCCTCTAGTTGGGAGGAGCCCCCTCCTCTGTGCCCTTCGCCTCGGTCTCCCCCACCTCCTCACCCTGGTGAAGATAAGGGCAGAAGAAAACTGGACGCTGTCCTCCGGGAGAACCCTCAGGCCCCCATCAGGCTCAGGGGACAGCAGGCGACTCCAGCTGACGTTAAGGACACTGTGGGGGGTGTTGGTGGCCACCAGCACCACTGCTGGAGGCCCGAGGCTGCTCCACACATAGTGCAGGGTGGAGTTGGCGCCCACTGCCCGGATGTGAAGCAGGCTCTGGGGGAGGCCTGGCCAGCCGGGGATGACCTCCAGAGACACCTGGAAATTGGAGGAGGGGAAAGATCAGGGAGAGACTCAGGCAAAGACAAACTTGAGGGAGGGGAGAGGGGCTTGGAGGACAATTCTGGGGAAATCACGGGCAGTGAGAGCCTAGGAGAGGAATGGACGTGAGCCCAGGGAACCGTGGAGAGAGGGCAGAGCAGGCTGAGCAAGACCCGACGGGAGGAGGGCAGGGCCCAGCCGAGGAATACAGAAATCCCACACTTCCTGGACCTGGGCTGAGTCGGGTCCGACTCAGAGCAGGGAGTCATCCTACCCCTCCACCCACTCCACAGTCCTTTCCCATGAGCCAGGGATGCCCCCACCTCCTCCAGGCTCAAGAACACTTCTCTCTGCAGTCACCCTCCACCCCTTGGGTGCCCCACACTCCAGCCACCCTGGAAAGGCAGCATTTCCTGACACCTCCATTGCTCTAGTCCCCAAGTCCTCACCTGGCGGGTCTCCCCTCCCAGAAGGCCAAGCGGAGCTGTGCACAGGAGACTCAAGAGAAGCAGGGAGCTGGGGGCATGGGGACCCCAACCCCAGTGGGGCTCCCCACAGCCGCACATGCAGGTGGCAGCAAATTCAGTTGGTGGAAGACACTGGAAAGTCATGTGACTCGGATTCAGCTGATCCCTTTAGAGGGTGGGGCCGGCTGCTGCACCAGTTCTTAAAGGGACCGCCTCCCTTAACCCAGATTCCAGCTGCATTGGAACAGAATCAGAGAAAACATCATCCCCAAATGGAGTCGGCAAGCACAACATTCCAGCTCTTGTGTGCAGACGCACTCCTAGCCTCTCCTACCCGGTCAGTCCCACTCAACAGTTATTTGTAATGAGCGTGATGTCTGGATTCAAGATACAAAAGGGATCTGAATAATGACTGTGGTAGAAAGGTCCAGAGAAGAACTCGAAGATTTCTGTGAGATGGAGTACCCCAGAGGGTTTTTTTCAACCTAATATTTATTGAACACTGAGGTATGCATCCTGGAAAAATTCACAATTGTATTGAGAAGATACCTGAAGAAAGAAGATAGGAAAGCAATACATTTATTGGTCAAGAGGGAAATCACACCTGGCCAAATGCATGCTTTTTGATGTTTTTGCTTAATTTTAAATCATTATTTATTTATTCATTTATGGGTATGGGTGCACTTGACCACTGAGCCACATACCAAGCCCTTTTTATATTTTATTTTGAGACATGATCCTGATAAATTCCTTAGGGCCTCACTAAGTTGCTGAGGCTGGCTTTAAACTTGCCATCCTCCTGCCTCAGCCTCCCCAGCTGCTGGATTATGGGTGTGCGCCACCATGCCCAGCAACCTTGAGTTATTTTGATTAATAAATGCACATAGTACAAAATTTGAAAGGTACAGTAAACTGGAGCCTACTGAGACAATCACCACTCACCATTCCCAGTTTGTCTTTCCCTCCCACCATCCCCCCTTCCCTTCCTATCTTATTCTTCCTCTCTATCTCCTTGTTTCTGTGTTTCTGGAGATTTCTTTCTGTGCTTCAGGAGATGGATCTCAAGGGCTTGTACATGCTAGATACCTGCTTTACCACTAAAGTACATACCCAGTGCCCCCCCTACTTTTTGGGGTGTACTGGGAATTGAACTCAGGAGCACTCAACCACTGAGCCACATCCTCAGCCCAATTTTGTTTCCTTTTTTCTCTTTCTAGCTTCCACATAGATGAAAACAAAAGACCCTTGCTTGACCTTCTAAGTTTGAGTTATTTCACTTAATGTGTCTAGTTCTACCCAATTTTCCTGAAAATGACATAATTTTATTTCTCTTAAATAAAAAAAAAAAATCCATTGTGTATATATACTNTTTTTTTTTTTTTTTTTTTTTTTTGCGGGGGTGGGGGGCTGGGGATGAACTCAGGGGCTCTCAACCACTGAGCCACATCCCCAGCCCTATTTTATATTTTACTTAGAGACAGGGTCTCACTGAGTTGCTTAGCACCTCGCCATTGCTGAGGCTGGCTGTGAACTCGAGATATTCCTCTCTCAGCCTTCTGAACTGCTGGAATTACAGGCGTGTGCCACTGCATCTGGCCTATACCCATCCCTTTTAATATTCTATTTTGACCTGGGCGCAGTGGAACACTTCTGTAATCTAGAAATGTGGGAGACTAAGGTGGGAGAACCACAAGTTTGAGATCAGATTGGATAATTCAACAAGACCTTGTCTCAAAATAAAAAGGGCTGGGGAATGTAGCTCAGTGGTAGAATGCCCATGGCCTTAATCCCTGGTACCACTAAACATAAATATCTTTTTTTGTATGTGTGGTATTGGGGATTGAACTCGGGGGCTTAGCCACTGAACCACATCCCCAGCCTTATTTTGTGTTTTATTTAGAGACACGATCTCACTGAGCTGCTTAGCAGCACACCATTCCTGAGGCTGGCTTTGAACTTGCAGTCCTTCTGTCTCAGCCTCCCTAGTGAGTTGCAATGAATTACAGGCAAGAGCCACGGTGCCCGCCCAAAAATCTTATTTTGATATAGGGGCATCTTGCTGAACTGCACAGGCTGACATTGAATTTGTGACCCCCCCATCTCAGAGATTGCAGGAGATGTCACTCCACCTGGCACCAGTATTTCCCCCTAACCCCTGCAGTATTTGGAATTGAATCCAGAACTGTGCACATCCTAGGCAAATGATCTATCCTAGGCAAATGATCTACCACCGAGCTACACCCTCAGCTCCTTTACATTTTGAGACGGAATCTCCCTAAGTTTCCCGGGCTGGCCTTGAATTTGCAATCCTCCTGTCTTTGCCTCTCAGATAGTTGAGGTTGCAGGCATCTATCACATCCAGTCATTACCAGTTTCTTATGCATTATTCTATGTATACTAAAGAATATGTGTTGAGCATGCTGGGTTCGGTGGTGCATGCCTGTAATCCCAGCAACTTGGGAGGCTGAGGCAGGAGGATCATAAGTTCAAGGTCAGTCTCAGCAATTTAGGGAGGCCCTAAGCAATTTAGCAAGACTCTATCTCAAAATAAAATATAAAAAAGGACTGGGGATATGCTCAGTGGTTAAACACCTCTGGGTTTAATCCCTAGTATTGTAAAATAATAATAATAATAATACCATCATACAATGACATCCAAACACTTTAATTTTCCACTTGAGAACTAGTCATATCAATGATTTGGAATTGTCTCATTTTCTTTGGCGATTACACACATGCACAACTTTTAATTTTTAAAAAGTTTTGGTAGTACTGGGGGAATTAAACCCAGGGGTATTTTACCACTAAGTTACAGCCTCAACCCTATTCTTTTTTTTTTTTTTGAAAGACAGGGCCTAAGTTGCTGAGGCTGGTTTCAAGCTTGTGATTCTCCGCCTGAATCTCCCGAGTTCTTGGGATTAGACATGCACCACCATGCCTGGCATATTCCCTGTATATATTTAATCAGAACCTTGTTGAGGTAATATTTGCTCTGGCAAACAATGCTGGAAGAGATATTCCCATACATACATTTCATACATTCATAACCAGTGGCACAGGTAAGTACCTAGGCTAGGTCAAATTGCCTTGTAAGTAGTTTATTCACATTCACACCATGTGCTTGAGGGTCCATTTCCACATGTGTTCACCAAATCAGGTTTTTATTACCATTACAGATCTCCTCATGTTTTAGTCATTATTTCTCACCCCACCCTCCAGCTATTTATAATACCCTTTGCCCATTTTTTTTTTGTACCAGGGATTGAACCCAGGGGTGCTTAACCACTGAGCCACATCCCCAGCCCTTTTTAATATTTTATTTAGAGACAGGATCTCACTGAGTTGCTTAGGGCCTCACCAAGTTGCTGAGGCTGGCTTTGAACTTGCAATCCTCCTGCCTCAGCCTCCCTAGCCTTTGGGATTACAGGTATGTGCCACTACGCCACCACACCTGCTCCCTTTGCCTATTTTGCTGTGGTGCAGAGCCTACTGCATGCTTAAATAAGAAAGCACTCTCTTCTGAGGTACAACCCCAGCCTGATTTATTTATTGGCACTGAAGATTTAACCCCAGGGGTGATTTACTGCTGAGTTACATCCCCAATGCCCCCTTTTCCCCATTTAAATTTTTTTAAAAAATTTTAGTTGTAGATGGACACAATGCCTTTATTTTATTAATTTTTATGTGGTGCTGTTATTTTATTAATTTTTATGTGGTGCTGAGGTCCTCAGCACCACATAAAAATTAATAAAACAAAATAAAGTGCCTCCCCGCGTGATAGGCAAGCACTCTACCACGGAGCCACAAATCCAGCCCTCCACATTTTCTATGGGTGTAGTGATGGGATTTGTTACATAGTCATAGATGCAGTCAACACAATCTAATTTGGCCGGTGTAACTCCTCGGCACTCCTCTCCCTCCCTGCCTCCCAACCTTGGTTCCTCTCCTGATTTCACTTTGATTTTCATGGGCTCCCACCCCCCCACCTTTCTTTTCCTTTTTTCTCTTTCTAGCTTCCACATAGATGAAAACAAAAGACCCTTGCTTGACCTTCTAAGTTTGAGTTATTTCACTTAATGTGTCTAGTTCTACCCAATTTTCCTGAAAATGACATAATTTTATTTCTCTTAAATAAAAAAAAAAAATCCATTGTGTATATATACTCTCCATCGTGTCTAGACACCTTAGCCATTCATCTACTGATGGGACACTTAGGCTGGCCCCAGTTTGGCTATTGTGAACTGTTACTACAGATACGGGTATGCATGTGACACTGTAGTACGAAGATTTTAATTATTTAGGTAAATACTGAGGAGTGTTACAGCTGGGTCATGTGGTGTTTCCATGCCTAGTCTTCTGAGGAATCTCCTTACTGATTTCCATAGTGGTTGTACTAATTTACAATCACACTAACAATGTAAGACTGTTCCTTTTTCTCCACATCCTCTCCAATATTTATTTTTTTGTACCAGGGGTTGAACCCAGCGGTGTTTACCCACTGAGCTAAATCAGCCCCCCTTTTTAAAAATTCTTATTTTTGGTACTGGGGATCAAACCCAGGGGCACTCAACCACTGAGCTGCATCCCCATCCCCTCCCCCCACTTTTTTTCCATTTTTAGTGAGGGTTTTGCCAAATTGCTGAGGCTGACTTTGAACTTGCAATCCTGCCTCAGTTTCCCAAGCTGCTGGAATTATACAGGTGTGTTACCATGCCTGGTCTATTATTTGTAATTTTTTAAAATATTTATTTTTTAGTTGTGCACAATACCTTTATTTTGTTAATTTATTTTTATGTGGTGCTGAGGATCGAACCCAGGGCCTCGAACGTGCTAGAGGAGCACTCTACCGCTGAGCCACAACCCCAGCCCATGTTATTTGTATTTTTGATGACTGCCATTCTGTTTGGTGTGAGATGAAATCCGTGTAGTTTTGATTTGCATTTCCCTAATTGTTAATGATGTTGAACACTTCTTCACTTATATATTTCTTCTTTTCAGAAGTGTCTGTTTAAATCATTTGCCCATTTATTAACTAGGTTGATTTTTTTTGGTGTGGTTTTTTTGCATTCTTTATATATTCTAGATATTAATCCTATTATCACAGAAGGGGAGCTAGCAAAGATTTTTCTCCCATTCTGTAGGTTCTCTCTTCATATTCCTATTGTTTCTTTTGCTGTGCAGAAGATTTTTAATTTGATGCTATTCCATTTAATTCTTGGCATTATTTCCTGAGCTTTAGCCACCACCACCTGCCCCCCCCACACACCTTATTTTTTTGAGACAAGGTGTAAGTTGCTTGGGCCTAAATTGCTGAGGCTGGCTTTGAACCTGTGATCCTCCTGCCTGTCTCCAGAGTTGCTGGGATTATAGGTTTGTGCCACTGTACCTGGCCCCAGGTATTTAAATTTCATCTTTTCGTTTGCTTTTACAGGATCAAACCCAGGGCTTTACACTAACAAGGCAAATGCTCTACCACTGAGCCTCATCCTCAGGCCTTTTTGAGACTCGGTCTGCTATTGCCCAAGCTGGCCTTGAACTCTCAATCCTGCCTAATTGTCCTGAGTAGTGGAGATCACAGGTGCGCACCCCTGCACTGTTTTGCTTCTGCAGGGCTGGGGATAAAAGCCAGGGCCTCGCACATGCTAGGTAGGCATTCTACCATCAAACTACACCCTCATCTTAGCTTTCTTTCTTAAGTGCCAAGTTCTAAAAATTCTTGAAGGAAATTAACTCATGTTGTTACAAACATCCTCCCACCCTGTGTTTTTACTGTCGTTTTCCTCCCACTGTGTATTTTAAACTCTACATCTTCTTACGGTTTTCTCTTATGGCTTCATTCTCTTCAATTTAAATCTTCCAGGAACCCAGAATTAATTTTTCTATAATAAAGTAAGGAAACAATTCCATCTTTTTCTTCCAAGTAGCTACTCTAGGAAGAACTATCAAATTTTCCTCAAAAACTCACTTTTCTTGAGGAAAAAAAGGCACTCAGAACCTCTAAGCTATCTACTCTGGAATACAAGTGAATCTTGGCTGAGTACAGGGGGTTTCAGTAGGAGTCAGGAAATCAAGGCTCCCCACTATCCAAAAAGAGTACTGTCACCAGGAGGTGCTGGCCTGTGACTGCAGTGACTCAGTAGACTGAGACAGGAGGATCCCAAGTTGGAGTCAGCCTTAGCAACTAGGCAAGGACTTAAGCAACTTAGTGAGACCCTGTCTCAAAATAAAAAATCGATGGGGATGTAGCTCAGTGGTAAGGAAGGTGATGAAATTGTATTCATGATATTACTAAGTTTAGTGAATAAGGTTCATGAGGCCTTAATTATCATATTAAATATAAACCCTGGAGAGCAGAGAGGGACTCTGAAAACTGGACCAGAATCTGACTGATTTAACATTGTAGGTGAAGGAAAAAAAAAAAAAGGTGCTTGCTAATGATAAAGAAAATTAGGCTGGGGTTGAGGCTCAGCAGTAGAGCACTTGCCTAGCACAGGCAAGGCCCTGGGTTCTATCTTCAGCACCACATAAAAAATAAATATATAAAATGAAGGTATTGTATCCAACTACAACTGAAAAATAAATACTTAAAAAAAAAAAAAAAAGAAAATTACATTATCCACTATCCATGGATGACTATTAGAGCTGAAACCAGAATGCACCTAAGCCAATCAGGGATAAACAGAAAGAAAAAATCCATAGGGAATATATAGCTTCCTCAGGACCCCTGTAGTTCCTCAGTATGAGCAATACTTTTTGTTTGTTTTTCCTTTGTGGAGGTACTGGGGATTGGACCCAGGCTTTCATGCATGATAGGCGAGCATTCCACCAGTGAGCCATATCCTCAGTCTCTTACGAGCAGTATTTAAGAAGTGACCTGCCAACTTATTGGAGAATTTATCCCACATCCCTGTAAGAACTTAAGGCTCTGAGTGAATGAACACTGCAAGCAGATAGGGATTTCAGGAAAAGGCAGGTAGGATTACTTCAGACTCATTTAAAAGCACAGAGTTTTAGAGAGACAAAGCTAGGCAGAAAGCTCAAGGATGGGATAGGGTACAAAGGGTGTTCAGGGGTACTTTTTTTTTTTGTTATAGATGGACACAGTATCATTACTTTATTTTTATGTGGTGCTGAGGATCGCACCCAGTGCCTGGTATGTGCGAGGCAAGTGCTGTCACTGAGCCCCCGCCCCCGCCCCCAGAGGTACTCTTCACAGCCCTTCTGACCCCACACTTCAGTCCAGTCAGGACAGCAAGCACGGCTTCTAGAGTTAACACAGACTACACCCGAATTCCAGGTCTGCCACTCAATAGTTCTGGACTCTCGGACAAGTCACTTTATATTTTAGATCCCTCTCACAAAATGGAGGCTATTACCTATCTTACAGGGCCTTTGTGAGGATTAGTTAAACACACACAGTGTCTAAAACCTATCAAACAGTATGTACTACTGTCCCACCAAGTATTCAGCTTAATATGACTCAGTACATGGGCAGGGAAGGCTGAAGCCCTATTGCTTAGAGGAAGGACAAAGAAAAAAAAAAAAAAAATCAAAGGGTGACACCACTCAGATTCCCCCCTTGATAAAGGAGATGTTAGATGTCCTTCAGGACAAAGGCCTAAGCCCTAGCACCTATTGGGTGTGGCTCTACTTGTAACCACAGATGGGGAACACCCTGGTTTAGGCAGGTTCCTCTGGTTCTTTGGGTAGTGATTACACAGGGATACCTTTTTCTTAAAAAAAAAAAAAAACTTTTTTTTTTTTTTTTTCCCAGTGAGGCTGAGGACAAAGACCAGGGCCTTGGTGCAGGCTAGGCAAGTCCCTAAGTCCCTACCACTGGGCTACAGCTAAGCCCCCAGTCTTGAAGTGGTACTACTTAAACTTTACAGTAGCATCCTTTGAATTCCAAATTTTCCCAACCAAGACTGAAGAATACCCTTTAAGAAGGTGCATAAAGAGACTTAATGACCTTATTCCATTTCCCTGCCTCTCCAATAAGGTTTTCTGTCTACCTCCCACTTTGCCAGGAGGTAGATATGACCCAAGGTTGAAAAACACAACAACTATCTCAAATGACTTAGATTTAATCATCGGAAGCAAACTAAATGGAAAGCTTACAATAGAGAAGAATTACATGTCAGTGCCTTCTGCAAACTGAGCCGGGACAGAAAGGGACTAGAGGCTGCCCCTCAATTTGATCCCTTCCAAACAAAGATGTCCACAGTGTTCCTGGCACTCTGGCTCAGGAAAGGGGGAGACCGCTGGTTCTGTGCACTGAAGTTGCCTTGCCCACCGCTCACTCCTGGCCAGCATCAGGAGCCCCTCCTTGCCGGCTCTGGTCATCACCCTTCTTTTTGTGGCCTGAGACGATGTCATCGATCCTCAGTAGCAGAACTGCCGTCTAAGAGAAAAACCACAGTTCCAAAGAGGTCAGCAGAGAAAGAAAGGACAGTCTTCTTTTAGACAGTATCTCCTAGCTCCTCCCACACAATTACCATTTTATCTGAAATCTACCTTGCATTTAGAGTCCTAAATGCAAAATGTAGAAATGCAGTTCTCCCTAAGCAAGAGATACTGCTGTGCTGTTACTTTTTCCTTGCTTTTGCATAAGCTAAAGATTTAAGTGAGGGTAATGGAATTCCTTGAGAGCTTTAGGGAATACGCTGCCTTCTACAGGCTGTCCCTTTAAGACTGGACCAAATACATTGTTTTTGGTTATTTGGAAACAAATAACGTGCACAAATCTTAGGATGCCTCACCTCCACCGCTGTCTTGTATGTTTGTAGTTTCACAGTCAATGGCTCCCATATGCCTAGTTCTTTCATGTCCACCAAAGTTCCCGTCTCACCATTTACACCCCAGGTCTCACAGTTCTCCTGGGTATGCTTGGCCTGAGGTTGGAGCAGACAGAAGTTAAAGGAGAAACTACTGGAAAAACTTTAGGTAACACACTAAACAAAAATACTGAATGGATGGGGCTGGGGTTTTGGCTCAGAGAGCGGTAGAGCACTTGCCTAGCATGTGCAAGGCCCTGGGTTTGATCCTCAGCACCACATAAAAATAAATAAAATAAAAGCATTGTATCCAACTACACCTAAAAAATAAATATAAAAAAAATTACAGAATTGGTATAGAATGGATATGGGAAAATGGTAATGCCAGCAAACAAGACAAAGATTAAGATTGTATTTAAGTAACAAACTATAAGGAGAACTTAGACATATGTAAACCATCCCCCTAGGCCAAAACCAGCTTTCTTACCCCACCCAGGTAACAGCACAGAAAAGAACTCACCCGAAGGGAAGTAAGTAGACGGATCATGCTGGCCCCACAGTTCTGGATCAAGGTACGAGGGATGACTTCTAAAGCCTGGGCCACAGCCCTGTATGGCCACTGCTCCACACCAGTCATGGCCTTGGATTTTTCCGTTAAGGCGTGGGCCACAGCCATCTCAGAGGCCCCACCCCCAGGCACCAGCTGAGGGTCCAGGAGAACATTGCGGCACACCTGCATGGCATCCTGGAGGTTGCGCTCTACTTCCTTGGGGAAGCAAACAGACAGTATGAAGCCTCAGTACCACATAAAAATAAAGAAAGATACCGTACGCTCATTTACAACTAAAACAATTAAAAAAAAAATTTGTGCAAAAATGTGAACGTCCTTTTTTTGGTACTGGGAACTGAACTCGGGGGGAATTTTACCACTAAGTTACACCCTCAGTTCTTTTAAAATAAATAAACAAATAAATAAATAAATATTTTGGTACTGGGGATTGAACTCAGGGGCACTCAACCATTAATCCATATCCTCAGCCCTATTTTGTATTTTATTTAGAGACAGGGTCTCACTGAGTTGCTTAGTGTCTCGCCATTGCTGAGGCTGGCTTTGAACACACGATCCTCCTGTCTTGGCCTCCTTCCTGAGGTGCTGCGAATTACAAGTGTGCACCACCATGCCTGGCTTAATTTTTAATTTTTGAGAAATTCTCACTAAGTTGCTAAGGGTAGCCTTGAACTTGTGATCCTTCAATTTTAGCTCCCGAGTCACTGGGATTGCACGTGTGTGCCATCATACCTAGCACTTGTATGTACTTTTAACACCACCAAACTGCACTTAAACAGTTAACATGGGCCCAGGGTTGCCTGTAATCCTAGCAACTCAGGAGACTGAGAAAGGATTGCTCAAGGAGTCTTGGGCAAATTAGTGAGACCATGTCTCAAAATTTTAAAAAAAGCTAGAAGGGGCTGGGGTTGTGGCTCAGCAGTAGACTGCTTGCCTTGCACGTATGAGGCATAGGGTTTAATCCTTAGCACCACATAAAAATAAACAAACAAAATAAAGGTATTTGATAAAGGTATTTGTCCATCTACAACTTAGGGGAAAAAAAGAAAAAAAAAAAAGCTAGGGATGTAGCTTGGTTGATAGAGGACCCCAGGGCTCAAGTACAGGAAAAAAAAAGAAAAAGTTAAGATGGTAGATAAATTTCAGATTATATTCTTTGTCATAGCCAGAAAAATTTTACTTATTTATTTTAAAGGAAGCAGGAAAGATATCTGTGGCTACAAATCCAAATTAAATAGTTATATGATGTGCAGACACAGGTCCAAAGCAATGAGGTCAATCAATAATGGACTGAAAACTATAAAACTATGAGATAAAATAAACCTTTTTCTTTTTTGAAACTTGATTGCCTCAGATATTTCTTATAGTAATGGAAAGCTGACTGATACAAAAATTATTTTAGACTCTCTGGGAGCTCAAGAAGTGGAACGATCTCCTCCATCCAATTACATTTCTAAGGCTGACTCACCGAGAGAATTTCTTTGCTGGCCCCCCTGAGGAGAATGGTACAGGCCTTCGGGTCTTTGCATTCAGTGATGAACGTAAAGTACTCATCTCCAATTTTCTTGATTTCCAACAGGCCCGCACCTGTTCCAACATCATCTTCTCTCAGTTCTTCTGGTCGGCTGACTATCCGGGCCCCGCAGGCTCTGTTGCGTAAAGAGATGGGGAGAAACAGATGATTTCAGAAACTTTACCTGTAATCTCCCTAGTCTAGGGCCTGTGGCTGAGGATTAGGGCTAGTAGATTGCTAGAAATGTTACCCAGGAGGTCTTGGCTGCCTGATAAAAAAACAAATACTACCTAATGGTCATTTCTAGATATAATCCATGTTGTACTATCTGGTTAGATCTCCAGGCCATTAATAGGACTGTACCAAAGAAGATGTTGGGCTGGGATTGTAGCTCAGTTGGTAGAGTGTTTGCCTAGCACGTGTGAGGCACTGGGTTTGATTCTCAGCGCCACATAAAAGTAAATAAACCAAATAAACGTGTTGTGTCCATCTACAACTAAAAAGATGTCAAAGGCAAGCAAGGAGGAAGGTGAATTAAGTGCACCAATGTGTGACCCAATTTTAATTAATGAACGACTAACTTCTTACTTGTCACTCTTTCCCCTTGACGCATGAACAGGCATAACAACCAAGCATATACAAGTATGCTGAGAGCCATTTAGGAGAAAATGTAAGTATGAAATTCAACCTGGATCTGTAATATACTGAAGGATGGTAGGTGCCATAGTGTGTATCTTAAGTGTCCCCCAA
This sequence comes from Marmota marmota marmota, assembly GCF_001458135.2. NCBI lineage: Eukaryota > Metazoa > Chordata > Mammalia > Rodentia > Sciuridae > Marmota > Marmota marmota. Next base: position 1,758,532 of record NW_026000079.1, on the reverse strand, counting down.
GCATCCATGTGGTAAAGACTTGTTCACTGCTAATAGGAGTTCACTTGTTCACTGCTAATAGCCTAAGATGAAAGCAGGACTCCAATCCCTTCCTCTTTCTCTGTTTCCTGGCTATGAAGTGAGTGTATCTGCTTTACCCTGCATTGCCATCATGTGCTGCCTCAACACAGGACCAAAATCAATAGGGCCAACCAATCACGGACTAGAACCTCCAAATCTGAGTCAAAATAAACCTTTTCTCTTCATACATTCATCTCAGGTATTTGTTATAGTGACCAAAAACCTAACTATTGCAGTGGGGTAGATTCACTAGCTTTTAAAAATATATTAGTATTCTCTGGGTGCAATGGCACACATCTGTAGTCCCAGTGCCTTGAGAGGCTAAGATAGGAGGATTGGGAGTTCAAAGCCAGCTTCAGCAATGGTGAGGTACTAAGCAACTTGGTGAGACCCTGTCTCTAAATAAAACACAAAACAGGGCTGGGGATGTTGCCCAGGGGCCAATTGCCCCTGCATTCAATCCTGGTATCCGCCCCCCATTAATATTCAAAATGGATGGTATGAGTACAAGCATCAGTGCAGAAACAGTGAATGCAATCTATGAATGCATTAGCAGCAGGTAAGGATCCAATCAAGGAAACAGATGGCTCTGTTATATTCTATATTCAGACTACTCTGGAAACGCTTATTTAGAATCGTCACGATGACAATAAAGACCTTGACAAGTAGTTATTTCAAAATGTAATGGACATCCATCAAGGTAGCAATTACAGATGTCTACACACAAGCTGCTCACTGATGTTTAAGGGCGGTAAGAAGATTCATGCAGTGCATAATTGTTATACTATAAGACTTCTGAAGAGCGCAGACAGCTACACCCAAGTTATTTCTGTTACTGTATCCTGTATTATATCTTTTCAGTTAATTATGCAGCTACAAAAAAGGAAACCCATGGGAAGGAAGAATATTATCTTCACCTGGCCACTCACCTAGCAATGCGATTATTATCTGTCTTCCGGACTCTGCGGATGGCTGTAATATTGGCCCGCATGAGGTAGTGCTGAGCTAAATCTGCAAATTCAAGAGTAGAGGTGTCAAGCTAGATGCCATGACTCCAGGATTCTCAACTGATTTTATCCTAAAAATACTCCAACCATCACATTTACAATGACTACACCAACATGGTGCAGGAGGTGGGCAGGGAATCACCTAACCTCTTCAACCTTTAAGGTGGGCTGGAAAAATTAATAAAGCATTACCTGAGATGCCTTTTTCTGTGATAACCACATCAGGCTTCACTTGGATAATGTCCTCACAGAGCTGCTGGATATACTCTTCTTCCATTTGAAGGATTCGGGTGAAGTCTTCCTCTCGGGTAATCTCAATGTCAGTCTGTGTGGTGGAAAAAAGCCATACCTCACACCTTTCTGTGTAAGCCAGTTCAGTTCTAGTTACTACCACTTAGTTTTAACCCTTTAACTTTGGTCTTTCCAAGCTCTCTGACCACCCAACTCAATGTTATCTTCCCTCCAAGTATGCATGGGAATTCCAGGTCTTTTTTGGTACCAGAAATTGAACCCAAGGGCACTTAACAACTGAGCCACTTCCCTAACCCTTTTTATTTTTTGATATAGGATCTTGCTAAGTTGCTGAGGCTGGCCTCAAACTTATGATCCTCCTGCCTCAGTCTCCTGAATTGCTGGATCACTGGCATGTGCCATAGTACCCGGCTATTCCAAGTCTTAATTCTTCCCATCTAGTAGGTTGATTCTTTTTAAAAAAAAAAAAAAAAAAAGACAAGGATCTTTTTTTTTCCCCAAAGAAAGAGTGAGAGAGAGCGATAGAGAGAGAGAGAATTTTTAATATTTATTTTTTTTTTTTAGTTTTCGGCAGACACAACATCTTTATTTGTATGTGGTGCTGAGGATCGAACCCGGGCCGCACGCATGCCAGGCGAGCGCGCTACCACTTGAGCCACATCCCCAGCCCAAGTAAGTTGATTCTTACTCTCAATCTTTGTTTAATAAGATTCAAACACTTTTAGAACCCAGCAAGCCTTTTCTGCCCTCTGAAAAATTCTCCTTCAGCACTTCAAAGCCAAATTAACTCCTATTCCATATCCTTCTAATGTATTACCGAAGGTGGCATGGTTATATAAAACTGAAGCCAAGTGGCACATGCCTGTAATCCCAGTGGCTCAGGAGGCTGAGGCAGGAGAATCGCGAGTTCAAAGCCGGCCTTAGCAACAGCGAGGCCCTAAGCAATTCAGTGAGACCCTGCCTCTAAATAAAATACAAAATAGGGCCGGGGACGTGGCTCAGCAGTCAAGTGCCCCTGAGTTCAATCCCCAGTACCAAAAAACAAAACAACAAGCAACAACAACAACAAAAAAAAAAAACTGAAGCTAAGTAGAACTGGGATCAAATCTTGATTTGGCCAATACTAGTCTTCCCCAGGCAACTAACCTAACTAGTCAATTGGGTTTCAAAGGCCAAATAATAGGACTGTACCAAAAAAGATGCTAGGGTCAAGCAAGGATGAAGGCAAATTACTTAAGCGTATGTGTGATCCAAATATATATATATCACCAAGGAACCATTAGTGCTTAACCACTGAGCCATATCCCCAGCCATTTCTACATTTTATTTAGAATAAAGTCTCACTAAATTGCTGAGACTGGCTTTCAACCTGGGATCCTTCTGCCCCAACCTCCTGAGCCACTGGGATTACAGGCATGTGCCACCACGCCCAGCTCTGTTTTGACCCTATTTTAATATATGTAGGAGGGTCAGCATCCCCACTAAACCTCAGGTATCTCATCTATAAAATGGCGTTATTAACACCAACGATATTTAAGGACTGCTGTAAGACTCAATGACAACACATACAAAGGAAAGTAATTGGCAGAGTAGTCATGTAAAAAACACTCTTTTTATTTCCCTTATCCATATTAGCAGATTCCACTTTAAGGAATAGGGCCAAAACTCACCTGACTTTCTCCTTTCTTGTATTCCAGAGAAGAATCCAGCAGCACAATACGAGGGTTCTTGATATAACGCCGCATTCGTGGATGGGTCACATCTTTGTTAATCATAACTCCACGTAATACACATGAGTCTTCAATGATGCCCCCAGGTATCTAAGCAAAAGACGACCCACTTTAATCTATAACCCAAAGGGGACAATTTCTCAACTTCATTCCCAGATATTCCTCTTTCCTAAATGGCTCCTACTTCAAATTCCTAACATAACTTTCTTCCATGATGCTTAGAAACAAAATATGGCAGCAAACATATTTTTTCCTCTCTAGGAAGCATACCAATTTTGAACCATGATATTCAAATCTGAAGGTTGGCTGAGATTCACAGAATGTCAGTGACTTGACAAATCTGGTCTCTTCTACTTCTTTAAAGATATTCCCACATAATTCTAGGCTTGAGCTCCATCTACTGGCCATAAGATATTATTTTTAAAATCTTAAATTTAATAGAAATGGTAGAAAGCTTTCTAAGGCTTCTTAACATTATACTATAGAGACCTTGTAAAGTTTATATTCTGGCCAAGTGACTGATACATATCCAAATGCAGAAACATGGAGATTCCAATAAGTCCTTCCGTATCCTTATAAACTTTGCTCTTTGCTATTCTTATAAACCTTGTGAAAGAATAGCAGTGAAGGTAACAAAATTACTTCAGGAATTAGGTTTTTGTTTTCCAGGCTTCAAGTTCTTCCTAGTACTAACTAAAGATATCTTGCTTTAATTTAACTATTTCCTTTAGAAGTGGGATTATTCATGCTAGAAAATAATTATTCTCAAAGCACACACTAAAAGAGTTCACCTTTTCCACTCTTGCATATTTCTTGATGTCAATCTCCTTCCGACCATTTTCCTCAAACTGTACAGTCTTGACAGCATCCAGGGCAATGTTGCAAGCCAAAGAGGACCACCGACTAATTGCTTTGGTGGTAATGGAACTGTTGATGATGTTCAGCATCATGTCACGGTTATTGATGTCAACAGGAATACTGGAGAAAAGAAAGCCAGGCAACTTAGACATTTAAAGTAGTTCTTCTCGTACTTCAGAGTCTAAAAAAGAGGGCCAAAAGGCAGGATGAGGGGCTCTCAGTTTTACAACTTTGAATGCTGAATTATATTCTATCTACGACCTTAATTCATGCTATGCCACATTGTATTTACCATTTTTAGGTATTAGTCTGGTTTCCTTTGACAGGATTATAAATTTGTACATGGCCAGACTACTTAGAATAAAATAAAATAAAGCTCTAAGAGCTCCTGGATAACAAACTTGTCCAAATTTTCACATGCTGCTAAAATTCCCGTCATGCTAGTATAAGGTGTACAATATGCAATTATGAAATAGTTATTAATTATGCTACATGCTCAGCCCTTTTTATTTATTTTTCAGGATAAGAGTTTTGCTAAGTTGCTGAAGCTAGCCTTGAACCTGGCGATCCTTCTGGTTCAGCATCCAGAGTTGTCAGGATTATAGTCATGTGCCACCATGTCTGGCTAATAGTAAGGTATTCTAGATGGGTAGATGTTGCTTATTAAAAAAGTTTCTGCAGCTGTGAGTACAGCTCAGTGTTAAAGAATATTTGCTCAGCAGCATGTGAACAGCTTTGAGTTTGATCTCTACCACCCAAAACCACAACATCATCAAAAACTAAACAAAAAAACAACACAAAAGCTTCCAAGAATTCAGGCGCCACATACTCAACAAAATATTACAAAGCTCATAAAAATAACTAAAGCATACACCTAATTCTTTGAAAGTATGCTAGACAGATATTAATGCTAACTTTTTGTTTAACAGCAGGGACGATTTAACACAAAATTCACAAAATTACTACTTAAGCACCTAATGACTCAACCAGATACAGAAGAGTAGAGCACCATTTTATTTTTGTGATTCTCCTATCTCAGCCTCTAGAGTGGCTAGGATTACAGGTGTGCACAATGTGCTTGTCAAACAAAAATCTTTCTATTCTTACCATGCTCTTTGTGACTCCATGTTGTGCCACAAATTATCTAAAGTTCCCTAGTTAGAAGTAATGCATTTTTATATCCCCTTTATTGCCACATTACCACATTAGCACTAAGCAAATATAAACTAATAGCAAGTTCCCCAATTACTAGATTCAATCAGGATTTTCAGTCTTGGCCCTTTGCATTTTAATGGAAAACTTCTGGCAGCATTCTCATAGCACTTTCTGGGTACTGAATTAGCTACAATGAGACATGATAGTAGGACATTTTTAACACCAGCCAGGTACCATGGCACATGCCTGTAATCCCAGCGACTTTGGAGGCTGCAACAGGAGGGTGCTGATAGCCTCAGCAACTCAGTGAGGCTCTCTCAGTAATTTAGCAAGACCCTGTTTCAAAATAAAACATAAAAAGGGGCTGGAGATTTAGCTCAGTGGTACAGCAGCCCTGCGTTCAATCCCCAGTACCAAACCAAAACCAAAACAAAACAAAACAAAAAAACTTGGAAAGTAAGCCTGTTCACGCATGCCAGGCGAGCGCGCTACCGCTTGAGCCACTCCCCAGCCCTCTATTTGTCTTTTTGAATAAACTTTTACTCCCCTTACCCTTTTTCTTTTTGCTGCCCTCATTTCTCTTTATTACAAAATAATACCAGGGTACACCCAGCGTGTTTATGTAAGATGGGTTTGGCCTTCTTTTATATCTAAGAATAGATCAGTCTTCTAGGCCTCCCCTACTTCCTAGTACCCATTTCTGGCCCATTCTCCCATACCTGATTTTCTTTAGAGTGCTGATCATATCATCCAGCGCCTTGCGGTAAGCACTGATCACCACTGTTGGGTGCATCTGCTGCTCTAGGAAGTGCTCAGCCACAGACAGCATTTCTCCAGCTGAAAAAAGGACAAAAGCACCACAGTAATGTTTTAGAAAGTACCAGAGGATCAAGACAACTTCATTATGCTTCTAGAAAGGTTTCTTTTTTTTTAATATTTATTTTTTAGGTATAGATGGACACAACACAATGCCTTTATTTTTTTTTTATGTGGTGCTGAGGATGGAACCCGGGTCCTGTCCATGCCAGGCAAGCGCTCTACCGCTGAGCCACAATCCCAGCCCCTAAAAAGGTTTCTTTTTTCCAAAAACAGAGTCTCCCAAAAGAAATGCCATTTGATTGTTAATACTATTTGAAACTTTGCACGTCGTGTAAGCGGGGTGTGGTGGTGCACACCTGTAATCCCAGAAACTCGGGAGGCTGAGGAAGGAGGATCATGAGTTTAAAGCCAGCCTCAGCAACTTCACGAGGCCCTATGCAACTTAGTGAGACCCTGTCTCAAAATAACATAAAAAGGGCTGGGATGTGGTGTCAGCAGTAAAGTGCCCCTGAGTTAAATCCCCAGTAACCCAAAACAAACAAAAGCATCCTGCCAAGTGTAATGGTGTTTCCCTATAATCCCAGTGGCTCAGGAGGCTGAGGCACAAGGATTGCAAAATAAGGCCAGCCTCAGAAATTTGGCAAGGCCCTAGGCAACTTAGTGAGACACTGTCTCAAAATAAGAAAACTAAACCTTCTAATTAATAAACACACCAAATGATCTACATATAGAAAAAAACAAAACTAGCTTTTAAAAAAGTTTAAACATAGCATGTTAAGTATTTGTATTAAAAAAAAAAGCATTTGATAAACGTTGTATAATAGCTGCTGACAATAAATTTAATATATACACAGATGTGCTCAAGTTCACATGTATACTCCAAAGAGTATGCATTGCTGGGTGTGATGGAACACCATGCCTATAATCCCAGCAGCTTGGGAGGCTGAGGCTGGAGAATCATGCGTTCAAAGCCACCCTCAGCAACTAGGTGAGAATCTGTCTCAAAATATATTAATAAAAAGGGGTGGGGGGGGCTGGGATTGTGGCTCAGCGGTAGAGCGCTTACCTAGCACGGGTGGGACCTGGGTTTGATCCTTAGCACCACATAAAAATAAAAAAAGGCATTGTATTGTGTCCATGTATACCTAAAAAATAAGTATTAAAAAAAAGAAAAGGGGGTGGGGTGGGGATGTGGCTCAATGGTTAAACACCCCTGGGTTCAATCTCCAGTACCAAAAAAAAAAAAAGAGTACGTACATACTCAAATGTTTGAATGCTTTATTCTAATTCCTAGCTATCCATCATACATTTTTTTTTTTTTTGGTGCTAGGGATTGAACCCAGGGCCTTGTGCATGAGAGGCGAGTACTCTACCAACTGAGCTATATCCCCAGCCTCCCATCATATATTTTTTTCTTTTTAAAAAATATTTATTTTTTAGTTGTAGTTGGACAGAATACTCCTATTTTATTTATTTATTTATATGTGGTGCTGAGGATTGAACCCAGGGCCTTGCCCATGCTAGGCGAGAGCTCTACCACTAAGCCACAACACCAGGCCCCCATGTTAGAGTCTGTAAATAAGTCAAAATAACACCTGGCATTTTGCCAGGGGAATGGTTTGAGAAGTAACAAAAGCGAGCCATTAAGTGTGGAGATTCCTTATTGGTTGACTGATGTATCTAGTTTATACTAATTAGATAAGCTGTGTGGAATGTATAAATACTGCTCCTGTCCTGCAATAAACGGCTCCCTCTCCTGCTGTATCAACGTGCACAAGTTGTTCGTCACCCCCCGGTTATTTTGCTGCAGCTGGACTGCGGCACCCCCATCATAAACTTTTCTAAAAAAAATAATAAATACTTCATAAGATGCCAGAGTAAAGAGAACTTAGAAAATATCCTGTTAAATGAAGAAGAGTTGGGATAAGGGTTCAGTGGTAGTGTGTGCGCTTTCCATGTGCAAGGCCCTGGGTTTAATCCCCAGCACTGCAAAAACAAACAAGAAGCCCCAGCCTGAACAACATAATAAAAGCAAACAACAAAATAGTCTTCTTCACTTCTAAAATCATTACTGAAATATTTTAAAAAATGAATGTTTCTATTTTAGAAATCCCACCATCAATTTGAAATTTATACAATAAAAGCAATAGGTCGTTTCTGGAAATTATCCTAACAAGTGGAAAGATTAAGCTAGATGTGATGTCACACGCTTGTAATCCCAATGTCTTGGGAGGCTGAGGCAGGACTGCAAATTTGAGGCGAGCCTCAGAAACTTAAGTGAGAGCTTGTCTCCGCCCTCTGAAAGACTGAGGTTGAAAAAAAAAGACCAAGACTGCAGCTCAATAGTAAAGTGCCCTGTGTTCAATCCCTAATCCAAACAGAACAAAACAAAACCCAGACAAATATAACAATAAAGATAACTTTCAATTTATAAACCAAGGCTCACTATTTTCAAGATTTTCTACCTGTCCTTCACTTTAGACTTCACAGCCTCTAGAATTGAGATAATTGTTTAATCTCTTCCAAAATAGTTCTTGTGATTCCATGTTGTACCACTTGCTAAAATTTACTTGAAACTTCAAAATCAATATTCATGGCACTTTCATGGTTACTTATTGACATGTTCAAAATGACAAAAAATTTGAGCCACCCAATACCATTCTTGGAAGAGGCTGAACAGTTTTCATACCGTAAACAGTATCCTTTATGTAGTATATTAAAAGCTATGCTTTTTTGGGGGGGGGATTTCATGATTCTACCACTGAGCTATACCTCCAACACCAAAATTTTCTTCTTAAAATGAGACACAGACATTTTTTCTAATTTTTCTTTTCCATTTTCTTACCAAGAATAATTACTGATGTGGTTCCATCTCCAACCTCTTCATCCTGGGTCCTGCTAATTTCAATCATGGACTTGGCTGCTGGATGTTGGACTTGAATCTAAAAAATTTAATTAAAAATGTAGATCACTCCTTAACTAACACTATGTTTGGTCCTAAGTTTCTTGCTTCACATATACATTCCCTTTCCCTTTATTGTTTTACCATATCCTGAAGATTAAAATGTCCTCCCAAACCACCTTTCTACATCCTTTGCTTTTGAGGAAAAAAATGCATCATAAGAACTCAACTATTGGGCTGAGGATGTGGCTCAAGTGGTAGTGCGACTGCCTAGCATGCGTGAGGTACTGGGTTGGATTCTCAGTACCACATAAAAATAAAATGGAGTTATTGTATTCACCTAAAACTAAAAAATAAATATTAAAAAAAAAGAACTCAATTATTACAGCTTCTTAAGGATAGCATGGTACCATATAGTTACATATTGCAAGTTCTATTGTGTGTGAACTGTGTCCTGTGAATATGACTTGGAAATAAAAGCCTCTGTTTTTATTTTCCCAGTACTGAGGACTGAACCCAGGATTTTGTGATTGCTAGGCAATCACTCTGGCTAGAAAAGACAAAGAATTCTCCCCTAGGCCTTTCAGGAATAAGGCCCTGCTGATACTCTGATTTCAAACTTTTAGCTTCATTTTATTGTTATGTTTTGGTACCAGAGATTGAACCCAGGGGTGCTTAACCACTGAGCCATGTCTCCAGCCCCTCCTCCCCCCGAGTTACACCCCCAGCTCCTGGATTCTTTGTATTTATAAAACTGCGAGGAAGCAAATGAAAAAGAAGAGAAAAAAACACACCTCTCGAAGAATGGCATTGCCATCGTTGGTCATCACGATGCCTCCCATTGGGTCCAAAAGCATCTAAGACAAAAGCGAAGTAAGTGTCCTAAAGAACAGAAAATCTATATACTCTGTAGTTTATGAGTTTCAATAAAAGATAAGATTACCTTCATCATGGACTTGGGTCCCAAACATGTTCGGATGATATCTGCAATAGTCTAATGGAAAGGAAATATAAGACATGTAAGCACAAATCAGAGGACAGTATGAATAAGTTGGAGAACAACCAGGAAAGCCACTGTTTTAAAAATGATACCACTAAAGTAGAATTGACAACTATTTCAGATACTTCACAAGAAAAAAGGAGAAATATGCCTCCCAGAACTTTATTATAGTTTTCCAGCAGTCCAAATCTCAGTATTTCTCTGTATAACAATGGCCTACACACCACCATAAGTCAAATCTCAGGTCACTTCACTATTCCATTCAAAAGCATTATTCAGCCTCTATGGAGGATCTATGATGGGCACTAGGAATACAAAAGAGAATCAATACAGTCCTTCCCTTCAAGTAGCGCAGTCTAGCATGGGAGACAAACACAAGTAGAATGCTATAAAATTTATACAGCATACAATTATGCACAGGTTAATATAAGAAGATTACTAGGCCTTATTATTAGACTTAAATTGTAAGGGAATATATAATTCCTTACTGGTACTACCATAGGGCAATGTCCTGAAAAAAGGGAAGTCAACTTTTTCTCTGCCTAATTGCACATTTTAAAGTCTAGATATAAGAAACCTTATTGCTAAGAAGAAATACAGAAATACTGGAGAGTGGGGGGGAGATATGCTACCTTAGCAGCATTGATGTTTCCAGATTGAACTTTTCTTCCAGATTCACGCTTTGTAGTCTGGCCTAAAATAGATAAAAACAATAGTCAACAGCCTAGGATTGCCCCAACTGTACACAAGCTATTTATTCCCCAATCTTTGG
>NW_026000079.1:1713855-1747960 GCF_001458135.2 Marmota marmota marmota | reverse complement strand
GTGGGGAATTGGTTTTGCAGTATATACACAGATTAAAACTTATCAAATGATATACTTTAAATATGTGTAGATGTCAATTACATTTCAAAAACCTAATAAACACATGTATTTGCAGCTATTTACTTTGTGTGTAGGTCAAGGGGTACTGGAGATTGAAGGGGCAACTCCTCTACCACTGAGCTACATCCCCAACTCTATTTTTTTTTTTAAATTTTGAGACAGGGTCTTGTTCAGTTACAGAGGCTGGCCTCAAACTTGCAATCCTTCTGCCACAGTCTTCTGAGCAGCTGAGATTATAGATGTGCACCCCACACACACCTATTCATTTATCTCAATCCCTAGAGCACTAAGGAAAAACCCATAATGCTCCATTCCCAAAATCTTGGACAACACTTTCCCTTTAACCATTCACACATTTACAGTAGGATTCATAATCTGAGATCCATGAATGGGCCTCAGTGAGATAATGAACTCCCCAAGATTATGTGAGAAAATGAAAGATGCCCCACCCCAGACGAAATCCAAAGCCAATATCACATTCTCAAAGGGTTAGTGATCTTACGAAAATCAGAGCTTTCTGTAAAGAGGGGAAGAATTTAGGGGTTATTTTCCTGCTTGAATAACAGAAGAATACTCTAACAATCCAAACCTAATTACTGACAGAACCCCACTGCATGCTGTGGAATGAGAATGCACACTCTTCCAAAGTGTCCCAGTTTATAAGATAAATTATACAAAGCCACCCCATACTTGGATGAAATAAGAATACCTCACTAACCCATTTACCCTGGTTAAGATCTGGTTACATAGTTTAATAGGGAATAGAGTCAGGTACAGCCTTTAATGCCAGAGATTAATGCAGATAGGAAAAGAGCTTTACAAATGCACCACTCATCCCAGGGCCCACTCAGTGGAGACAAGCCTGTGACTATAACCACACCAACATAATGACTTCCCTCCACGCTCCTATTATACGTTCTTCTACAATTCAATTCTGTAAATCTTTCATTCCAGTCCCATCAAACATAAACACCTAGCATAACCCTCAGGGTTTACATTTTCTATCTCAGGTAGAAGTAACCAAAAACTTATATGGCTCTACAATCCAGCAGAAGGAAGGGGTTTTTCCCCAGGTACATGTAAAACAAACAAAAACTCTCATCATCATTGGACATACACAGGGGAAATGGCTGGTCGGGCATCCTAGGCACAGAAGCTACACTCAGAAGGGAAACATACTGAGGGAAGACAATGTAGACAATGCTGATTTCTTAGAAAGAAATAAGGGATATTTCCAAAGGGAAAAGAAAAAGTACTGGAGAATTTGGGAAAACTCGATTGCTTAGTGGCAAAGATTACATCTAAGTCCGAGAAGGGAAACACGGTTCCTCCGGGAATAGGGCTGCTGAACGACTGGTACTCATGATAAGCGCAGAAACCAAGGATGCCACCGCTATGTGCCAGGCTCTCTTTTAAGCAGCTTATCGACTTGACTTGCAACTCTATGAAGAAACACTACCAATCTCAACGCAGATGGAAAAACTTAATTTGCCCGCGGTCACATCGCGACTAAAGCCACGGGCCAAGAACATAGAGCTAGGCCTCATCTGGAAGACCATTATTCATTCAACTCTACACCGGAAGTCAAGTTGGTAAGGGCGCAGGGGCGTGGAGGAAGGTGGCGGCTGATACTCGATGAGGGGTCTACAAGGGCTTCCCAAGACAAGCACGTGTAAATACACGGGACTCGGCGAGGGACGAGTCGGTCTGTGTTTGTTAAGGGAGGACGAAGGAATGCGAGTAAAAGAGCTCCCAAAAGGAGACGATGACTGGAAGCCTCTGGTCAGGTCATGGCGGGACGAAGCTGGGGCAACACTAAGAAGCGTGGGGAGAGGCGTACAAAGAGGGGGGGTCCCTTCCCCAGCTTCCCCAGAACTCACTGAGCACGAGCACAGGACGGTGGCCCATCATGGCGGCGCAATGCAGAGCTAGGTACCCAGAGCTGGAAGAACCGGCAGAACCTTCTGGAGAGAGAGAAGCAGCGAGAAGCCCAGAAAATGCTGCCTCTTCGGGGCTGACACCTAAACCCGCTAGCTTCTAAGTCGTTCGCCAATCACCGCAGCCGCCTCATTGACTGGCATGAAAACGGTCCAATCGGCAGATTAACCCCGCCCTACGCAAAAAAAACGGCAGAGCAAGGTAGATAGAGAGAGCGCGATGATGGAAACTGGAGAGCTCCGGCGCTTGCGCAATAGGGTGGCCGCTCCCGGCCGCGTGCGGCGCGATCTTCAGCTCCAGCGCCAGCGCCGCAGTTCGGGCAGTTGGCCGTACGCTGTTGCGCATGCGTATCAACTACAGGGGTGGGTGCTGGGTTTGAGGCTTTCGATTAATACCGCAGGTGAGGTCACGAAACAGTGTGTTGTCCCTCCGCATCTATCGGACTCTGAAGGCCAAGAAATCTGTGATAGTAGTTTTCATTCTTTTGTCCCAGCCTCGGTAACGGGGGAGTAGAGGGCGGGGCTTTGGCGCCTGGTCTGATGAAGGGTGCAGTGGGAGTTGTAGTCCTGTGGGGCAGGGCTGGGAGGCAGCGATCCTTCCCCCCCCTCCCCGTTTTCCGGGCTCGCTGGGAATCGTGGTGTAGAACTGCTCTTTCCCTTCTTAGGCGAATGCTTTCTACCGAGGCTGAGAGCGGTTTCGGGGAGTGACGGCTTCGCTTCCCCCGAGTTGTCCTTTCTAGGTCTCTTCTCCAGTGTTGCCGCCAGTGCTCCGGCGTCTGCTCCCTCCCGTCCGTCCCCGGTCGCTCTCCTCGCCCAGCCCCAAGTCCGTTGGACAGGGTCGGAGCCAGAGTTTTTAAATTGCCACCCTAGATAAGAAAAAGACTCATACTGCAGAAATTGAGCATGTAGAACATGAAGAATAAAACGCCCGTTAGAAGAAGGCTCTTAAGGCTTGGAATTGGTCTTGTTTCGTCCAGGAAAAAAAAAAAGTGTGTGGGGGGAATAACAATAGGAATAACTTTTGCAAACGGATGAAGGGAACGTGAAAAGAATGAGCAGTGGTCACTTACAATTAGCCATGAAGCAGAATACACACAGCTTGAGATCTGCTGGAGAGAACTTATGAAATTGTCATTGATAAAAAATAACATCAAGGGTTGTTTGATCATGTGATGCCATGATTCTTACCCTATTGGTGTTCAGGTGGAGAAGTGCACTGGTTATTCTACTAACGGAAAAGGTGTGTGGGTCGAGGTCCTGCTTCCCTTCCCTTACAAGCCAGACCTCCCTAACTGCTTAGCATTTGGGGAAATGATTCTAGTTGTTGTTGTTGTTTTGTTACTTGGTTAATTGGAAAGTATTTGTGTTTTCTGCATTCCCTACTAAAGGGAACATTTCTGTGCCTGGTGCCTAGAACTAGATCTGTTAGAGTAGCTACTCAGGGCTGGGGGACATAACTCGGTAGAGCGCTTGCCTTGCATGCACAAGACCCTGGGTTCAATCCCCAGCACCACCAAAAAAAAAAAAAAAAAGTAGATGCTTAATGATTATTTATTGAATAAATGTATCCTATGTAGCTCCTCTTAAAATTTAGAACAAGACTGTGTACAGGGATCTCAGAAGACTTGATGTTAACTAGAGTGAATGGAAACTCAGTTTGAGTGGGACAGTCCTGCTGGTGGGCAGGAAGGTGGTTAGGGCTGTCTGACTGCAGAGCCTATCCACTTAACTGTAGGTGGAATAGATTATTTTATCTGGGAGATCGATTATGCCATGGCTTGGACATAAATTAACTATCTCTTCACAGAATGTAAAGAGCAGTGGAAAAAAACATGGTTTTGAAGTCTACAAGCTCAGATTTAATTCTAGCATTGCCAAATGCTAATTGTGGAATCCCAAGAAACTTAAATTCAAATAATATGTTGACAATGCTGCGTACTTCAGAGGATCATTGTAAAAACTGTATAAGAGAATGCATTGTATGTAAAGCACCTTTACTATTTTCTTCTCTGATCTACCTCCTTTTGTTGCTTCCCAATCTATTATGTATTCTCTAGTCAGAAATATGGTTCTTAGCCTGGTGTGGTTGTGCGCACCTGTAATCCCAGCTCAGGAGGCTGAGGAGGCTGAGGCAGGAGGATCATGAGTTCAAAGCCAGCCTCAGCAAAAGCAAGGTGCTAAGCAACTCAGTGAGACCCTGACTCTAAATAAATAAAATTCAAAATAGGGCTGGGGATGTGGCTCAGTGGTCTAGTGCCCCTGAGTTCAATCCCTGGTACAAAAAAAAAAAAAGAAAAAGAAGAAGAAAAGAAATGTGGTTCTTAGCCAGGTGTGATGATGCCTGCCCAGGAGCTCAGGAAGCTGAGGCAGGAGGATGACGAGTTAAAAACCAGCTTCAGCAACGTAGCTTGCCTGCCATAGCAACTCAGTGAGACCCTGTCTCTAAGTAAAAATACAAAAAAAAAAAAAAAAAAAGAAAAGGCTGTGGATGTGGCTCAGTCATTAAGTGTCCCTGGGTTCAATCCCAGGTACTCCCCTCTCCCCCAAAAAGAAATGTTTCTTTCAGTATATATTGTGGGTAAAATATATTCTTCAAGCCTTACAGTCCTGTGGGAAACACGTCCCTGTGTGCCCACGAGTGGTTTATATGATTGGGAAGTACATGTGCATGGAAACTAACACATTTTTCAAATGGTGAGAAAAATCTTGAGATCTGAGTTTGAGTGTCTGTCTTTTTACCACTGCATGAGCCATCAAATGACATGACTGGAGCAGGGGGAAGGGAAGATGGAGGACCTGCAGTAAAGCTTAGAAAACCCATTTTTTGGAAAAAAATTTTTCCCACACCAAGAATAACTGTAACAGGGAATGTAGCAGATTTCCATTTTCTTAGGGTCAGGTTCAGTGACTGTCTAGACAGAAAGCATCTCAATGTGGCACCCATGTATGAAGACGCAGTGAATAAGACTTCTTCCTTCATACAATCTACTTGTCACAGTCTGCCCCCACTGCAAGACTGTCAGCTCCAGGAAAGTAGTGACCACACTGTTCCGTCTACTGTGGGGTCTTTAGGAAGGAGTTAGTTATTTCTTACATGTAGGTGTGAATAAATCAATTTGATTTGCGGGGACTGGTTATAGAACCCAGGACCATGAGCATGCTAGGTGAGTGCTCTACCACTGAACAACACCCCAGCCCTTTCCTTTCTTGATGTCAGTTGGTCTTTCTTTGTCTGGTTTGTTTTCTGGTGCTGGGGATCGAACCCAGGGCCTTGGGCATGCAAGGCAAGCACTCTACCAACTGAGCTACATCCCCGCCCCCAATTGGGCTTTCTTGAGGACAGTGATCTGTTGACTCCTCACTGTTCAGGCTCTTCATTCCTTTCTGATCCCAGCTGTTTTGCCTTTCCACTTATTGTCCTCCTGTCTACTTTGCCACCTTCTCTTCATTTTCCACACTCCTGAGGAGCTACTCAAAGGTCCAGTCTTCTCGTCTTGCTTCCTCTCGTTACTGTTGGGCTTGGAGAGCTAGTCTATTTTAGTAGCTCCTTCATCCCCTTCTGTGGCTGGCCTGGCAGTTTGACCCTTCACACAAACTCAGTGCCATTTCTTGCTTTTCTAGGCATTTGTAGAATTCAGTGTATCCCAAATGTGATGGTATTAATAGGACAGAACTCCTACTCAAACTGCCTTGAGTGAAAAAGGTAAGTTCTTGTCTTACACACTTGAGGACACTGGGTAGCTCACAGAACATGAAGGAGAGGTGTAAAACAAGGTGTCAGGACTGGCCCTGGGAATTCCGTGCCCATTGGTGGCTGTCTGTCCATGTGGCTCTGTCCTCTCTTGTCTCTGATCTTGCTCGTATCCACTTCTCATGGTATGCCGGCCAAATTCAGTAGTTTCCATGGGCTGAACTTTATGTCTTCTCAGAATAGCAAATCAAAAAAGTTTCTTTGACAAAGAATCCATATATTGATCTCAGCAAATGACTCTGGCCCAGCCTGCCTCACATGCTTACCATCTTGGATCAATGACGGTTACCAAGGGGAACGGGATACCATGATTGACTGGTATTGGGTCACATGCCATCCTTGATGGGAAAAGGGGGTTGATTGAAGTCTCACCAGTATGGCCTGGAAACTGGGGAAAGCATCATCTCCCAGAGGATGGGCTGCTCAGTAGACAGAAATAACAGACGTCTTTGATAGGGCTCCTCATGTCCTACAAATCGGTTTTTCTTCCTAACTGAACTGTTTTTGCCAAAGATAATTTATTTATTCATTTAAGAATCTTTTCCAGGGCTGGGGTTGTGACTCAGTGGTACAATGCTTGCGTAGCACATGCAAGGTGCTGGGTTCAATACCCAGCACCATGTAAAAATAAATAAAATAAAGGTATTGTGTCCAACTACAACTAAAAAGAAAAGATCTAAAAAATTATAAAAAAAGAATTTTTTTCATGTCCAACTCATTGTGTTTAATATCTACAGATTAATCAAAATATTTTAATCCTGTTTTGTAACCCTAAAAGGCTAAGTGGCTTCCCAGTATACTCAGGAGAAGCCTAAACATCTCAGATTTGCTAATGTGAAGAGGCCTCCGTGGCCCGCCCTGTCTTCTCACTCCGGACCCTGGCCGGCCTCCCAGGACGGCTCACCATTCCAGCTGTATTCTTCCTTGCTTGCTTGTTCACACTATTCTGTTTTATCACTTGAAATGTCTCTTCTGCTCAGGAAGTTTTCCAGGTTTTCAAGGTCCAGTAAATGACCTTTACCTGCATGGAGCTTTCTTTGATTATTGTACTCATATTAATCTTTTCCCCTTTTTGAAAACACTTGTTTTTACATTTAATCATGTACTTAATATAACAGGTAAAAGGCCTTCTGTTCATCTCAGACTATCAGGCTAATTTTTTTTGTTTTGTTTTTTTTTTTATACCAGGGATTGAACCCCTGGGTGCTTAACCACTGAACCACACCCCCAGCCCTTTTTGCATTTTATTTAGAAACAGGGTCTCCTTGAGTTGCTTAGGCTTCGATAAGTTGCTGAGGCTGGCTTTGAACTCGAGATCCTCTTGTCTCAGCCTCCTGAGCCACTGGGATTACAGGCATGCACCACCACATCCGGCATCAGGCTCATTGTTTATGTTCTCAAGTTATTATATCACTGTTTCACCTGCTTCTGATTTGTCTTCCTGTACTGAGAATAAGCACCAAAGAAACCATATCTTAATCCTCATGTGCATGCTCTAGCGTCTGGTAGGGTGGTAAGCCTGTGATGCCTACCAACAAGAATTTCACACTGTAAGCACATTCGATTTTAGCTTGTCCCACCCCTGCTTGATTTTCCTTGATCCCACTAGGATTTTGTCAATCTCTCTTTTTCCTAGCGTGTCAGGTAGTCAGGGCAGGGCCTGGCACCTGCCTTCCAGACAAGGTGCAGGGATTTCATAAAAAGCCCACTCCCTGTTAGAATGAGCTTTGATTTAGTTACCTCTGATTTTGTTCCAGCAAAAGAGGAAGGTAATGCTATGCCTCTTTGTCGAGCAAAACCGTCCCCCAGTTTTATTAATCTTCAAGCAAGTTCCCCACCAGCCACTTTCTTAAACATCCAGACGACAAAGCTGCCCTCAGGTAAGAGCTGGGGGGAGGTTTCCCAGTAGACCCTGCATTGGGGAGGCGGCTGAGCTTCCTTCTGTTGATCTAGTGCCAACTCAGTGTCAAAACAACTGTAGGTTTTTTGTTGTTAATTGTTTTTACTTTCACTGTAACTTATGGATTATTCAGTTAAATTGATCTCATTTTCTCCCCGGTTCTACCAAGTCGTATTGTTGCCTTGCTCAGCATCTTTGCTACACTATAGGCAGGAATGGAATGAAAATCTTACTGCTTGCTATTCTTTTTGATTAAAAGGTGGCCATGGAGAGAAATAATAAATATTATCTCAACCTGTGTTTCATTGAATTTCTGTTATTCATCTTTCCTTGGGAAATCAGTGGACATTTGAAATACCTATTGGGAACCCAGTAGTAGATAGTCATAGCCCCTGTTTTGGGGACCTCTGAGTCTAACAAAGAAGTCAAGAACAATAAACACACAAGCCACAGTAGTACAGTTACTAAGGTTGACTAAGAGCTGCCTGTGTATTTGAAAAATAAATTGATGTACCAAGAGCGGTTGAAGTTAGACAACAGAAAGAGCTTCAGGTCACTACTAATGGCACCATGCCACAAAGGGGAGGCTGAGGTCTCCCTAGCTCATCAAATGTTTGTTGAACACTTCTGCTAGTTGCTAGGGATTCACCAGTGAATGAATCAGACAAAATTGGTTGCCTTCCCAAAGTTTACATTCTAGAAGGGGGACTTAGACAAAAATAAATAAATAATCACAAAATATGCCACGTGTCCATAAATAATTTGGGAAAAATAAAATAACGGAGAGAGGGATGAGTTCAAGTTATGTTCTATTTTAAGTTAGTTTTAAATTTCAAATTTAATTTGAAAGCAAATTAGAATGTCACCAGGTAAGTCACACTGAGAAGGTGATAGCTGAGCCAAGGGTTGTGCCTGGAAAGATTAGAGAGAGCATCTTGTTGGAGCCATTCCAACCTTAGTACAATTACAAAATCTTCTGGTTTTTCCTTTTATTCTCCTTCCTAGCTCTTCCTTCAGGAGTTCATCACAAGCCCAAAGAATGTCTAGGACTCCTGGAATGTATGTACGCCAACCTCCAACTTCAGACCCAGCTCGCCCAACAACAGATGGCTATTTTGGAAAACTTACAAGCATCGATGTCACAACTGGTTCCTGGGAGAGAAAGCAAGAACTCTTCTCTCTCAGTTTTATCTCGTAATCTGTTGTTAAATCACCTGCCCCAATTCCGTAAATGAATTGTAGAACAAAGTTCTTGTGTATGTTTTTTCCCTCTCTTTCCCAGTAAGCCCCAGGTAGAATCAGCCATGTATGTTCTTCCTTCTCTTCCTCATCCTCCTCTTTTTTTTTTTTTTTTAATGCTAGGGATTGAACCTAAGGCCCTTAAGAACACACTGAGCAATACCTCCAACAGCTCCTGGGCATGTATATTTTACATATGGTTAATTTGTTTGCAAATTCGTAATGAGTGTTCATTGAGTAGGTCACTGTACAAGGCCCTTGGGAAGATATGTTACAGAAGAGCCAACTTGGTCAGGGAGGGTTATGGCCTAACAGGGCAGAGAAGACAGTTCACTGCAGAACTGAGTGGTGCTCTGAGTGGGAGGGGGCGGAGGTTAAGAGAGAACATTGGGGGTTTCTAGATACAAATGAACCAGTCTTGAACTCTTCCTGGAGAAAATAACTTTATGATGCTATTTGAAGAGAGGGAGGGATTGGATGGTGTGCAGACAAGTCAGGTCATTTCTTATCGGTTGGGAAACCTGGACAAAGACCTAGAGGCAGGAGAATAACCCCTCAGAAATGAGAAGACTTTCCCCCGATGGGTGAGGGGTGTGAAGTAGAATGCAGAGCAGCGAGGACAGACATGCAGCTTCCTCTGTGGGATGATTCTGACAACTCTTAGAAGCTTGAGAGAACCACTGGCAGCTTTCAGGTAGCACGAGGCCCTCATATTCTAGTAGAAGCACTGGGGCGAAGCATTTTTGTGTGGAGGGAGAAGGGAAATTGAGAGAGATGTATAAAGTAGTAACAGTGATCTAAGGGACACTACCACGGTCTGGATAAAGGGTTTGGAAATGAAGAGGAACAACGGGTAAATCTGAGCTATTTTGCACATTTGACATTAAAACACCAAGAAACAGCATCCTGAAATTTCTCAGCTGGGAAGCCAGGTAGCTTTAATGAGTGTTCTAAATCCTGCCGAAAGTTTTCAGTGTTTCAGAAGAAACAGCTGAGGTTGGCATGGTCATTTCAGTCACATTAGGACACCACCTTCCTTTACAGGGTGATTGATAAGTCACCCTGGAGACTGGGTCCTTTTTCCACAGATTTTCTGTGGAATGTGGAGAACATGAAAGGTTTATTAAGCTTGGATACAAATGGGAAGAAGAAGGGAGAAATTAGTGATTGAGAAGAGGACTTCAAATTGACCTTCAAGTCTGAAGCGTTTTCCAAAGAAACCTCTTTTATTTTTTATTCTATACCATTAAAGAGGGCAGAGTGGGTGGGCATGTAGTTCGGTGGTAGAGTACTTGCCTATCATGCTTAAGATCCTGGGTTCAATCTCTGTACCACCAAAAAAAGAAAAGAAAGAAGAACAAGAATAAGAGTAACAGTGAAACCTAAGGAACTGTCATTTGGCATTAAGGGAGAAATTCTGTTTACCTAGGTTATTATGGGGAAAGGAAAAAAAAAGTAAATAATTTTAGAATGGAAGAGATGCTCCCATAATTGTGGATGAGTATGTATCTAACTCTGGTTGGAAGAGGAAGGGCAAATTATGTGTAAAAGTTTCTTTTAGTCCTACCATCCCATTATTGTCAAGATGCAGTTGGGGGGAGTTACTGAGAATTGAATCAAGGGGTGCCTTACCACGGAGCTACATCCCCAGACTTTTTTTTTTTTTTTTTTTTGAGACAGGGTCTCACTAAGTTGCAGAGGCTGGGCTTGAACTTGCAATCCTCCTGCCTTGGCCTCCTGAGTTACTGAAATTACAGTCATGTCCTGCAAGGCCAAAGATTTAAATAAAATCTTAACTAGGTCCCTTCTTCCCGACCAGTGATCTCTCCGTTCAAACTTAAGGTTTTTTTTTTTTTTTTTTAAAGAGAAGAACTTTTATTTATTTTAGTTGTAGATGGACACAATACCTTTATTTTATTTTATTTGTTTATTTGGTGCTGAGGATTGAATCCAGTGCCTCACACATGTGAGGCAAGCAAGTGCTCTCCCACTGAGCTACAATCCCAGCCCCCACACTTAAGTTTTAAAAGCCATACTCAATGGAAAGATATTCCATATTCATAGATAGGAAGACTGTAAGTATTGTTAAGATTTTAGTTCTTCCCAACTTGCTCTACAGATGCAATGCAATTCCAATAAAAATCCCAGTGAGTTATATATGAATATCAACAAATGGATTCTAAAGTTTATATGGAAAGGCAAAGACCCAGAATAGTAATGCCACATTGAGGGAGAAGAACAAAGTCACAGGACTGAAACTGCCCAACTTCCAACCTAGTATAAAATTGTACTACTCAGGATAGGATGGTTTTGGTAAAAGGATAGAGATAGATCAATGAACAGAATAGCCTAGGAAAAGACTCACACAAATACAGCCAATTTTTGACAAAGGAACAAAGGTGATCCAATGGGGAGAGAATAATTTTTTCAGCAAATCAGTGTTGGAACAACCGGATATCACATCTAAAAAAATGAATCTAGACATGGACCTTATACCTTGCACAAGAAGTCATACTCCCTGAAAGGGCCTTGAAACAGCGATCAACTTGGCAGCAGCAGATACCCTTAGCACCCAGAATATAGTCTCTAAGTAATATGTTTTGTTGTTGTTAAGAAAGGAAGCTAGGGGCTGGGGATGTGGCTCAAGCGGTAGCACTTCCGCCTGGCATGCGTGCGGCCCAGGTTCGATCCTCAGCACCACATACAAACAAAGATGTTGTGTCTGCCGAAAAAAACTAAAATAAATAAAGAGAGAGTTTAAAAAAAAAAAAAGAAAAGAAAGGAAGCTAGGATCCTTAAAGATATGATTATTTCAGGTAGGAAAAAGTACAAGATGAGCTCAGAATATCGTATCCTAGTATGTAGCAAGAAGCTGGGGTTGTGGCTGAGTGGGAGAGCGCTCACCTAGCATGCACGAGGCACTGGGTTGGATCCTCAGCACCACATAAATGTAAAATAAGGATATTGTGTCCATCTAAAACTTAAGAATAAATATATTTTTTTAAAAAGTTTGCTAAGTTGTATCAAAAGAATAATCTAGGGGTTGGGGCTGTAGCTCAATGGTAGAGTGCTTACCTGGCACTGGGTTTGTTCCTCAGCACCACATAAAAATAAAGTAAAGGTTTAAAAAATAATAATCTAATTTGTACTTTTTAATTATTATTATTATTATTATTATTTTGGCACTGGGGATTGAACCCAGGGATACTTAACTACTAAGCACATCCCTAACCCTTTCTATTTTTATTTTGTGACAGGGTCTTGATAAGTTGCTTAAGGCCTTACTGAGTTGCTGAGGCTGCCCTCAAATTTGAAATCCTCCTGCCTCAGCACCCAAGTTGCTGGGATTACAGGCAATGTGCCACCACACCCAGCTGATGGTTCTGTATTCTGATATATGGTATATGGGTTTTGGCACACAAGTATGCACTTACCAAAATTCATCAAATGGTACACTTAAAATTTGTGCATCTCATTAGATGTAATTTTTCTCTGAAATTATAAACAACTATTGAACTCTAGTTAATGATGTGCATAAAGAAAGGCTTAGCCGTGAAGTATGCTGATTCTACAACTCTGAAATGCATCAAAAATTAAAAGTAGTGAATAGAATGGACAGATGGACAGATGATTATGTGAGAAAACAAATAGAAAATGCTATTATAGAATTTAGGGAAGGGGCTGGGGATATAGCTCAGTTGGTAGAGTGCTTGCCTTGCATGCACAAGGTTCTGGGTTCAATCCCCAGCCCCCCCCCAAAAAAAAAAGAAAGAAAGAAAGAAAGAATTTAGGGAATGGGCTCACAATCCCCATTATCAAAAAAACAAACAGTGGCTGGGGCTGGGGCTCAGTGGTGGAGCACTTGCCTGGCATGTATGAGGCACTGGGTTTGATCCTCATCACCACATAAAAATGAATAAGACAAAAGTATTGTATCTATCTACAACTAAAAAATAGTAAACAAACAAACAAACAAAAAATCCTATGCCTTCTCCCCAAAGAAAACCATTGTTTACCATTTCCTGTGTATTCTAGAAATCAATGTCTATATAGCTCAGCATGTAGAATAGATTTGAACTGAATATATTTTATATATATTTTTTATTCTTTTTCTAATGTATTCAATGGTAGTATATTAGTTTCCTGTCACTGCTGTAATAAATTACTTCAAACCTAGTAGCACAACATAAATTTATCTTACAATTCTGTAGATTATAGATCAGAAATCAGAACAGAGGGCTGGGGTTGTGGCTCAGCGGAAGAGGGTTCACCTAGCACGTGCGAGGCCCTGGGTTTGATCCTCAGCACCACATAAAAATAAATAAAATAAAGGTATTGTGTTCATCTACAACCAAAAAAATAAATATTAAAAAAAGAAGAAAGAAATTTGAATAGATGTCATTGGTCTAAAATCAAAGTGTCCCTTTTGGAGGTTTAGCGAGAACCTGTTTCCTGGTGGGTTCCAGTTTCCTGGGGTCCTCCTTCCTCCATCTTCAAAGCCAACAACATTGCATCTCTGTCCACTCTCTATTTTTCACCCCTTATCCATTCTCCTAAAGTCATATCTCCTCCTGGCCCGCCTGCCTCCCTCTCCCACTCTTGTGGTTGTTTTGGTAGTGGGAATTGAGCCCAGGGGCACTTTACCACTGAGACACATCTCCAGTCCATTTATTTTTTTATTTAGAGACAGGGGCTCACTGAATTACTTACTGCCTCGCTTTTGCTGAGGTTGGCCTTGAACTCTCAGTCCTCCTGCCTCAGCCTTCTGAGCCACTGGGATCATAGGTGTGCATCACCCCGCTTGGCTAATGACTAATATTTTTAATACTGCGCTAAATATCCTTAATTTGTAGGAAGAGATATTTGTGACTCTAGGCTAAACTCAGCAACATAACTGTTTATTTTGAAAACCAGCTAGAGGCATCACAGTACCTGATCTCAAAAAGCCCTACAGGTAGTACAATCCACAATAGCTAAGCTACAGATCCAGCCTAGATGTCCATCAACAGATGAATGAATAGAAAATTGTGGTACATATACACATGGAATATTACTCAGTCATAAAGAAGAATGACTTTATGACATTTGCCAGTAAATGGATGGATTTGGAGATTCTCACACTAAGTGAGATAAGCCAGTTTGAAAAACCCAAAGGTTTTTGTTTTTGCTGATATGTAAAAGCTAAGCCACAATAAAGGGGAAGAGGGAGAAGAGAAGTAGGTTAAGCAGATTAGACAAAGGGGAATGAAAGGAAGGGAGGAGTATAGGAATAGGAAAGACAGTAGAATATAGCTAACATAATTTTCCAATGTATACACTCACTTAGATAAAGTGAATCCCATTATCATGCCCATCCACAAGAGTGGGGTCCTAAGTAGAATAAGATATATTCCATGCTTGTAATTTTATCAAAATGGATTCTACTGGCATGTATAACTAAGAAGAACCAATAAAAAATAAGTACAAACTAAAAAAAAAAAAAAAAAGTCCTACAAGGCTATAGTAACCCAAACAGCATAGTATTGGTATAAAAGCCAACACAGATCAAATGAACAGAATAGAGATCTGTCCATGCATCTATAGTCAACTGATCATTGACAAAGACCCCCAAATCAGATTTTGGAAAAAAGAATATTCTCTTCAATAAGCATTGTTAGTAAAACTAGATGTTCATGGAAAAATGAAAGCAGAGCCCTATCTCTTACCACACACAAAAATAAACTCAAAAAGTGAGACCTGAACTATGAAACTATAGAAGAAAACATGGGAAACACTTCAGGACCTCACTACAGACAATGATGTTTGAGGAAGATCCTGGAAGCACAAGTAATAAAGCAAAAACAGACAAATGGGATAACAGCAAACCAAGAAAGTTCTCCACAGCAATGAGTGATAAGACAACCCGCAAAAGGAGAGAAATAATCTCAATCTATGCAGCTGACAAGGTATTAATATCCAGAACACGGAGTGTAAAAAAATAACAACAACAACAAAATGATCCAATTAAATCAGGCAAATGATCTGATTGGACATTTCTCAAAAGAAAACATGAAAATGGCCAAAAAGTATATGAAGACACGCTCAACATCATCTGGGAAATGCAAGTCAAGACCACAATGTATTTTCTCTAAAAACAATAGCCATTCTGCCTGGGGTGAGAGAGCCACCAGGTAGAAGGGCCATTATGAAAAGGAGAAAAGAGCCCATGCTGGCAGGATGCAGAGATGGGAGGACACTGTGCAGGGGTCACGGGGACGGGAATCAGTGCAGCTGTTTTGGAAAACAGTACAAAGTTTCCTCCAAAAATTAAGAACAGAACTACCATATGATCCAGTTATCTCACTACTGGTTGTATATCCCAAGGGAATGAAAGAGTTGAATCAGAAAGATACTGGCACTCCATGGTTATTGCAGTGCTCTTCCTGTGAGGTCCTTGCTTAGCATCTGGACGGCCATCTTTAAGTGACAGTCGCCATCTTAAGAAAAAGTTTAGCGTCCAACCCCAAGGGCCTGTCTGAGAGAGGCTCACCACCCTCACACCAACCCCACCCTTACCTGCCCACACTAGGACCCGCCCGGCTCTAATCCCTGAGCCTCCTCCATAAAAGCCTGGAACCCCAAGCCTGTGTTGCCCCTGTCTCCTGGAGAGAGGTGGCCTTTATTTGTTGACAAACTCTCGCGTGTCTCTCCTCCTGGTCTCCAGCTCTCATTTCTCGCTCGCCCATCTCCCAGTTCCTCACTTTCCTTTCAATTCCCAACAGCCAAAATCCAGAGTCCACTGAGGTGACTGATGATTTTTATAAAACGACAGAGACATTATTTGCTTTCATTCTCATTGTGCATTTGGTAGAGTTTCCAGGCTACATGGCATATGATATCACAAGGGATTGGAAGCAGATGAGAAAATCCAGTATTTTCTAATAAACCAGACATTAAAAAGATTTGTAAAAATGTAAAATTGTGTTCTTACAAATTGCATTTAGTTTTTGATAATAGAGTTATTTTTATTAAAAATATTTTGCATTAACATGTCATGGGTTTATTATTATTATTATTATTATTATTTTAAATTTGTTTTAGTTGTAGATGGACACAATACCTTTATTTTATTTATTTTTATCTGGTGCTGAGGTTCGAACCCAGGGCCTCGCATGTGCTAGGCAAGCGCTCTACCACTGAGCTACACCCCAGCCCTATTATTATTATTATTATTATTATTATTATATATTTATTTTTTAGTTATAGGTGGACACAATATCTTTATTTTTATGTGGTGCTGAGGATCAAACCCAGTGCCTCAGGCATGCTAGGTGAGTGCTCTACCTCTGAGCCAAAACCCCAGCTCCCATGGATTTATTATTTTAAAAATGTTTTATTTTATATTATTGCTTTAGATTAATATATAAATATATTATTTATAGTAATATAAATATGTTTATTATTTAAGTTCAATAGAAATAACAAAATGTAATAATATATAAACATAACAAAATAAAAATGTTAAATAAAGCATAATTCAATGATATAAAATTATTCTATGTAATATAGAATAATTTTAAATATTTTTTAGTTGTCATTGGATCTTTATTTTATTTATTTATAGGTGGTGTTGAGAATCAAACTCAGTGCCCCACACATGCTAGGCAAGGGCTCCACCACTGAGCCACAGCCACAGCCCAGAATAATGTATTTTAATACTATGTATTATTCAATATGATTATATTAATATGCTTATTATTTATATTCAATATAAATTCATTTAATGTTCCAATCTCTAACAAGGCATGTGTTGATCAATATAATCCACATAGACAAGAGCTCTTTGGGATCTTCCATGATGTTTAAAATTGTGAAGAGACCAAAATCTCGAAGTGTTGGTGAGCGTAGTGAGAGGAGGGGAGAGATTGTGGGAGGAGGGAAGCCTTACTGATAGGGTGACATTTGGGCAGAGACCTGAAAGAAGACGAGGAATAAGTCAGATAAATTTCTGGGCGTAGAGCATCTCGGCCAAGGGAAGAACGGGTACAAAAGCCAGGAGGTAGAAAAGTGCTAGAATTCTGCAAGAAAAAGAGGTCAATAGGGTTTGCAAAGATGTGAGTGTGAGAAGGAGAACGAGGTAAGATCAGCGAGGTGGTGAGGACGGGAGATCCTGTGTAGGGTATTCAGGAACTTTGGCTTTTACTGAGTGAAGTAGGAGGATACTGGAATGTTGGGAGATTAGAAGGAAGAGTGCTGTTATCAGAAAAAAAAAACTTTTTATTAATATGATTCTAGCTGCCAGGCTGCGAATAGATTACACATAGGCAAAGAAGGAGGAAGAAACTAGTGGGCTGAGTTTTTTTGTTTTGCTTTTTTGTCCTGGGACTTGAACTCAGGGTTGCTTTACCACTCAGCTGCATTTTATTGTTCATCTTGACACAGGGTCTCACTAAGTTTCTGAGGGTGGCCTCCAACTTGTGATCCTCCTGCCTCAGCCTCCCAAGTCACTGGGATTACAGGTGTGCACCACTGACTGTGGGGTGGCTATTTCATTCATCTAGGCAAAAGATGATGGTGGCTTGGAACATCTGGTAGCTTCAGAGTAGCACAAAATATTTGATTTATATTTAGAAGTTATAGCTCTGAAGATTCAGTGATGGATGGATATAATACATGAGAGAAGAAGAAGTAGATGAGGGGCTGGGGTTGTGGCTCAGCAGTGGAGCCCTTGCCTTGCACGTGCGAGGCCCTGGGTTTGATCCTCAGCACTACAGAAAAATAAATAAATAAAATAAAGGTATTGTGTCCATCTACAACAAACTAAAGTTAAAAAAAAAAAAAAGAAGACAGAACACCTGGAATATTGGAGGTTTCACTTACTACTAAGTGGAGGGTCTTGTAGTAAATACCAGAAGATGGCCAGTAAAGATGCCACGTTCAGGACAAATCATATTGTCATATTCTGTGCATATATGTATATATAACAACAAGTCCCACCATTGTGACCACTGTGTGCAATTGTAGTGCACCTTAAAAAATGTGGGAAAAAGGATGTCAGATTTATTATGGCAGCTGTTACTGTGACTACCGTGTGGTTAAAGTTGTGATAATCCGTTGTTGTCTACTACAATAACGTGGCTTCTGTTCGGTCAGACAAGTGCACTTGATAGTATACCAGCCATCACACCTCCATCACTGAGTCCCAACAAACCCGCCATCCCCGGGTTTGACGGTGGTGCTTATCTCTGCAATTTTACCAGGACAAGTGCTGGTTTGGTAGATTAGGACTGCAGCCTCTTGGCCCTTCTACCACAATGGCTCTTTATAGTCACTAAGTGTATATTTTCCAAGTAAGCCCTCAGCAGTGGGTGTAAAACCACAGGGTGGATCCGTGAGCCCAGGGGACCCACTGTGACACAGACTTGGGTTGGAATCGCACTTTCCTTACCACCTGGAATCCCTGTGCCCCACTGGACTCAGACAACCAGAGGCTATCTCACGTCCCATGGTATCATGTTCGCTCAGACTTGGCATGTGATAAATCTCAAAAGGTCTGGGCATCTCCTCCTTTCCAGTTATCCTAATAAATGAATAAAGGTCCCTTTGGGAAGGATCAAGGAAAACTTGTCAGAAATACTTGTGTGATGGCTAGGCGCAGTGGTGCGTGTCTGTAATCTCTTGGGAGGCTGAGGCAAGAGGATGCCAAATTCAAGGCCAGCCTCAGCAATTTAGTAGGACTCTGTCTTTAAATGAAAGACAAAATGATTGGGGATGGAGTCGGATGCGTGGCACATGCTTGTAATCCCTGCAGCTCTGGAAGCTGAGGTAGGAGGATCACGAGTTGAAACTAGCCTCAGCGACTTAGCTTGCAAGACCCTGTCTCTAAATAAAATATATATTTAATAAAAAGGCTGAGGATATTGCTCAGTGGTTAAGCACCCCGGATTCAATCCCTGGTTACCACCGCCCCCCAAATAAAAAGAAAGAAAAAAAAGAAAAATGCTTATGAAGGTATTGCAGGGTTTTTCCTCAGGGAACTTTGTTTTCCCTTAAATTGATGGACTTAATCTATAAAGTGACTTAGATATAGAGACAAGGTGAGGGATCATGATTTTCCATCCTAGAGACTTCTGCTTACAGTTTGTGATTTTAAAAAATTTTTTTAGTTGTTGATAGACCTTTATTTATTTATACGTGGTGCTGAGTATCGAACCCAGTGCCTCACACATGCCAGGCAAGTGGTAACTGAGCCCCAGCCCCAGCCCAGTTTGTGATTTTTTTTAAATCTACAAGTGACATCTTGATATATGAAGGCTGAAATACACGTTTATTGATCTTGTCCCTTTAAACTTTCTTACCTATGAGCCTTCATCACAGATTCCTGTACTAAGGCACCCTGTTTGTTATTCTGGCTTAGTTGTCCATTATGATAATTCTGTTTATTTTGCTTCTGATGATTAAGGGGCCTGCCTGGATTCTGACTTTCTGAAATTTCAGCATCCCAATTGACACTGAGAACCCCAGTTTCATGGAAGTATATCCTACTGTCGATCCTAGGTTATGGATGACAGCAATCACTGAATTTCTCAGCAATCACTGAATTTCTCAGAAACACTGGTGTCCTCTTTACTAGTACATTTATTTATTTTTTTAAAGAGAGAGAGAGAATTTTTAATATTTATTTTTTAGTTATCGGCGGACACAGCATCTTTGTTTGTATGTGGTGCTGAGGATCGAACCCGGGCCGCACGCATGCCAGGCAAGCGCGCTACCGCTTGAGCCACATCCCCAGCCCCTTTACTAGTACATTTCTTATTGCATTAGCAAAGGCACACTGGGCCCTTAGGAGAACAGTCAGGTGGTAGATCCTCTGGGTCTCACATCATAAATCCATTCTAAAATCCACAAACCTTTTGTCTTTCAATATCATGTCAAGACAATTTGGGCATTTCTGCCTTACCACCTGAAGTCTATTATTGAGTCAAGCTTCAAAGATCCATCTTCTGGATTAGTACTAGTTCCAAATATCCTTGCCAGGACATCGAGCCCCAAAACATAGATGAGTACTTCCAATCAATAAAGTCTCCTCTAGCTGGGCAAGTTGGCACATACCTGTAATCCCAGGTGCTTGGGAGGCTCAGGTAGGAAGATTGCAAGTTCAAAGCCAGCCTTGGAAACTTAGAGAGGCACTAAGCAACTCAGTGAGACCCTGTCTCTAAACAAAATACAAAAAAGGGCTGGGGATGTGGCTCAGTGGCTAAGTACGCCTGAGTTCAATCATTGGTACTAAATAAATAAATAGATAGATAAACAAACAACAAATAATAAAGTCTCCTCTATCCATCCTCGTGTTCCACAGCTTCCTGCTATTCCAGATTCACTCCATGTGTTCTCCCAGCTCCAACTGGCTCATATTAGCCAGGGCATGCAATTCTTTTGATACATACCTATTTCTTCCTGTAGTGGGAACTGCTTATCTGTACTTGAATTTATGGAAGACTAACCCTGGAGAAAAAGGGGGTGGCAGGGTGGTATTTGATAAAGACAAGTAACATTTTCTTAGACATCTTTCTCATGTGAGATCTTTGCAGGGCCTCTATGCAAGGGCAGGCTGCTTTTCTCTAGCAAAGAAAGGGTTATTTTTGCTGACCTGGAGTGTTAAGAAGAAGGTAAAATTTCAAGATTGGGTTCATGCACAAAACATCCCGTTCCGGGTCTTGCTCTTCCTGACAAGGTCTTAACGTTGATAAAGGAAAACTGTTGAACTGTTCATTCAGTTTCTTTTGCAGGTCTGCCATCCATTAATCAGATCCCATCTTTACTATTCAATGAGTCTTCTTTATTTTTTGGTACTAGGGATTGAACTCTCAGGCCCCCACTTTTTTTTTTTTTTTTTGATACAGGATCTCACTAAGTTGCTGAGGGTCTTGCTAAGTTGCTGAGACTGATCTTGAACTTGCGATCCTCTTGCCTCAGCCTCCAGAGTTGCTGGGATTATACTTATGCACCACGGTGCCTGGAGAGAAGCTTCTTAAACATTGCATTAGAGACTCTTTGGCTTTCACAGCATCCGTTGAGTTTACAGGTGGCTGACCTGATCTTATAATTTTTTTTCAAGGCTTTCAAAGCAATTAACAAAAGTTAGTCAATCCCTGTTATTGCCTCCATATTATTTAAAGGTCATAGCTATTATATATCTCTATACTTCACCTTCACTCGCATTCCAATTCACCACAGGTGAGTTATTTGATGCTATCATATACCAAGAATTATTAAAATCCCCATTCCCCTTCTTTGGCATCAAACTAAAGAGTGAGTCAGGGGGCCACCAGGATTGTGGCTCAGTGGCAGAGCACTTGCCTAGCATGTGTGAGGTGCTGGGTTCAATTCCTGGCACCACATAAAAATAAACAAATACAATAAAGGCATTGTGTCCATCTGCAACTAAAAAAAATTAAGGAAAAAAAAAAGAGTGAGTTAGTTCCAAATCCCCTCCTGAGTCTACATTGTAGTTTGGAATTAATTGTTTTAGCCAGATTCTTCCAAAAGCAAAAACTGAATCAAAGGCTTACATATAGCGGTTTATTTAGGAACGTGATCCATAAAACATATATGCAGAAGAAGGGTTGGTGGGGGGGCGGGGAATAAGGAAAAGGTGATGTAAAGATAGGTCAGTGAGTCGACCACCATTATAGGTGACTGGTGCTCTGTCCCACAGAATTTTTTGGGGAACTAATATGAAATGCATCCCAGAATCATCAACTAAGAGGAATAAAAAGGGGAAATTTTATCTTTTGACTTCTGAGCCCCATCGGTCAAGAGTGGCCCCCGCATTGTTAACTCTCCTGTGCGTCCATGTTGCCTGTGCAGGAGTCTTTGAAGGTTCTTGCAAAGTCCCAGAGTAGGAAATAGTACATAATGCAGATTCTAAGGGGAGACACTGTCAGGTTATTCTGATCAGCCTGGTCAACTTAGCGAAATCCTGTCTCAAAATAAAGTTTAAAGAGGGTCAACGATATAGTGCAGTGGCAGAGTGCCCTGGAGTTCAACCTTAGAGGCTGAATAGACAACAGACTGGGTTGTGATGAGGCCTAACCCGAGTTACCTCCCCTTAGATAAAAGAGGATGGCAGGTGGTACTTGATAAAGACAGGTAACATTTTGGGACACCTTTCTCTGTGAGATCTTTGCAGGGTCTCCCTGCAAGGGGAGGATGTTTTCTTCCAGCAAGGGACAGGGGTTTCTTCTGCTGACCTGGAAATGGGACCTAGCAATCTGCTTTTTAACAAGCCCTCGAGGTAATTCTGAAGAACACCAAAGTTGGACATGCATGGATCTAGTGGTCCAAGGAAGAAAAAAAAACAGTGCCTGTGAAACACCCTCATGACAATGTTTCCGAGGGACCTGCACAGACGGCTCAGGACAGGGAAGATGGCGGTGCTCTGAGGCAGGACCCCTGGCGGTGGGTGCTCTTCCTGCCCTCCCCTCAGGGAGACTGTGATTGCATGGATTCCTGCTCCTTCTTATGAGAATAAGTCATCCCCAAGGCTGCAGATTTGCCACTTCTTTCTCTCCAGGCCCTGACTCCTTTTTCAGTTCTAGGACTTCTGGTTGCTCTGAGACTGAGAGAGAGGCCTAGAACAAAGTTCTAAGAGAAGCCGGGGTCCCCCCTGCTCCCCCCTGTCTCCTGGAACTGATTGCTGGAAATCCTGGTCCTCTCAGCCCTCTACCTCCAGCCAGATCCTCGGGGACCAAGTCTAAAATACTGCCCTCCCACGCCCTTTGCTTTGGATTTCTCTGACACAAAGGTTTGGTTTTCCCATCCCAATATTAGCTTTTTGTCACTGAATGAAACAGTTCCCCAAGGACGAGAGTACACTGCTCAAGCGCACCCTGCCACTGCCCCCCCAACCCCCCACCCACCCCCCACCCACCCCCTACCCCGTGAGACAAGCCAACCCTCCTCCTGGGCAGATCCTTCCCTCCTTGCACTGAAACCCACATCTCGGTGATTGGATGAGGACCACGGGGTTATCCAGGTATCACAAGTGAGATCCTCCTAAACCAGACAGTTGGAATCCAAGGAACCAAGCAGTAAATTTTCTGACACAGTCAGTTGAGGGGTAAAGGACCACTAAACTGTCAAGCTGAACACCTACAAAAAGTCTGAAGATGGGTAGTTTCATTTGCTTTTTAAAAATGATGTTGCCAGGTGCGGTGGTGCATGCCTATAACCCCAGATGCTCGGAGGCTGAGGCAGGAGGATCGCTAGTTCAAAGCCAACCTCAGCAATTTAGTTTGGCCCTAACTTGGAGACCCTGTCTCTAATAAAATTTTTAAAAGGGCTAGCGATGTGGCTCTGTGGTTAAGTGTCCCTGGGTTCAATACCTGGTACCTAAATAAATAAATATATATAAAAATAAAAATGATGCATGACACCAGGTGTGGTGGTATATGCCCGTAATCTCAGCAGTTTGGGAGGCTGATGCAGGAGGATCACGAGTTCAAGTCCTGCACTCAGCAACTTAGCACAACCCTAACAACTTATTAAGACCCTGTCTAAAATTAAAAAATAAAAAGAACAGGGGATGCAGCTCAGTGGCAAAACCCCTCCAGGTTCAGTACCCCATACAAAAACAAACAGAAAGAGATGTGTGACACTATAATAAAGAGGTGAAACCATTGTGATCTCAGGTTTGACAGGTTTGTCCTGTTGGCAGGTTGGGCCATGAACACAGGTCCTGGGCTAAGAGGGTGGGCAAGTTCAGACTTTTATTTCGCAGAGGTTTCAAGACTCAGAACTATAAGGGCCCCAGAGTTCCACCAGATCATGGGTTTCCAACTTTGGGGTTCATCAGAATCACTCAGAGGTCTTGTTAAAAAGCAGACCGCTGGGCTCATTCCCAGAGTTTCAGATTCAACGGAACTGGGGCAGAACCCCAGATCTCACAAGCTCCCAAGTATGAGGGCTGCTGCCCCAACTCTGCCTACACACCGAAATTATCTGGAGCTTAAAAAACATCCTGGAACTGGGATTCCTCCCCAGCCTATGAAATCCAAATCTCTGGGGGTAGGTCTAAGCATTGGAATTTTTCCAGAGTTCTTTCCCCAGCTCAGGTGATTCAGATGTGCAGTCAGGGTTGAGGACATTGATTCACAGTCCACCAGGCCGGGCGGTTCACCTGGGGGAGCGGGTGCTGTTGTGTGGGGTCCGTGGGGATCGTCGGCTAAGCCTTTTCAATATTGCCCTGGTAGCGAGAGCAGGTTGCCCCTCGTCCCTCTGGGTCCATGACTCTCCCTGCCAGGGTTCACCCAGCGTCTGGCCTAGCCTCAGGAGGGCTAGCCCCCTCCAGGGAAGTGGGTTTGAGTGAAAAGGCTCTTCCTGGACCTGGCCCCAGGTCGGACTCCTCAGCCTTCCTGAGCTCTTCATGAGCACATTCTAGAGTCGGGGGTTGTACCCCTGCTTCCCAGCCAAGGGCCCCCTTCTCCAGCCCAGCCGCCAGGTTCCTGTAACCCCTTCCTGTGGTTTCCATCCCAACCCACCTCTCTACTCTCATTGCCGTCTCACTTGTGATGCTGCGAACTGAACTCAGAGCTCTGGGTGTGTTCAGAGCTGAGAAGAAATGGAATTTGGAAAGCGACACTCAGAACCTGCAGGGGTGTCCAGGCACGTTCAAGGGGGTGAACATGCTTGTTCCCCAAGATATTCTGTGTCCTGCCTGTTCCCAGCCCATCTTCTCGTTTTCCCAGACAGGATCTTCTGGGATTTTTCATCTTCTGACATTTGCAAACAAGTTGGCGGAAGTTTGGTGCAAAGTCAGATCACCAGTTTCCACTGCAGACACATTTTATTTTTTATTTATTTATTTTTATGTGGTGCTGAGGATCGAACCTAGGGCCTCACACGTGCTAGGCGAGCACTCTACCACTGAGCCACAACCTCAGCTTCTTATTTTTTTTAAATATATATTTTTAGTTAATAATTGGACACAATATCTTTATTTTATTTTTATGTGGTGCTGAGGATGGAACCCAGGGCCTGCATATGCTAGGCGAGCGCTCTACCGCTGAGCCACAACCCCAGCCCCATTACTGACACATTTTCAAACAATACTATTTATAAAAATTTTAATGAGTTTCACATCAGCATTTTTTGGGGGAGGGGGTGGGGGCAGTTTTGGGGATTGAACCCTGTGGTGCTCTACCACTGATCTGCACCCCCAGCCCTACTTATTTATTTATTGGTACCAGGGATTGAACCCAGGGGCACTTAACCTCAGAGCCATATCCCCAGTCCTTTTATTTTTTATTTATTTATTTTTTATTGAGACAGGGTCCCACTAAGTTGCTGAGGCTGATTTTGAACTTGCAATCCTTCTGCCTCAGGCTCCTGAGCTGCTGGAGATTACAGTCCTGTACCACTGCATTCAGCTGCCCTTTTTATTTTTGGAGACAGAGTCTCTCTAAGTTGCCCAAGCTGGCCTTGAACTTGTGCTCCTCCTGCCTCAGCCTCCCAAGCAGCTCTTTTCTCCTGTTCTTGATGGTTTTCCATTGCTGTATAGTCAGGGCATAGAACAGTACCTGGCATATAGCTGGTGCTCAATAAATATTTGCTGCATATTTAAATGATTAATAAAGTAAGTATTTAGAGTGGGAAGGATAATATGATGAGCAAACTTACCTAAGAAAAGAAGATAAAGGCAAGACAGCTAGCCAGAGAGCACGGCACAGCCAAGGGTGCGAGACATACTTCTTTCCCCTCAGCCCCCGCCCCGCCCTGGCCTGGGCGGCTGTTGTTGGTCCTCAAGCTTAGGATGAAGGTGGTAGGAGAAAGACAGGAACAGTGACTTTGCTCACTGCCAGGCGGCCGTTGCCTCGGTGTGGCTGGGCCTGGAAGAGAAGACAGGAGGAAACGGAACCCAGTGGGAAGGGCAGGTGAGGCCCCCCAGCTCTGAACACGCCCAGAGCTCTGGGTGCAGTTAGCAGCACCCCAACTGAGATGGGCAATGAGAACAGGGAGGCGGGTGGGGACCGAAACTGCAGGAGAGTGTTAAATCCCCGGATCTAGATGGGACTCTGCTCACACCCAGGGCTGCTTTGCCTGGGTGGAGCCAAGGTTGCACACCTCACCTCAGGAGCTGTGCACCTGCTGTCCCCTCTGCCTGGGATGCCCTCTCCCCTAAGTCATGCGATCCCCTCCCTCACTTCTTCCCGTCTCTCCTGAAGCCTTTCCTTTCACACGTCTGATAGCACCATGGTCACCCTGTCCTCTGGCCCAACTTATTTCCTTCATCGTCTGTATCTATCCGTGTGACCTTGCGTATGGAGCTCAAAAGCTATTAAAGTGCAGTTGTGGCTCAGTGGTAGAGCACTTGCTTAGCATGTGTGAGGCACTGGGTTCGATCCTCAGCACCTCATGAAAATAAATAAATAAAATAAAAGTATTGTGTTCATCTACAACTAAAAATTTTATTTAAAAAAAAGCTATTAGAGGAAAAACTGAATGGTTATGGTTTTGCTGAGTGGCATTAAGATCTATAGTTCTCAGCCAGGCATGACAGCGCACGCCTGTAATTCCAGCAGTTTGGGAGGCTGAGGCAGGAGGATCTCAAGTTCAAAGCCAGCCTCAGCAAAAGCAAGGCATTAAGCAACTCAGGGAGACCCTGTCTCTAAATAAAATACAAAATAGAGCTGGGATGTGGCTCGGTAGTCAAGTGCCCTTGAGTTCAATCCCTGGTACCAAAAGACAAAAACAAACAACAACAACAAAAAGATGTATAGCTCTCATATTCACCTGCCTCTTGGTACCTAGGCAGGGCTGTAGAAGGAAGGCCCCAGAACAGCCAGCCCTGACCCTGGACGGGCGCTAGAGGAGGCTAAGTTCTCCATGTACCTGGCTCCTTCTGATCCCTCTTTGGCAGCTGTGAGCTACTCAGAGGGACCAGTTCTTGGCAGATCTTAAGGAACAGCCAGGCATAGTGGTGCACGCCTGTAATCACAGCAATTCTGGAGGCTGAGGTAGGAGGATCACAAGTCGAAGGCCAGCCTGGGTACCTTAGCAAGTCCCTGCCTTAAAATAAAAAATAAAATAAGGGTCATAGGGAAACATGTATTTTTGGAATCAATCCCTAGTTACACATGCGTGTGTGTGTACACACACAAGCACACACATATACACTTGAAGAAATCATCTCACCCACATCATCCTGTTTCCTCCAGCCCTGCTGGACCAGGGTCCCTCACCAGATCCAGAAGAGAACTGTTGTGGGTTAGATATGAGGTGTCCCCTCATATAAGTTACGAGAGCCTTAACCTATTCATACCGCTATTACCCTTAGGGATTAACTAGGTGTAACTGTAGGAAGCAAGTAGAGTATGGCTGCAGGAGCTGGGTGCTTAGGGGCATGGCTTTGGGGTGTACATTTGTCCTAGGAGAGTGGAGAGGTCTTCTTCTGCCTGGCTCCCCGTAGGCTGCAGTCACACCATGCATCTAGAAGCAAGATCTTTGTCCCCTGCTGCTCCTCCTGCTTTTCCTCTGAAGGAGGCCCAGTTAGGCATCTGAGAGCTAATTGAACATGCTCCTTTTCATGTTCAAAACTAAGGACAGGGCTGGGGATGTGGCTCAAGTGGTAGCGCACTTGCCTGGCATGTGTGCGGCCGGGGTTCGATCCTCAGCACCACATACAAACAAAGATGTTGTCTCTGCCGAAAACTAAAATGTAAAATTGTGTTCTTACAAATTGCATTTAGTTTTTGATAATAGAGTTATTTTTATTAAAAATATTTTGCATTAACATGTCANTTAAAAGGACAGGGGATGTAGCTCAGTGGTAGAGCACCCCTGTGTTAAATCCCCAGTTCAAAAAAGAAAAAGTTTTCCTTCATCTGTAAAATAAAAATGACAGTACCTTGGGGAGAAAAGTTTGTAAGAAGGCAGTTATTGCAAACCCATTTTTTTCCGTTCTATTCATTTAGCGCATTCCATTAGATGTGTATAAGAGACAGACCAGAGGCTGAGGAGGCTCTGGCAGGAGGATCGAAAGTTCAAGGCTGGCCTCAGCATCTTAGCAAGGCTGTAAGCAACTTACCAGGATTCTGTCTCAGAATGGAAAATCAAAAAGGCTTGGGGCTGGGGATGTGGCTCAAGCGGTAGCGCGCTCGCCTGTCATGTGTGCGACCCGGGTTCGATCCTCAGCACCACATACAAACAAAGATGTTGTGTCCGCCGAAAACTAAAAAATAAATATTAAAATTCTCTCTCTCTAAAAAAGATAAATAAATAAGATGTCCTTTTTAAAAAAAAAAAAAAAGGCTGGGGATGTGGTTCTGTAGTTAAGCGCCCCTGGATTCCATCCTAGTACCAAAAAAAGAAAAAAAAAAAAAAAAAGGACTGAGGCCCCGTTGTCCTGTTGTCCTATGCCTCAGAAAGTTCTCACAGTTCTGAGGCCAGCAGCAGGAGGAACGGGAGGGGAGAAAAGGCACAGCCACACCGTTTGCCATTCACTCACATGTTTCCTATAACAGAGTAATCACCACGTCTTATGCTACGGGAAACCGAGCACACAGCCTGTGTTTTGGGGCATTAACCTGCACACCAACGCCTAAGAGGTTAGTATTACTGTCTCCACATAACAGAAGAGAAAACCGAGGTTCTAACAATCGGTCCAAAATCTCCTGGGGCCAGAGTTGGAACTCTGACTGACTCTGACTATGTCCTCTCATTCGGGGCTAGGCTCTCACTTTCCTGCCTTTCAAAACTGGTCAGGAACTAACTGCAGATTCCCAACAGGAAAGGCCACTTCTGAGCACTGAAACAGGGCTTCTGGGCCTTAGAAATTGAGTCTACAACTGTGCGTGTGTGTGTGTGTGTGTGTGTTCCTGGGTATTGAACATAGGAGCACTCTACCACTGAGCTACATCCCCAAGCTCCCATTCCTTCTTTAAAATTTTGAGACAGGGTCTCATTATGTTGCCCAGGCTGGCCTCAATCTTTTGATCCTCCTGCCTCAGCCTCCCAAGTTGCAGGAATTATACTTGTGCACCTCTGCTCCTGGTTTTGAGTCTACACCTTGTACATCCTGAAAACAGAGCATAGGCCTGGCATGGTCATACATGCTTGTAATCCCAGTGACTTGGGAGGCTGAGGCAGGAGGATCCCAAGTTCAAGTCCAGCCTTAGCAACTTAGTAAGACCCTGTCCCCCCCCCCAAAAAAAAAAGGACTGGGGACATGGCTCAGTGGTAGGGCATGCCTGAGTTCAACCCCCAGTACTAAAACAAAACAAAACAGAGCATGGTTGTGTTCTGTTTGGTGGGAACATTACCCTAGCACTTAGCACCACACCTGGCCCATAACAAGAATTCAAATGGAATGCGCTAAATGAATAGAACGGAAAAAAATGGGTTTGCAATAACTGCCTTCTTACAAACTTTTCTCCCCAAGGTACTGTCATTTTTATTTTACAGATGAAGGAAAACTTTTTCTTTTTTGAACTGGGGATTTAACACAGGGGTGCTCTACCTCTGAGCTACATCCCCTGTCCTTTTAATTTTTTTTTTAAGACAGTCTCATTAAGTTGCTGTGGCGTCGCTAAGTTGCCAAGGCTAACCCTTGAACTTGCCATCCTCCTGCCTCAGCCCCCTGAGTTGCTGATCACAGGTGTGCATCACTGCGCCCGGACAGGTGAAGGAAGATTTAACAAACATAAGTAATCTCATCCTGAGAAACTTTTATGTGGAGGCTAATACGAAGACCCTCTGGAGAGAAAAGGCCATGTTTAATTGTTATGGTGCCATGCATGTAAATGCAACCGCATTTTTCACAGTGCTACAGCGGCAGTTGTTTGGAGAGGAGATGGAAGTCAGGGGTTTGTTCATCCCAAAAAAGTGGCGAGCATTCTAAGCATAGTCTTTGTTCTATTTTCATATCAGAGTGTGCAGGTAAAAAGGAATCCCCTCGTCTCCTTTAGCCGTGAAATTAGGCTGGGCATTAACACAGTATCTCTTCCCGTGGAAGGCCTTCCGACACTCCCGTCCAGGGTTAGGAACTCCCCCTACTGTCCCCATGGGCCTGGCTATGCCATTCCAACCCTCTGCAGTCTGATCTGCTGACTTATTTTACCCCCTGCAGATGGAGCCCCGACCCAGGCAGAAGCTACATCTTGTTTAGTTGAATCCCCGATGCCTGGCACAGTGTCCGGCACACAGTAGGTGCTCAATATAGATTTGTCAAATGAAGGAAAGCTCTGCCTTTTCCGGGATCTTCTCTGTTTCAGAGTTGTGTCCCTGGGGCTTTAGCTGATGGTCCTTCCCGAATGTGCCCATCCTAGGTCCCCAGCCCCTGCTGCCCATCCTCCTCCAGCCAATGACAGAAGAATGCATCAGGACTGTCCTGCTCCCTCCATCCGTTCCTTTCCTCAGAGTCACCATGTGTCCCAGAGTGTGTAGGAGCGGGCAACCCATTTGCTCACCCTGCTTAGCCAATGATCACCACATCTGTTGGATGTTTGCAAACATGCAAACATTTTAACCAGCAATGGACACTCATTATTTGGAATCCCAACAGGAAATAGTACTGCCCCGGCAGATAAGGAAACCACGACTCAAAGAGGGCTCAGTAACTTGCCCAAGTTCATGCAGTAAAGATACGACGAAGGAAGGGAGAAGGAAGGAAGGAAGGACCGCATCAACGAAGCAATGGCAAATACTTTAGTGACTCAGGTGCAATTTCTGCTTTCTCTCCCGTAAACATTGGGGATGGGTCAATGAAACTAAAGGAGCCAAGTGCCTTTGGGGATTCCTGAGCTAAGAAAGCTGGGAACAGGAAAGAGGTGACCCTGGTAGAAGCAGCTCTGAGCCACCTCGAGTTACTCAGTAACCTCAGCTTCTTGGTCCCAGGGGCAGCCTGGCTGGGCCGGGCAGCACACGCTAGTTCCCTTTGGCTACCCTTCAGGTGCTGGGCTGGTCACAGGTGACCAGAGATAGAAGGTCAAAGATTGGGTAGACCACAGACCAGTAAGGATGGGAGCTGGCGGTGCAGTATCCCCTCTGAGGCCTGGGATAGAGGGAGGAGTGAAGGGAGGAGCCCCTCACCGTGACGTCAGAGCTACCAAGATCATAGAAGGCAGGAAGGGAGGACCCAGGGTCTGGCATAAGCTGGCGATCCAAAAGGAAAATGTGGACTGAACCTCTCCACGGCATTTAGTGGTAGGTGATCCAGGGTAGACCTCCCAGGCAGCAGCCTGGCAGGGGAGTCCTTGGGGGTAGGGGGAGAATGGACACCCTCATAACTGGTTTTTGCTCTTTGCTGGAATAGGGCTAATACTAGCTGGCACCCATGGATTGTTAAAATAGCAAAATCAAGCTGGGCATGGCTGGGCACTGTGGACATGCCCATAATCCCAGTGATCGGGAGACTGAGGCAGGAGGATGGCAAGTTTGAGGCCAGCTTCAGCGACTTAACGACACATTGTCTCAAAAAGGGCTGAGGATGCAGTTCAGGGGTAGGGTGTTCCTGGGTTCAATCTCCAGTTTGGGGGTGGAGGGACAAAGGGAGACAGCAGGTGTGACAGAAATGGAGGAAGCTAGAATCAGAAAGGTAGCACCCAGGTGCTGGGAGGCCCCAGTCCATTTCTCCCTGTTCTCTGGTTTTTCGGGTTTTCAAGACTCCTCCCCTCTTAGGTCCTGTCTAGAACCTGCTGGGACAGCCCAGAGCAAGCTGGCTTCCAAATGGGGCTCAGGACGTCTCTGGGGCAGAAGGTTAGGCCTGGGAGGAGCCCCCGAATGCTGAATCATGCTCCAAAGGCTGATGACCAGACACCCTCCCCACCCATTCTCTAGGGGGGCCGGAAAACAGCCTTCCTGCTGACCAAGGAGAGATAGAAAGTCTCTGGGGAGGGGCCACCAAGGACCAGACAGACTATTGAGCCCCTGGAAGCCAAGCTACCGAGGCTGACCCCTGCTTCCTCATGTGCCCTGGTTGGGCACTTAGGTGAGGAACACCGGAAATCAAGAATCCATTTGTCGGGCTGGGGCTGTGGCTCAGCGGTAGAGCGCTCATTTAGCATGTGCGAGGCCCTGGGTTCAATTCTCAGCACCACATAAAAATAAGTAAACAAATAAAAATATTGTGTCCAACTACAACTAAAAAAGTAAATATTAAAGAAAAAAGAA
Organism: Marmota marmota marmota; assembly: GCF_001458135.2. Lineage (NCBI taxonomy): Eukaryota > Metazoa > Chordata > Mammalia > Rodentia > Sciuridae > Marmota > Marmota marmota. Next base: position 1,715,925 of record NW_026000079.1, on the reverse strand, counting down.
TCCAATTGTCCTCCAAAATCCAAGCAAGACTGGAGACTTGAGTCCCTGAGGGGAGGAGGGGAGGGGGAGAGGTAAACTGGGGGAAGGGGCAAAGGAGAGAAAAGGAAGAGGGTCCAGAACTCTGCTGTGTCACTATCCCTGCTCAAGGACATTCCTGAGAAGGGGCAGACCTCTCATGGACTGTAGGTGCCAGGGCCTCTCACCTACTTAGAGCCCTTCAGTAGCTCAGCACCCACTGACTGGAAGTCATGTGCTTTAGCCGGGCTTTTGAGGCCTCAGCTCCTGAACACACTTCTGTCTCTGCTGCTCTCACTTCTTGGAAATGTCCCCTCGTCCTTCTTCCCTTGCCCAGTTCCTAAGATTGTCCTTCCAGACTGCCTTCCAACATCACCTCTGCGGCCAGCAATGCTCCATCTCCTTTCTTCTGTTATCCCACCCCTGTGGGCTCTGAGCCCCTCCTCCTAGACCCCCACAGCCTTTGCACTTCTCTGGGTCACACACCAGGAGAATCAAAGTTCAAGGCCAGCCTGGGCAATTTAGCAAGATCCTGTCTCAAGATAAAAATTAAAAAGGGGTCCGGGTGTAGCTCAATGGTAGGGCACCCCTGTGTAACACACCCACACACACACCTTTCTAAGAGTCTATGTCAGGGCTGGACAGTGGCTCCTAGGGGAAGGAGCCCTCTGGTTCATTTCCATCGCCTGTCACAGCAGCTCTCAGTAAACGTCTGCCACCTCCCTGTGGACCCCTGGGATGCAAATCTTGCTTGTGTAAAGAGAGACTCAACTCCTAACAGAGAAGACCCTCCTTCCAGCTAGCCTCCCTCTCTCCAGCTGCAGAGGCAGCCAGGAACTGTCACATCACGCTGGGCAGGGCCAGGAGCAGGTTTCGGTGTGCGAACCCCACCCTCAGCCTGCTGCACTGGGTGATGTTCAGATTGGGGGTGGGGAGGCAGGGGAGGCTTGGCACAGGATAAGGGACTCCATTGCCCAGCCTGGTAAATAGTCCTGCCTGGAGAGCCTTTAATCTCCATTATCGATCTTCGTCTTTTTTCAGTAAAGATTGACCACTACCAGGTCAGCACAGCTGTGCCCTAGCAGGACAGAACTCGGGGCGCCTTTACAAGGTCACTTCCAAGGACCTGTCCTGGCCGGAAGAACGGCAGAATCAACTGGACCAAGAGAGAGAGGATCTGGGGGTCCGAACACCGACCTCAAGCGGTGGGCCCAGACCCCTGCTGCAGGATGCTCTGGCTCCGGGCTCGGACGTGGAGCCGCGGAGGTCGGGCCTCCCGGGGGCGTGGCCTCCCGGGGGCGTGGCCTCCCGGGGGTGGGGCTTCTGCCGGGCGAAACCTGCCGGGCTCCTCCCGGCGGAGTCAGCCCCGAGCCGCGCGCTGGGAGTCCCGCCGGAGCTGGCGACTTCACAGCCTCTGTCCCATGGCCGGATCTCCCCGCCGCGCCGCGAGCCGGCGACTGCAGCTGCCCCTGCTGTGCCTCCTCTTCCAGGCTGTCACCATCATCCTCTTTGCCATCTTTGTCCGCTACAACCACGAAACCGACGCTGCCCGCTGGCACTGGGGCAACCTCAGTTACGCGAACAATGAATTTTACTTTCGTTACCCAAGTGAGTGCGGGTGAGGGCGTGGAGGGGACCTGAAGACCCTCCACGCTCCTGGGTGTCTTGGGAGGGAGCTCTTGGGTGCTCAGATCTGTCCCTAGGTGGGCAACCCTCTCGCTGAGATGAAGGGGCCCCGAATTGGAAATAACCCTTTCTCTAGTGCCTGCCAGGTTCCGGGTACTGTGCTGAGGATGGCACATGCCTTCCCATTTAGGCTATGAGACAAAGGTGAGGTTCAGAGAGGTTAAGTGGTTGATTCAGAGACACACAGGAAGAAGTAGGGGAGTTGGGATTTGAATCCAGATCTAAAGCCCCACTTTTAGCCATTCTCTTGCCCCACTTCCCATTTGACCTAACTGGGCTTTCCTAGGCTGTTCCAGAGAATTGGCCTGTTCTAGGGGCTTTGCCCTCACTACAGGAAAGAGAATTTAGCTGGGCAAGAGGTGTGGGGGG
>NW_026000079.1:1696466-1712252 GCF_001458135.2 Marmota marmota marmota | reverse complement strand
GGCTGTGGCTCAGTGATAGAGCGCTCACCTAGCATGTGCGAGGCACTGGGTTCAATTCTCAGCACCACATAAAAACAAATAAATAAAAGAAAGGTATTGTGTCCATCTACAAATGAAAATTTATATATATATATATATATAAATTTTCATTTGTAGATGGACACAATACCTTTCTTTTATTTATTTGTTTTTATGTGGTGCTGAGAATTGAACCCAGTGCCTCGCACATGCTAGGTGAGCGCTCTATCACTGAGCCACAGCCACAGCCCCATGGCAGGTATTTTGTATGAAACCTTCACACCTGGAAGCATCCAAGAGTGGTTGGACTTCAGGCGTCTCTCCCCAGGACCCCAAAATTGGCCCTTCTAAGCCAGAGAGAAAATGACATAAGCAGCTACCAGCTAACCACAGAGCAGTAACCCCAGACATCCAATGAAGGCATGGGAGGGGCATTACCCATCACCCATCTTGTGAGTGACAGAGCTGGAACTAGGCTTAGGCATCCTAAGCTCCTTGTACCAAAGGCCACTTGCCTACTGACAAGGTTCAGAGGGGGAGGTTAACCCCCCTCACCACGTAGATGGGGACGGAGCCTGTCCCTTAATGTTGAGTACCCTGCCTTGTAACTCAGGGCCTCAGCCACTTGGAACCAAGACCTGCCAGACTCCATCACAAATGCTTGAGCAGTTCTTTGAGACTCAGTTTTCCCCATCTGAGCAACAGGAAGAAGGATACCTCAGAGTGAAGGTTCTAAACTCCAACAAGGCCCAGGGTGTGACAGTCTCCTATAAAAACATCCAGGCTGTCATTACCCTACTTTCTATATGCAGTGCTGGTGGCAGGCTGTCCCCACCTCACCCTGACCCAGTCCCAGTCAAATGAAGTTCACGATGCTGAGGATAGACAGGTTCAGGTGGAGACTTGGACTTGGGCATGACGCACCAGACCCCCAGCCACCCTAGGCAGAAGGGGCTACGGTTCCTCACGCCCCACATTTTGTCCCCAGCCTCGACTGGAAAAGATGAGCCATGGAAGCTGGGATCAAAAGCAGGGACCCGGCTGGGCATGGTGGCACCTGTAATCCCAGCAATTTGGGAGAATGAGGCAGGAGGATGGCAAGTTCAAGGCCAGGCTGCAGAACTTAGTGAGATCCTGTCTCAGAATAAAATAAAAAGGCTGGGGGTGTCCAGAGGTAGAGCACCCCGGTTCAATCCTCAATACTGGGGCGGGGGGGTGGGGGGCGACAGGTCTGAGGGGCTGTCTGCCATGGGCCCGCCACTTGCTTCTCCTGTAGATGTCACACAAGGCCTGGAAGCCCTGCCTGTTCCCAAGTTCTGCCTGGAATCCATCCTTTTCCCCGGCTGCTGCAGGGCTGGGCTCTTCTACGACACAGCTACCTCTTTTTCTGCCCCAGGTTTCCATTCTGGTGGACTTTGACCTTGCAGTGGGGGAAGGTCAGGCTGGAGGGAGGTGTGAAGTCCCTAGAGCCTGGGGCTTTGAAGAGCCGGTTCTCAGCTGTCCCAATGTCCATGGGAAAGGGTCAGGGTCAGGGGGAGGTGTAACCACCGATTTGATGAAAGGAAGTCCTGAGCTGCTGATGAGCTCCAGGACTGCCAATGTCAAGGGCATGTCCACTCCCAGGGGTCTCTTTGTATCTGTAACCTGGGCCCTCAGAGCCTATCTGGTCAACCCCTCTCAGATGTGGGGAGAGAGCCAGAGAGGTCCTGGGACCTGCCTGAGATCACACAGCAAGCTACAAAAGGAGCCAGTCTAGCACCAGTTCTCTGGATCCTCATCCACAGCCTTTCCCCAACCCTGCAGGCCTTTCAATCCACAGGACTAAGGATGGAAAATAAGAAAGGAGTCCAGGGCCGCACAGGCCACAGAAGGAACAGGAGAAAGAAAGCGATATGGGGGCTGGGCTGGGGCTCAGCGTAGAGTGCTCACCTAGCACATGTGAGGCCCTGGGTTCCATCCTCAGCACCACATAAAAATAAATAAATAAAGGTATTGTGTCCACTACAACTAAAAAAATGAATATTAAAGAAAACAATATGGATGATCTGTTTTATAATTTTATTATTTTTTAATTTTAGCCAGTACAACTTTAGACACACCCGAGATCCTACCTATGGGAAGAGGGATTTAGGATAGGTGGGAGCAAGCAGGGCACTGGGACACATGTCTATAATCCCAGCTGCGGGAGGCCGAGGCAAAAGAATTGCAAGTTCAAGGCCAGCCCAGGAAATTTAGCAAGACCTTCAGCAACTTGGGAAGACCCTGTGTCAAAATAAAAAATAAAAAGGGCTGGGGACGTGGCTCAGAGGTGGAGCACCACTGGGTTCCAAAAGTACCCCCTCCCAAAAAAAAGAGGGGGGGAATAGGGTAATGTGACCAGGACCAGAGTGCCTTGTGACCTCTTCTGGGAGAATACAGGTCCTTGATCTCCTGAGGGTAGGTGTGGTGGAGTGGAAATGGTAGAAGTTGGCCTCCTGGGTCCTCCCTCCCTGCTCCCCACCCCCTTGTATATACCTTTTTAAATTCACACTTTATAGATGATGTAACAGAGGCTTAAGAGAGGCTAAGTGTTTTGTCCAAAGTCACAGGTCAGGGGGTGGCCAGTGGGTGGGGAGGCTGGAATTTAAGTCTGACTTTGTCAGATGCTTAAGGCCCAGCTTTAACTGTCACCTTGCCCCATCTTTGTGATAGAAGTCACCTAGCTGGGTTGGGGAGAGGCAGTAAGGGAAGGGTGGAGAGCAATCAGAGCTCTGGAGGCCTCTTACCTTCTCTAACCAAAGATTGCTTGGGGCTGGGCACATACCTATAATCCCTGCAACTTGAGAGACTGAGGCAGGAGGATCACAGGTTCAAGGCCAGTCTCAGCAACTTACTGAGGCCTTGAGCAATTTAACAAGACTCGGTCTCAAATAAAAAATAAAGGAGGCTGGGGATGTGGCTCAGTGGTTGAGTGCCCTTGGGTTCAATCCCTGGTGCAAAAAAAAAAAAAAAATTGCTTGGGTTAGGGAGGGGTAGGCTGCACCCCACCTCACACAGAAAGGAATGTTGGGAGGCCTTATCTGTCCTCCTGCCTTCAACCAGAATAGCCCTTCACCCACCAGAGCTCAAGGAGAAGCTGTGTCTGGAACAGCCCCCAGGGAGGGCGTTCCTTGATGTTTAGACTACAGTTGAAAGACCAAGGATCGAGTTATGATTCCAAACAAGCCTGAGTAAGGAGTTCTAAACATCGTCACCATTCAAGACAAGTTCTGGAGTGGTTTCTTGTATGAATGTGCTGGAGCCCCGCCCCCCATTATCTTGTCCTTGGGAACAAGAACAGACATGGCCTCTTCTATACTATTTGTACAAGGAGAAAAGAAATCAGGCTGCGAGGCTTAGGAAAACTAGGCTGGAGGCTGAGGTCTACGTGTGGCTTCCTTCTGTTGGATTGTGAGTTCTGGGTGACCTCAGGGGGGCTGGAGAAGCAGTGCAGGGTTGGGGACGTAGTGAGGCCAGGAGGTCTCCAGCCCCTCACTCCCTTGGCTACTGGCATTGGCAGCCTAGCTGCAGACCTCCAGTTCCAGCTCAGGCTCAACCCCCTGTTTACAAAACTATTTCTTATGCAACATTAAATATAGCACTTTTTTAAAAAAAAAAAGCATAAAAACCAGGTGTGGTGGATACACCTCCCCAGCTCCCGGGAAGCTGAGGCAGGAGGATCACAAGTACCAGGCCAGCCTGGACAACTTAGCAGGACCCTGTCTCAAAATAAAATTTAAAAAGGGCTGAAGATGTAGCTCAGTGGCAGAGCCCTTGCTTAGCATGCACAAGCGCCTGGGTTCTGTCTTAGTACCGCAAAAGAAAAAAATTAAAAAGCATAAAAGTCAGCTTCTCTCAAAGTTATTGATTGCATTACAAAATTCTATAACAATTTTCCAGCTTGTGGATACCTCTTCAGATTAAATAACCAAAAAAATTTTTCCCATTATAATCTAATTTTTCTATAAGAGATTTGGGGTCACTTACAACCAAAATGTGTATAAGATGAATATGCCTGATCTAAGATGTTTTGAACTTCATTATATGTAGGAGGCGAAAGTATCTTGGGATGTGACTCAAGTCTAAAGAAATTCCTTTGTTTCATATATACCTTTATACACATAGCCTGAAGGTAATTTCATACAGTATATTTGTACAGTAAATTTAGTGTACCTGTATTTTTTTTTAAACCAGGGATTGAACCTAGGGGTGCTTAGCTGCTGAGTGACATCCCCACCCCTTTTTATTTTTTATTTTGAGACAGGGCCTCACTAGGTTGCTGAAGCTGGCTTTGAACTTTTGCTCTTCCTGCCTCAGCCTCCTGAACTGCTGGGAGGTGCCACCAAGCCCAGTGTGTGGCAGCATTTTGACTGTGACCCATCGGATGAGGTCATTGTGGAATTTTCCTAAAGAATATTTAAAGCAAATGCAATGACAGCATTTATGATGCTCTTTCTTTAGTTTTATTATTATTATTATTATTATTATTATTATTATTAAAGCCAAAAGTATAGCTTGACATCTCCACCGACACAGACCCAAGATAAAGAGAATAGGACCAGATGAGGTGACGAAATGTCTAAGTTGCTTCAAACCCTATTTAGAAGTTGATGTGGGGAAGAGGTAAGAGAACAAATTAATACTAATTACTTAATGATTATTTGTGGTTCTCTTATTTTTGATATCACTGTGTATTATTTTTATTAGCTTAGCTTTTTATGCCGGGAGATACAGAATAGAAAGTGAACAGAAGAGGCCCCCGATCTTCCTGTCAGAAAACCCACTAGTACTCTGAAAGTTCAAGTCATTCATCTATAAAGTTAAAATGTTCAGACTATACAAAGAAACAACCAAAAAAGTAAATCTGGAGAACACCTGTAAACTCAGCCTCTCGGGGGGCTGAGGCAGAAGGATTGCAAAGTGAGGCCAGCCTGCCTCAAACTAAAAAAATAAAAAGGGCTGGAGATGGGGCTGGGGCTGGGGCTCAGTGGTAGAGCACTTGCCTAGCACGTGTGAGGCACTGGGTTCGATTCTCAGCACCACATAAAAATAAATAAGTAGAATAAGGGTATTGTGGAAAAACTCTTTAATAAAAAGGGGCTGGAGATGTAGCTCAGTGGTAGAGCCCCCCCTGGGTTCTATCCCTAGTCAAAAAAAAGTAAGCTCCTCCCTCCTCCCGTCTCCATATCAGACAGCTCCAGGGGGTTCTGTCTGTTGAAGTTGTATGTTACAAGCAGCCTTGCCCCTCTCTCAATTCCTTTTCTCTGAAGTAATCTATGTTAACAATTTAAAGCTAGTCACCAAATTATTTTTTAGTTGTAGCTTCTAAAGGAATAGGGATGGTGGTTGGAAATTAAGAAGGACTTACCAATAGAGTTGAAAAGAAACCAAAGGGGAAGAGAATTTAGAGCCCTGGAGGGGCCAGGGCTGCTGCAGGAAAGAGCGGGGTGCACACTGGACTTTCAACTAGTTAGCTATAAAATGAGTAGGGGCAGAGAATGAGAAAATTCTTACAGCAGAAGGTTCTAGTCCCTTGCTCTGACATGGGGGCATCAAGGATGGTCTGGGTCCCACTGCTCCAAGCTGGCCGGCTCTGGGCAGGTGGCTCTGGGCTGGGTGGCCCTGCCACGCCTGGGGAGTTTTATAGGCGTGACTCTGCTTCAAGGCGGCCTTGGCTGGCAGGAGCCAGGGGCAGTGGCAGGGTGGCCCATGGGTTTATGGGTGTGCCCCGGGCGCCGCGGTGCTCACCGCCCCTGGCCTTCGCAGGCTTCCAGGACGTGCACGCCATGGTGTTCGTGGGCTTCGGCTTCCTCATGGTCTTCCTGCAGCGCTACGGCTTCAGCAGCGTGGGCTTCACCTTCCTCCTGGCCGCCCTGGCCCTGCAGTGGTCCACCCTGGTGCAGGGCTTCCTGCACTCCTTGCACGGCGGCCATATCCTTGTCGGCGTGGAGAGGTGGGCAGCGGTGCAGAGAGCGGCGCTCTGGGGTCCCCTGGGCGGCTCCTGCCCCAGAGACACAGTTAAGCCCTTGTCCTTGAAGGCTGGTCCCTGGCCCTGTTTCTGACCCATCAGTTGGTTTCCCCAGGTGTCCTGCCTGGTGTCCTTCCATCCCTGACCCACGACCAGCCCAGCTCACATTTGGGGGCCGCTGTGACCCAAGCGCTCCTAGGGGCAGCGATGGCCTCGCAGAAAGGGGCGGGTTGAGAGGCGCCCTTGGCTGGGTTCTGGTTCTTGGTGGGCTTCGTGGGCCAGTCTACAAGAAGGAGCGAGGCCGTCCCTTGGACCCAGGGGAGAGGTGCCTCCTGCTGGCCCTCCCGGCCGGTGTCCGAAGCCCCTCTCCCGCCCTCTCCCCCGCGCACCAGCATGATCAACGCCGACTTCTGCGCGGCCTCGGTGCTCATCTCCTTCGGGGCCATTCTGGGCAAGACGGGGCCTGCGCAGCTGCTGCTCATGACCCTGCTGGAGGTGGCGCTGTTCGGGATCAACGAGTTCGTGCTCCTCAACCTCCTGGGGGTGAGAGTCTGCAGGAACGGGTGAGGGTGTTGGGGTGGCCAGCGCCAGGCTCTGAGCTGGGCGAGCTGCCGGGCAGGGTGGGCTGCCTCTCCACCTGCGCTCCTTCTCCCCAGGTGAGGGATGCGGGCGGCTCCATGACTATCCACACCTTTGGAGCCTACTTCGGGCTGTTCCTGTCCAGGGTCCTCTACAGGCGCCAGCTAGAGAAGAGCAAGCACCGTCAGGGCTCCATCTACCATTCGGACCTCTTTGCCATGATTGGTGAGGCCTCCTGTGACGGATGCCATTCAGGGGCTGGTTCCAGATCCCCCTGATCTGGGATGGAGGAGACCAGCTCCAGGCAAAGTCTTAGGGTGCTGCCTACGGTCCTTGGCTTTCTAGCTGGGAACTCTTCCCACTTGGAATCTGCTCTTTTTATTGCAGTACTGGGGATTGAACCCAGGGCTGCTCTACCACTGAGCCACATCCCCAGCCCTTTTTATGTTTTGAGACAGGGTTTCTCTAAGTTGCTGGCCTTGAATTTGTGATCCTCCTGCCTCAACCTGCAAAGTCACTGGGATTACAGGCATGCACCAGTGCCTGTTCTTTGTCTTTATGTGTGTGTGTGTGCATGCGCTCCTGGAATAGAACCCCAGGAGTGCCTAACCACTGAGTCACACCCCCAGCCCTTCTTATTTTTTATTTTGAGCAGCATTTCACTTAGTTCCTTAGGCCTTCACTACGTTGTGAGGCTGGCCTCCAACTTGCAATCCTCCTGCCTCAGCCTCAAAAGTTGCTGGGATTACAGACATGTACCACCATGTCCAACCGCTCATCATTCTTAATGGTTTTATGACATTCTTAGAACTGAGACCTGGGGTACCTACCTGGCTCAGATCCATCCCAAGGACCCCCTTTTTTGTCTTTTTTTTTTTTCAGTACTAGAGATTGAACCCAGAGATTGAGCTGCACCCCCAGTCCCATTTATTTATTTATTTATATTGGGGATTGAACCAAGGCATGCTTTACCACTGAGTTACATCCCTAGTCTTTTTAATTTTTATTTTAAGACAGGATCTCACTAAGTTGCTGAGGCTGGTTTGGAATTGGTATCCTCCATCCTCAGCCTCTGAGTTGCTGGGATTACAATCGTATACCACCATGCCCGGTTTTCCAGGGGCCTTTCTAAATCCACCTCCGTCTTGCTTCAGATCTTCGAGGGCCCCCACAACCACACATTAGAAACAAGACCCTCATTCTGGCATACAGCCCCCCAGTCTGCTCACTCACCCTCCCCTGTATTGGCTCCAGCTGAGCTGCATTTGAGGGGGTCTGGTTTCCTGCAGATCTCCACCTCTGCCTGCCCCTGCTGCTGTCTTCCACCCACGAGGGCTTTCCCCCCTAGCATCCCTGCAAGCCCCTGCACTGTCAGGCAGGGTAGGAGGAATCTTTGCTTCCCCCAGCGAGCAGTAGGGCTGGTCTGGGGGCCCTGTGCCTCTGTTCCTCTCTGTGCATTTACAAACTGCACAATCAGCAGAGGACATCCATGTTATTTTTCACAGAAGGCATTGAACAGGGCCTGCAGTGCCTATTTTTACATTTAAAAAGAGACTGGACTGCCGGGCAAGATGGCACCTGTAATCCCAGCAGCTCAGGGGGCTGAGACCAGAGGATTGTCAGTTCAAAGCCAGCCTCAGCAATCCATGAGCTACTGAGGGATGTGGCACAGTGGTTAAGTGCCCTTGGATTCAACCCCTGATACAAAAAAAGAAAAAAAGAAAGAAAAAGAAAAAAAAAAAAAAGACTTGTTTTGAGAGACACATGCCTATGATCCCAGTAATTTAGGAAACAGGTAGGAGGATTACAAGTTCAAGGCTAGCCTGGGCAAATTAGCAAGACCCTGTCTCAAAAAAAAAGACAGGGGCCAGGGTGCTAAGGATGTAGTTCAGTGGTAAAGCACACGCCTGGGTTCAATCCCTAGTACTGAAAACAAAGTATTTGTATTTTGTATTTCTTGCCCCCCTCTGGGTTTGTTGTGAAATAGACAGCTGCAATCTCCTTGACCTTTGAGACCCAGATAAGCTTGGCCTCAAGTGCAAAGGCTACCCCAGGATTCCCAGGCATTCTCAGACCTCTGCCTCCTGGCTCCTGGCTGTTAGCGTCTAGGTCATTGAGGCAGGACCCTGGTCCCTGCCTCCACTGTCCCCCAGTCTCCATTAGAGACAGCCCATGTGAGTGTGGTCCATTTTACCCCAGTCTGTGGGGCTGCAGGGAGCAGTTCCACCCAGCAGGCTCCTCAAGACTAAGGGACAGTCCTGAAGCCGCTTACCTGGCTGGCCCACCCTGCAGGGGCCTCCGCCATCTCCCGCACCTTGTCCCTTGGCTCTTCCCCCCTCTCCCTACAGGATGGTCCATGAACCTCACACATGATTCTGACCCCAAAGGCCCAGGACATGCATTACTGAGCAGACAGGCCATGCCGAGTCCACCTTCTCTAGGAGGTGGCTGAGGTTCTAAAACAAATTGTTTTCCTGATATCAGGCACCCAGAATAATGCCTCATGTGCAGTAACCTTTGTCTTTATTCTCCTCTGTTTTTTTTTTTTTTTTTGTACCAAAGATGCTTAACACAACTGAGCACACCCCCCAGCCCTTTTTAATATTTTATTTAGAGACAAGGCTTCTCTGAGTTGCTTAGGGCCTTGCTAAGTTGCTAAGGTTGTCTTTGAACTCATGATCCTCCTCCCTCAGCCGGGAGAGTTGCTGGGATTACAGGCGTGTGCCACCATGCCTAGCTCCTCTCCTTTTCTGATACTTTAAAAAATAAAATAAAATGGGCTGGGTATGTGGCTCAGTGGTAAAGTGCTTGGCTAGCATGTGTGAGGCCATGAGTTCAATCCCCAGTACCATCAAAAACATAAATAAATAAAATAAAACAAAACACTCAGAAGGCACACCTGTAATCCCAGCTACTCAGGAACCTGTGAGGCAGAAGAATCACAAGTTCAAGGCCAGCCTGGGCAATTTAAAGAAACCCTGTCTCGAAATAAAATAAAATTTAAAAAAAAGAGGGCTGGGAATGTAGCTCAGTGGGAGAGTGCCCCTGGGTTCAAGCCTCACTATCAACAAGGCAAAACACACACACAAACAAAAACAAAAACTCAATGTTCTGTGGCTTGCAATCACGTAGTTCCCAGTACCCTTCAATAGATACCATTTTTTGAGTTTTGTTTTTTTTTTTTTTTAAGGGTTGGGGGTGCAGGTGGTACTGCGGATTGCACTAGGCACAAGCTTTACCAATGTACTGCACGTCAGCCCTTGTCAAGCACTTAGTACCTGCTAGGCCATGGCCTGTGTTTATCTGCACCATGTCCTCCAATCCTCACTTTATGCGGAGGTATTATCAGCCCCACCTGCAGAGGAAACAGGCTGCAGAGTAGGTGTCTTGTCTGCAGTTACCGTCTCCCACCATGAGGGGGAGCCCTTCGTTTTCTCTCACTCTGCCTGGCTGCCCATCATTTAGGAACCATCTTCCTGTGGATCTTCTGGCCTAGCTTCAACTCTGCACCCACTGCGCTGGGGGACACGCAGCATCGGACAGCCCTCAACACGTACTACTCCCTAACGGCCAGCACCCTCAGCACTTTTGCTTTGTCTGCCCTCATCAGTGGGGACGGGCGGCTGGACATGGTATGGGGAGAAGGCCTTGAGGGACAACCTACCAGGGGGAAGAGAGACTCTGCAGGGAAGTCTCCATGGAAACAAGCATAGGGGGGCTGTATCCACCCTGGTGGTGGTGGGGGGTCAGAATAGGAGACTATGAAAGCAGGAGAGTTAGAGGTTAGATGGCAGAGGGACTTCCGGAGCAGTAGATGTCTTGTGGAGGGGTTGTGTTGAGTGTGGGTGGATAATTTGAAAGGGTCTCCAATGACCTGTCCCTCCCTGTTCCCTTAGGTCCACGTTCAGAATGCAGCACTGGCCGGAGGGGTTGTGGTGGGGACGTCTGGCGAAATGATGCTGACCCCCTTTGGGGCTCTAGCAGCTGGTTTCTTGGCAGGGACTGTCTCCACGCTGGGGTACAAGTTCTTAACGGTACAGCTGCGTCTCTGGCCTGGGCAGAGCATGGTGTCACTTTCCTCCCACCTCCCCAGCAGGCCCAGAGTGGAGGTGGGAGGGGACAGGAGTCTGATTATTTATTCTGTCCTCCCTCAGCCCGTCCTTGAATCCAAACTCAAAATCCAAGACACATGTGGTGTCCACAACCTCCATGGAATGCCGGGGGTCCTGGGGGCCCTTCTGGGGGTCCTTGTGGCTGGACTAGCCACCCATGATGCTTATGGAGATGGGTGAGTTTCCCCCCAATCCACAGCTGACATTATCCCTCTGGAATGCCCTCTGTCACTCTGTTCCTCTGTGTCTATTTTCACCCATCCATCTTCTGTCTACCCACCCATCCACCCACTCATCCACCCACCCATCCATCCACCCATCTATCCACTCACCTATCCAGCCATCCACCTACCCCTCCATCCACCCATCCATCCATCCACCTACCCACCCATCCACCCACTCACTCACCCATCCACCCACCTTCCCACCATCCATCCATCCATCCATCCATCCATCCATCCACCTACCCACTCATCCACCCACCCACCCATCCACTCACATTATGGGAGCCAAGGAAACTGGAGTGAAAAAGACCAATCCAGGCACTGTCCTGGTCAAATGCAACAGGAGGTCATTAAACAAATGATTTCAAAAGAGTATGGAGTGTTATTAAAGGGTCAGTAAGACATAATGACCCTTGGGATCTGTTTTTGCACATGGGGACTAAGAGGAGAGGTGGGCAAAAATGACCTTGGACTGAGCCTTGAAAGGTGTGTGTCTGTTCCATGTGAGGGGTGGAGTTGCAGGCTGTGGCCTGGTTAAGCCAAGGTCTGAGGTGAGCCTGCCTAAGGGGCTTCCCGGAAGCCCTCTGGCTGCTCGGCTGTCCACCGATGGGACCTGCCCTTATCCTTGCTGCATCCTTGTCCCTCACCCCTGCTTCTTCACAACCTGGTCTCCCTGCAGCCTGGAGAGCGTGTTCCCACTCATAGCCGAGGGCCAGCGCACTGCCAGATCTCAGGCCATATATCAGCTCTTTGGCCTGTTGGTCACACTGGTGTTGGCCATTGTGGGCGGGAGCCTTGGAGGTGAGTGGTCTTGGATGGCGGGGGGGGGGGGACACTGGTAGGAGCTCCAAGGACTCAAGAACAGGAGAGGGAGTCTCTGGAGGAAGGGCCACTGAGTCCCTTGTCCCTGGCATTTAATTCATTTGCTCACAGATACTTACTGAGTGTCCAACTTATGCCAGAGGTCAGGTGGAGGGGTCAGGGTAACCTCCTTAGAGCGGGGGATTACAAATGGCTCTTGCTCCCTCCTGGTGTCAGGGAGGCTGGGGAGCTGGGTGCCACTGAGTTTCCCTCTTGTCCTGCTGGCTCCCTTGTGCTGCTCCCTGGGGCCACTAGAGGGCAGCCCAGCCTCAGGCTGAGGCCCAGCAGGGGCAGGCTCATCTATCCCCAGGCAGAGACCTGGAGGGAAGAGGCCGGCTCACCATGAGAATGGAGGTTTCACAAAAACCTTTGGCTAGAGGTACACCGCCCTTGGTCCCAGGTCAGGCAGTCCTTCCCGATGTCTGACCTTAAAAATAATTCCTCATTCAGGATCCCCACTTTCCTGCTCTCACCCCAAGATTTTCATTCTCTAGGTTCAGTTCATTCATGTAAGAACTGATTTGCAGCATACTCCTTTTCTTCTCTTATGTGGGAGGCCACCGAAAACGCAGTGGCTCATGACAGAATAATAATTTGGTCAGCCCCTTACCAACTGCATCGTGAGCCTTGGTCACGTTGTCTGAAATGCAGGGATAAGATCCACCACACAGGGCTGCGGTGGTTTCTCAGGAAGCTCATGGCACATCAGTAGGTGCTCAAAAACTGCAGCTGTGGTTTTCCTGTGCCAGGTGCCAAGTTGACCTCATGCCTCCAGCCCCCTTGTGCCCTTGGGGCGCTGAATGGCAACCTCTCCTGGGGGCTGGGGTTAGAGAAGACTCACGTGTCCTTCCCTCCCACCACCAGGGCTCCTGCTGAGACTGCCCTGCCTGGATGCCCCCCCAGACTCTGAGTGCTATGAGGACCAGATCTACTGGGAGGTGAGGCAGTCACAGCCCTGGACCCCAGGCCTTCATGCCCTTTGACCTCCTGTGCTCCCCACTGCCCCTTGATCCTTTGTCTGCCTCTCTCCACTGGCCAACAGCCCTGAGCTGTGGCCTGCAGCTCCCTGGAGCTCTCCCTTGGTCCCCTTCCTGCCTTCCAGGTGCCTGGGGAGTATGAGAATGAAGCCCAGGGACCCCTGAGTGTGGAGGAGCCAGACACTCGGGCCTAACCAGCTGCCAGCCCTTGAGAGGATATTCTCTTTTTAGAAGATGATGGCGGGGACTGGGGCTGTAGCTAGTGGTAAAGAACATGCTTAGCATGTGCCACACCCTGGGTTCAGTCCCCAGCATCCCCTGTCTACACACACACACACCCCGGAAGATGTCCTTTAGAAGGTCTGGAGAGGGTGGAGGGACAGGAGGGAACTGGGTGGGGGAAGCCTGGCCAGCTGACCCACCCCACTGCCCTACCAGCCCGCACATGGGTTAGAAGAAGCCAAAGTGAGAACAAGTGCCTGCCAATCCTTTGGGCCAGTGTCACTCAGTTCCAGTGAAACCTAGGCCAGGCTCAGTGCCCTGGGGTAATAAACACCACCCTCACCAAGGATTCTGACTCCTTTTATTGGTGTCCTAGGAACATGGGAAGTTCCTCTTCCCTCTAACTCACAGCGCTAGAACCCAGAAGAAGGAAAAGATCCTAGTGGTGAAAAAATCCTTCCTCTCTGGGTCCATTGATCTCTTTCTAGGAGGTCACGTCTTAAGAGACAGAGCCTTGGCCTGGGCTTGTGTCTCCGGGGACAGGGAGAGCCTGTGTCTGTTCCAGCACAGCTCAGCTGTCACTCTGACCCTCAACTGGGGTGGCCTCTGAGCAGAGCAGGACCAGGGGGCCCTCATGGGAACGCATTGTCTTCCCCTTAAGCTGTGTGACACCAACCCTCAGAAACTGCAGGCAGCCATCACTAGGTGCCACCTTATGCTTCTGTCCTGAAACTGAGGAGTGAGGACAGGAAGGGCCTTGGGTCCTATGGGTCTGTGGCACTGGACAAGAAAGGTGGGCCAGGGCCTCCTGTAGCCTGAAGTTATTCGACCACCAGGGGGCGCTCCAGATCCAGCAGAGGAAGAATCCGTCTTCCTGGCTACCATTCTGTGGTTCTCTACCAAGAATTCATACCTTTTTTGAGCTCCCACCCTCTCCCCATTACATGTCAGGCAGAGGCCGGGGGTTTCAGGACTCTCACCCTATAGAGAATCCGTCCTTCCAGTACGCTGACATCCCCTTCCCAACACTGAACCGGGGACCTTGCCTCCTTTGCCCCAGCCTCCCCTGACCCCTGATGGCTGGGGTAGGTGTGTTGGGGGTGAAGATCCCTGGGCTGAGGCAGGAGACTGACTCCTGAGATTGCAAAAAGGTCTTCTGTCACTGCCAGCCCCTGCTGGGAGAGAAGGAGCAAGTTTGGGAGAGCTGAGACCTCATCTCCCATTCCACCCTGTCTCAGCTCCCAGCTCCGCATGGGTAGAGGCCCAGCGCGTTCACCCATCTTGGCCACAAAGCTCCAACAGAGATCTGAAAGAGGACTTCCCGGGGCAATTTAAGTATAGGATAGCCCCCGCCCTTGCCCAGCCTCTTCTGGGTAGGGAAAGAGATGGATTTTATTTATTCTTGACATCAACATTTTATAGCCTTACCTTGTCCCTTAACTGATGGTTCCATTATTTTTAATATTTGTAGCTGTAGATAGACATAATACCTTTGTTTTATTTTTTGAATATTTTTGTTAGTTGTGGATGGATGTTTATGTATTGATATGTGGTGCTGAGAATCTGACCCGGTGCCCCACCATGCTAGGGAGCCACCACCACCCCTGAGCCACCACCCCAGCCCTGAATGGTTCCTTCTTGGTTACAACCAAGCCTGTTCTTTCAGGCACCTCCAACTGAGGTGAACCACCCATCTTGATCCAGGAAGTCTTCCTGGAGAAGGGACCACCGAGCCCTCTAAGAGAGCAGTTGCCAAACCAATTTTTAAGGGACAAATGGCTACGAGTCCCAGGATGGCCTGCCAAGAGGTCTGAGAAAGGAGGGAAGGCATGAGGGCTGTTCCTTGAGAGGTGGCCCTATATGTTCTGTAGCCAGATAGTTTCAAGCTCCATCACTCCCTTGAAGTCCCCCATGGTTCCAGCAATGACACTGAGTGCCACCATACTATGCTCCTATTTTCACTTTGTTTCCTCCTTTCCTTCCCCCACATGTGGGGGCACATGGTGGGTAGCTTGTTCCATTTCATCCACCTGAGCCATTATTGGAGGTCTGGGCCAGGGGGTCATCATCCCATCACTGATTCAGCCAGGGAATTCGGAGGGCAAGAAGACAGGTGTCCTTAGAGCCCCTTGATATACAAGAGCTAGCCCCCACCCCCAGCTCTTGCCTGTAGCTCTGGCTTCAGCCCTATTGGTCCCCCACCCGGTGGCCCATCCATTCAGGCTGGGTCAACAGGGTGACAATGAGCAGGTCAAGGGGATGCAGGGGTCAAGGGGGCTCCTTCTTCACCCATTCGGGACAATGAGGCTCTGCCCCTTGAGGACAGCCCCTCTGATCACCACCATTATTAGTTTCAATGCAGGACAATCGGACACTTGCCCGCTCATGAACTCTGTCCAGCCCCAGTGCCTGAGCTCTGGGGATAATGATGGACGAGGACACTCCGGGGCCAGGGAGTGCTGGGCTGTGCTGGGGTCAGGATGAGAGCCATTGCAGAACAGCTCTCTGGAAGCAGCCACTGTTCTGGCCTGGAGCAAGCGTGTATGGGCTGACCACAGGGTTGCCCGTCCAACGACATCTGGGTAGGAGGCCCAGGGACTTCAGGGTGCTTCTGTGCTTGTGCAACCAGAGCCTCCTGGACGGGGCGTCGGGAGCTGCCCCCTGACCTCTGGAGGACCCCGCGCTGCGCTCCGAACCCGCGCAGCCTGGGAAAGGCCCGGGATCCCCCGGATTGGGATTCACATCACGGCGCGCGGCAGCCCCAGCTCCGGCAGAATTAGACACGGCGTGGGTGTCCCAAGTGCCGG
>NW_026000079.1:1677894-1696441 GCF_001458135.2 Marmota marmota marmota | reverse complement strand
GCCCGCCCGGGACAGAGCACCATTGTCTGTGTCCCCGCCGTCTGATGGCCAGTGGAATCTGCCAGCTCACGGAGGATGGCGAGGGTGACCGGAACAGGCACTGGGCCCAGGAGAAGTGGTCACCTGTGCCCTTCCTACCTACCCCTCATTCCAGCCCCCTTTGACTTAGGGGTCAGACGGCTGTGGGCTCCCGTTTGCGGCTGTCCTGTCCCCAGCCTGTGGCCTGCACAAGTTAGTTCCCTTTGCAGAGCCTGTGTGCCTTGGGCTTAGACTTGGCCGGTGGTGGATGATCTTCCCACTCTGTCCTACCTGGTAGCCACTCCCCTCCCAACCCCCACCCATCTTTTTTTCTTGCCCACATCGTATTGACCCCATGGACTGGCACAAGTGTCTCTGAGGCCAGTTGTCTTCCAGAGTCCTGAGAAAAAGTCATGGTGCCCTGAAAGCAGAGCAAGTTACTAGGCAGAGATGCCCTCAAGGGGTCCTCTGTGTCTTGCAAGCCCCAAGCCAGGTCCAGGACTTTGTCCTTGGCTCCCTGGGTCATCCACTACCTGTTAAGGAGCCCCACTTTAAGTGGGAGAAAAGCCAGCCACAGGGGGACTAAAATGAACTTCTCCGGTGATATGAAGGTGGGAGTTGCCACATAAAGGTTCTTCCCACAAGTGAAAGAGGGTGTCCCTCCACCCGAGCCCAGGTGTCCATCTAACAGAGGGCAGTGCTCTAGCACTGGAGGATACCTGTGGACAGTGAGGAAAGGAGCTCTATGTTAAGAGCAGAGCCCAATCTGACTGTGAACTTGGCCCTTGTACCTGAACATCTACAAGCTGAGCTCCAGGATAGGAGCTTTGGAGTCAGCAAGAATGTAGGACAGGCTGGGTGTGGTGGTGCCCTCCCGGAATTCCAGCGGCTTGGGAGGCTGAGGCAGGAGGATCGTGAGTTCAAACCAGCCTCAGTAACTTAGCAAGGCCCTAAGCAACTCAGCGAGACCCTGTCTCAAAATATTAAAAAAGGCTGGAGATGTGGCTCAGAGGTTAAGTGCTCCTGGGTTTCAATCACTGGTACCAAAAAAAAAAAAAAAAAAAAAAAAATGCAGGACAGAAACCTACTTTTATAAACTTCCACCAGGATTCATGAGATTGGGGGTGTGGCTCAGCAGCAGAGCCCTTACCTGGCAACTACAAGGCCCTGGGCTCCATCCTCAGGACTGCACCACCACCACCAAGAAGCCTCCTGAATAAGGGTGCATGCTACTTTTGTGAGGAGCCATTTTGGAGATTTGGGGGCCTTTGAAGCAGTGATGTAAAATCAATCAGGGCCAAATAAGAACTGTCCCAGGAAGTCCAGGGTTTCAGTCACAGGAGAGGCAGCATGAGGGGAGGAAGGAGAGGTTCTGGTAGGGCAGGTGGTCTTCGGGTAGGTGGGGCACAGTCTCAGGGGCCTGTTCCTTTTTTTTTTAAAATGTTTATTTTCTAGTTATAGGCAGACACAATATCTTTCATTTTTTTATTTTTATGCGGTGCTGAGGATCGAACCCAGGGCCTCAGGAGGAGCGCTCTACCTCTTAGCCACAACCCCAGCCCAAGGGGCCTGTTCCTTTTCTCACACACACACACACACCCACACAGGGGACTGAACCCAAGGGTGCTCTACCACTGAGCCACATCCCCAGCTCTTTTTATTGTTATTTTTTATCAAAAGACAGGGTCTCACTAAGTTGCTCAGCTCGTGCTGAACTTGTGATGCTGCTGCCCCAGCCTCCGAAGCAACTGGGATTGAAGGTGTGCACTGCCCAGCCGGCTGGGCCCTGTGCTTGTGCTTCGGCCAGCCTTCCACACAAGATGGAGCTCTTCCCCTCCACTTCTGTCTTCTCCACCTGTGGGGACCCAGGTGCCGTGTCCCTGTCAGCCCCATCCTGAGGTGGAGGCGGCCTCTGGGCCAACCTTTGGGAGACCATGAGATGGAAGGGAAGTTGAAGACACAGGACCAGGGCTGGGAACCGGGCACTTCAGGTGCCAAAGAAGCAGGCAGAGTTCTCGTCACCCAGCCACTCCTGTCCAGCCTCTGGATCATGGGGAACCCTCAAGGCATTCTGGCCTGGGGCCACCTGGCTTCATGGAGACTTCTGCAGAGACCCCAAGGCCACTCTGAATGAAGCTGAGCCAGCGGCCTCTGGGGGCTTTCCTGAGCCCCAGCATACACTCCTCCCCCCTGGCCCTCCCCCTCCGAGGCATGTCCAGAATCAGCCTTGGGAACCCTGGGAAGAGGGTTGACCAGGCCCTGCCCCGAAGGCGGCTCTCTCCCTTGGGTCTGAAGTTCCAGGGCTCCTCTTGGGGACTGGAGGCCGGCCCCAGGCAGGCTCCACTTGGCTCGGGGCTGAGGGAGGAAGTGGGCTTTGTGCTGGGCACCCTCTGGGTTCCTGGGCTTCATTTTCCCACCCTTCTCCTCTTGGCAGGAGAGCGCTCAGCTGGAGAAGCCCCCCACCCGCCCAGTGTCCCCTCCTTCCCCGTCCAGCACCATCCATCTCCGTCTCCCCAGAGCAAGGAATGCGACTCCAGGACACTGTGGGGCTTGTTCCCAGTCCCCTTCTAGGTCACTTCATTCAGGCTGTCACAGACTCGCCTCCACCTCCCAGGCCGCCGTCTGGTTCTGGCTCTAAAGGCAGAGACGGGAGCCCCCTCCTCCCCCCAATTCCTCACGCTTCATTTTGTCCCAACACCATGGAGGAGGCTGCACGGTGGGGGGCCAAGGAACCCTGGTGTGGGAGCCCATGGGGGCGGGGGTCCCCTTTCTCCCATCTCTCCAGCCACCTGGGCCAGCCCCTGCTGCTGTGCGGACCCAGCGCCATCCGCAGCGTCCTCGTCATTACCCAGGCCGCAGACCATCCATCCCCTCGCCCGCCCTTCCTGTCCATGCCCCGCAAGCCTCGATTATTGGTGGAATTAGCACCGGGCTTCTTGTTGGCAGTTGCTAATTAAGACCATTAATAAACGCAATTATTAATGCTGCACCAGGCGGCAGCCGCCAGCATCTATCACCGGCACCGTTGGCAAGGTGCTGGGCCCAGGATGGCTCCTGCCTGCCTCCATCTTGGAGGGGTGCATTCACCTCCTGCTCCCTTGGCTGCAGGCCCTGCCAGGTGGGGTCGGTGGATGCAGAGGTTTGGAGAGTGCTTGGCTGAGCTTTCCAGAGAAACGGAGGGAGTCCTATACTCCAGAAAGGCCCCAAACCGGAACCAGGGAGGCCAGATGTGTGTGAGAGGGACCGCATCTGCTGCCAGTACCTTTCTTCCCCAGAATGGAAGGTGGATGGGGACACAGTGTACAGAGGCTCTGGGGAAACCTGGTGCCATGGCTCACGCCTGTAATCCCCGTGATTCAGGAGGCTGAGGCAGGAGGACTGCGAGTTCTAGGTCAGCCTGGGCAACTGAGACCCTGACTCAGAATGAAAAATAGAAAGGGCTGGGGATGTGGCTCAGTGGTGGAGCACCCCTGGGTTCAGTCCCTGTACTGGAGAAAAGAATAAAAAGACTCCCAGGAGAGCCGTGTGGACCCTCAGGTGTCCCTTCTGCTCCCAGTGACCACAGCCCTCGGTGCCCGCCTGGCCTGTTTTGTTCCATCAGGTAATACTTGAATTTTCCTAGTGGCTTTTCTTACCTCACGGGCTAGGGGGTCATCTAGGTGACACAATGAGTCATTCTCTGTCAAGGGCTTGGAGATGCATCTGACTGGAACACCACTGAGCTCCTACTACTTGTCATGTGGGAAGGAGAATCTCCTCTCCCCCCCCCCCACCAGGGATTGAACCCAGGACGCTTAATCACTGAGCAAATTTGGATATTTTATTTAGAGACAGGGTCTCATTAAGTTGCTGAGGCTGCCTTTGAACTTGCGATCCTCCTGCCTCAGCCTCCCCCCAGCTGCTGGGATCACAGGTGAGTGCCACCTCTTCCAACTGGAAGGAGACTGTCATAAATGAGCCGTAGACATCTCTCCCAGGGAGCTGTCTCTGCGCTCCACCGACTGGATCAGGCCCATCTCCTCCGTACGTCTCTCTCCCATTTATGTGACATATATTGGATGAAGTTGTGCACTTATCTGCTCACCCCAGTAGACTGTGTGCTCCAGGACAGTGGCCGTGTGTTCCTTACTTCAAACAGCAGAAACCCAGACTAGCTTTGTCGTCGTGTCTTTCCTGCCTGTCTTCGGGTGACCCCATCTTCGGATCCCTTCCTTGCTCCATCCTCTCCTCCCTGACCTCTGGCCTCAGGCTACCAAAGCAGGATGGGTGGCAAGCGCCCTCTGACCCAGCTGGCCTCACCCAGAAGGGCAAGAGAATCCTGGCAGGTTTGAGCCCCGGGGTCCTTTCAAGGAGCTGGACGCTCACCTGAGCTTCCCCTCAGGTCCCCCCAGGTCTGGCCTGGCCTCTGCCCCTCTCACACCGTCCACTCCCGTCCCAGGGTGATCGGGGCAACCCAGGAGAGCCTGGGAAGGGACCCCCACCTGCTCTCCCTCTTCTGTTCCGTCCTCTCCCCTCCCCACCACGTCAACGTCTTGACTTTTCCTGCAGCATTTGAAGGGAGAGTCCCCCAAGACTTTAGTCTTCCCCAACTCAGGGAAAGAGGAAGGGGGGGGGGAGTCCTGGAAACAAACCCTCTGCAGCAACCTTAAAGTAGGAGAGATCAGTTGGAAGGCCTTTAATCCCTTAATCCCTCTCAGATGGGCCTTGAGACGCTAATGATTTTCCTAATTATTCCCTCCCATTTTCCCATCGCTCTATAAGGACTTTCGAGAGGAGCAAAATTCTGAGGGAGCCGGTGTGGGATGAATGGCAGGGTTACCTCCCCCCAAAAAAGGGCCCAGAGTCCAGGCGAGGAGAGGTGGGGGAAGGGCCAGGAGTGCCCAGCTGGGGGCTTGGACTTCCCCACCACCGACACCCGGGTGCAAGGCGCGAAGGGGCCTGGGACAATGGGGCGGTTGGGGGCTGCCTGAGAGGGCCAGGTGTGGGGCTGGGGTCCCCTCCGTGTGAATGGCCCATTATCCCGCCTAGAGGATGGGAGTTGAGGGTCTCTTTGTGTCCCCCCCCACCAAAAGGCCCCTCCGGGTGATAATCACCCTGGGAGGGAAGAGGAGAGGGTGATGAGGGTCTTTAAAGGGGGCCAGGCCTCCCCAGAGAACAGTTGCCCATTCAGGCCTCTGTCCTTCCCTAGGACCCAGGGGGCCATCCATGGGAAGTAGGGGTGAGGGGTGGCCAGCAAACATGGCGCAGCCCAGGCACGCAGGCCCCTCCCCTCCAGCGTGGCCTGTGGGACTGAGTTCAGAGGTGGCCTTCTCCAGGAAATCACCCCCAGACCACACTCCCTACCCCACTAACCTCTGGCACCCCGAACCTTGTCTCACCTCTCCAGAGGTGGAGTTCCTCGGGGACCAGAGCCCCCTGACAACACCTTGACCCTTGACCCCGCAGCCTTGCCGGGATAAGTGTGTTAACCCCACTTCCCAGGTGAGGAACTGGGAGGTAAGCGATTTCTGGAGGGGGACTCACCAGTTAGGTGCAGAGCTGAGATTGGAGGCTGATTTCCCAGACACCAGGCCAGGTTTTTTTTGGGTCTTATTTTGTTTGGGTACTGGATTGGATCCAGGGGCACTTGGCCACTGAGCTACATCCTCTTTTCCTTTTTATTTTATTTTCAAGTTTTTTTGAGACAGGGTCTCACTAAGTTGCACGGGCTGGCCTTGAACCTGGCGATCCTCCTGCCTCAGCCTCCTGAGAGCTGCGATTACAGGACTGTGCCACGGTGTAGTCAGGTGTAAGAAGGCGTGTACATGCCGTCATTGCCCTGTCCACAATGCTCACCTCCTAAATGGCCACCCGGTTAGCTTGCTGGCCTCCTCTGGCCTTGGCTTAAGTCACGCTCTCCAACCAAGGAGCCGTGGTGTGTGATTTGCTTCAAAATGACCAGGTGGGGGGAGAGGTGGGAGTAGGGATGAACCAAGATGGGCAGTTGTTGGAGCTAGATGACGGAGGGGTGGGGCTTCGTTATACTATTCTGTTTACTTTGTAACTATTTAAAAATTTCCACACACACAAAAGTTGAACAAAATCCAGCCTTCCCTAAGCACCTCATTTTGAATGGTCGTTCACCACCCCCGGCCCTGAACTCTTTTTCCCCAGATCGCTCACCGCCATCTGACCTCCTGTGTGTGGAACTTATTTGTCCTGATCCTTGTCAATCTTCCATATAGGTCAGAGGGTGTGAGGTCAGAGGTCATGGGGACTATTTGTGCAGATGGATGCCCCAGCGTGCCTGGCACCTCAAAGGCACTCGGTGGGGATTAGCGCAGGTCTTGGTGGCTGAGGGCTCTTGGAAGAGCTGACTGGGAGCAGGGAAGGGGCGGCCTTGTGTTCCTGGCCTCCGGGGGCCTTCAGCACCTGGAGCCACAGCCGGAGGGTTCTTCCCAGCACAGCCCCCAGCCTGGGCTAAGCCCCTAAATGTCCCATTATACACCATTCACTTCTCACTTTGTCGGGGCCCATCCACAGCCACTGGGTCCCTTTGTCAGGAGGGCCTGGGAGCGCGAGGGGCTATTACCACCAGGCCTCATTATTCCAGCCGGAGCAATAATGAGGTGTCCCTTCCCTGGACTCGCACATTTTGCAGGCCCCTCCCATTTAATAACTATAATAATGATCACCATTGATGGGTCTTCGTGCTGCACCAAGCACTTTACATACATTACCTCATTTAATTCCCACGGCGGATCTGGGAAAGAGCTACTGTGGGTGTCCCCATTTTCCAGACGAGAAAGCTAAGACTGGGCAAGCGCAGCTCCTTCTCTCCCAGCTCAGCTGTACAGGCAGGGTGAAGGTACAATGCAGCCATAACCCAGACGGGAGGCTCTAGCTTCAGAGAGGGCAAGTGGCCTGAGGAAGGGCACACAGCAGATTAGCAACCCGGCAGCAGGATTCCCTCCGGTGGGGAGAGAGGTGCACATGACAGCTCCTCAGCTCTCCAGGCAAGGGTCACACAACCTCCTAGCTGTAGTAGGGAGTGACCATCTCTGTCCCTGCCTCACAAGGAAGGTGCTGGCTCAGGGCGCTTTGGTGACTCGCCCATGTACACAGAGCTAGTGAGAATCCAGACACTCTGCCTACAGTGCGACTGGACGAGGAGGCGGCAGGGGGAGAGAAGCTGATCCTGAAAGGCTCTGGAAGGACCATAGGACACAGTGACCAGGCCCAGCTGGACAGGGTGATGTGGGGCATAGAGAAAAGAAGGGAACTGGCCAGCCACCGTGGCTCACGCCTGTCATCCCAGGGCTCGGGAGGCTGAGGCAGGAGGATCTCAAGTTCAAAGCCAGCCTCAGCAACTTAGTGAGGCCGTAAGCAACTCAGTGAGGCCCTGTCTCCAAATGAAATATTTTTAAAAAGGGCTGGGGATGTGGCTCCATGGTAGAGCATCCCGGGTTCGATCTGCAATACGGGAAAGAAAGAAATCCAGTAAAAACCACAACAGTGGGCTACAGAGCGCGGGCCTCCCTCCGCCTGGGCTTCTCCAGCCCCGTTCCCATCCCAGAGACACACACGTTCCTGTTTTCTCCTTGTTCCTCCCAGAACTACTCTGTCTTAGGGCTTTTGTTTATAAAAATAAACACCCACCCCTCACCAGGCCGTTTCCTTCCTGAACTCATGGCCAGCTCGCTCTCAGCCAC
The DNA here is from genome assembly GCF_001458135.2 of Marmota marmota marmota. NCBI lineage: Eukaryota > Metazoa > Chordata > Mammalia > Rodentia > Sciuridae > Marmota > Marmota marmota. The sequence goes on along the minus strand of NW_026000079.1, from coordinate 1,688,732 downwards.
CAGACAAATGCGCTGGCTCTCGGCTCTCGGGGGAGCCCACGGGAGAGAAGGGTCATGTGAACGAGAAGTCAGCCGGTGAGCAGAAGGGTGGCTCCCACATGGGCAGCAGCATGTGCAAGCGCACAGAGGTGTGACACCAGTGTGTCACAGAGGTTCACAGAGGACTCTCTCCCTCTCTCTCTCTCTCTCTCTCTCTCTCTCTCTCTCGTATTGGAGGTTGAACCCAGGAGCACTCTATCCTGAGCTACATCCCTGACCCTTTTCATTTTTTATTGTGAGACAGGGTCTTTCTAAGTTGCTGAGGCTGGCCTCAAAACTGTGATCCTCCTGCCTTAGCCTCCCAAATCCCTGGAATTACAGGAGTGTGCCACCATGCCCTGTCACAGTGGGGGGTTTTGCATAAGAGGCAAAGAGGAGGCTTCAGAAACTGGGTGACTTCCAGAGCCAGAGGTCTTTGGCTGGCAACCTGCATGCCCTTGACCTCGAGCCTGAGGTCTCTGACTCTAGGAAGGGTTCCCTATCTGCCCTTCCTAGGGAGAAGAAAGAGTTTAAGGGGGCCATCCCTGATCTGCAGGACCCCTGGTGTCCACTTAGCTGGTGGCTCGGTGGGCTCTGGGTGCAGGCATTGCCCTCCTCAGTCTTCACTGTGTGGTTGTGAGGGTTAAATAAGTTGATAAAGGGTTAATACGAAGTTTGGCACATTTTAAATTAATGACAGTTACAATTATTCCAAGGACAATCTTTTCTCCCTCTAACTTCTCTGTCTCAGTGTTTCCCTGTCTCTGGGGACCTATGCAACCCTCTGCAACATTCCTGGCTCCCAGAATTCTTTTCCAGGCCACTGATAACCCCATTAGGCCAGGAGGGGTGGCTCATGCCTGTAATCCCAGTGATTTGGGAGGCTGAGGCAGGAGGATGGCAAGTTGGAGGCCAGCCTCAGCAATTTAGCAAGACCCTGTCTCAAAATAAAAAATAAAGAGGGCTGGAGATACAGCTCAGAGTTCGGGCACCCCTGGGTTCAATGCCCAGTACCACAAACAAACAAAACCAATAAAACCTCTACTGGTTGCAACCTTCAACCTTCACCTTGGATTCTCTGGGAGGGGATTAGGAGCAGAACTGCAGGAACACATGGGCACGGGAGCTGGGGTGTTCAAGGGAAGAAAGAGGCTCCCCTCCCGGCTCCTCGACCCCGCCTCTTCTCACCCACCTCCCTGAAAAAAACCCGGCCCACTCATTACGGAGCCCAGCAGCCAGCCCCTGGCTAAAGCCCTGGTAAAGGCAGCAATTAGATCATTAGCACCAGCCCTTACCCACCTGCTCAGAGGCGGCAAATGTGTTTTAATTATAATCCCTTAATCTCCCTCAGATGGTGGGGCTGGCTCTAGGGCTTTTGCCCTGCACAACCCCTTTCCCTCCCCTCCTCCCCCAATTAAGGGGTCCTCTCTTAGCCCCTTTCCCAGCTAAAGGTCTCTGCCCGGAGGAGTGAGAGCCTGTGCTCTGTCCCTGGCCACGGAGTGGCCCCAAGTGGCCGTGTTGGTCCACCTGGAAATTTCTCTGCAGGTGAATTGCAGTCCCATGGATCCTGTCCCTCCTGGCCTGGGAACAACTGCTGGGATGCTTAAAGGTCCCTTAAAGGTCCCCCTTGGGCTCCTCTTGTCCTGGGAGTCCTCGGGAGGCGGGTCCCCAGGCCCTGTCACAAGGACTTCTGTCTCCCCATCAGCCACCCACCCTGCCTGGCTCAACTGTCTCCTTGGCGTCTCCTGGAAGCCGCCAGGTTCTGTGGCAGGTGGCGCTGAGGCCTGGCCCTGATGGGATGCCTCCTGGTGGCAGCCCTGGGTCAACCTCCAGTTGACATTATCGGATCCCATTGTCACCCTCCAGCCCCTCGCGCCCGGCCAGGGCCCTGGAACCCCAGACACACCGAGGCAACGTCAGGCCCGCCTCTGTCCCTGAGCTGCCAGCCGCTGGGCACAGGCCAGGGAGGGACGGGATGACCCAGCATGTGGCCCTGTCTAAAGCTGAGCCTGGATGAAACTCTGTCCTGGGAAAGTTCTGTCACTAATTGACTTGCAAATGTCTTGTTTGTCCCCAGATTCATAATTAGTGCTAAGGATTTCTAGGGCCCCATCCTGGAGGGGCTCTTTTTGGGGGGCAGCCTGTTCCTCTCCCCTCTCCGAGGTCGGCAGGGCCGGGGGTGGGCAGAGCTGGGCACCGATGCCCAGCTGCTGCCCAGCGTTCCCACGGCTCCGGTGCCAGAGTGTGAATGGCGAGGTGCGGGGGCCGCGGGGGCCGCGGGGGCCGGGGCTCCCCGCCATCCTGCAGCCGGGACCACGGCCAAGGCCCCAAGGCTCCAGGAAATGGCAGAGCTGGGGAGGGGGTTATGGCAGCGGGCGGGGGGGGGGTGCTGGCTGGCACCCCCAGGAAGGAGGATCCAGCGGGTGCTGGGGGCTGGCATGGGCCGAGCCTCCGGAGCGATGAATGAACCAACAAGGGGCCTCTCTTCCCCACAGCTCCCCACAAAGGCCTTGGCTGAGCCTCTGGGTGTGGGGGGCTGGGGGCACCGGAGGAAGAGGGAAGGCTGTTTTCAAAGACCCCCCCACCCCTCGCCTCTGCGCTCCTAGGAAGGGCCCGGATTCAGGCCCAAGTAGGGCTTGGGTCTCCTGACTGGGAAGGCAGCTTTCCCAGACTCTGAATCCTACGTCCCCGTGGATTATCTGTGACCTCCTTCCCACCCTGGTGTCCCCCTCTTGGTTTCTGCCCAACCAGCTGCCTCCGTAGCCTCACCCCCAGTCTCCTGAGGATTCTCAGCCCGCTGTAGGCCTGAGACCCAGCCACCATCACCAGCCCCCCTCTGGGGCTCCTCCAACCCTGCCTGATGCCCTTCACCTCCCAACAGAACAAGAAAGACTCTTCCGGGGGCCAGACATGGTGGACCCTGCCCTTAATCTCAGGAGGCTGAGGCAGGAGGATCGCAAGTTTGAGGCCAGTCTGCGCAATTTTGCGAGAATCTGTCTCAAAATAAAAAAAAAAAAATTAAAAAGGACTGGGGATGTGGCTTAGGAGTAAAGTGCCCCTGGGTTCATCCCTAGTACCAAAAAAAGAGACTGTTCCCACCAGGTTCAGAGGCCCACACCTGTAATCCCAGCAAACTGGGAGGCTGAGGCTGCAGGATCACAAGGTCAAGGCCAGCCTGGGCCACTCAGGGAGACCCTGTCTCAAAACGAAAAGGACCGAGGCTGTGGCTCAGTGTGAAGCACCTCTGGGTTCAATCCCCGGCACTAAAACAGAACACAACCAAAAAAATAAAATAAAGGGAGGACTCTTGCAGTCTCCGCTTGGCAGGAAGGAGAAGGAGAGGAGGAGTCTCCGCTGTGACTGAGTCACACCGGGCAGGACACCACCTCTTCCTGTCTTCAAAACCCCCGAGGGTCTTCACCAGAACCCAAAGTCCCTGTAAGGAAGGCACTCTTGAGGCCCCGGGAGGATGCTCGGTTGAGGTTCTTTTCCTTCCTTCTTCCCCAGCCTCCCTTTCCTGTGCCTGGGACGTCGATCACTCTCACCTGGCCCTCTCCCTATTTCATCTCCAGTTGCTTTCCCAGAGCTGGTCTTTTTTTCTTTGGTCAGTCCTTCCTGCAGTCTAACTTTCTGTTGCAGGTGGCCCACCCCCAGACCCGGCCCCTTCCCAGGCCGCCCTACAGCTGGAGCCCTGAGGGAAGGGGAGGAGGTGAGGCTCTATGGTAACCCTGAGAGGAGAATGCCCTCTCTCTTCATCTGCATACAGACGGGCTCATTTGCATACAGACAGGCCTCATCTGCATATACTCAGTGGGACTCAGGCACATTCCGAAGTGTCCCGCCTTGTTCCTCCCACCCCAGTCCTGGCATCCCCGGCCCGCCCCTCCTGCCCCTGTCTGGTCTGGGTCTTTCTGTTTGCAGAGCCTGTCGCTTCTCCACCTGCTGTTGTCCCCTTTCCTCCCTGTGCTCACAGGAGCCCCTCTGCCCACGCCCCCTGGTGCCCCAGGCCCTTTGTCCAGGAGCCTGACTCCCACGCAGGAGGCCACTCATGGTGGCAGAGGTTTGCCACCCCCTGCCCGGCACCCCACCCCCAACACCCAGAGGGTACAGGGGCCAAGAAGGTGGATCCCCAGCTCTGGGCTCCACAGCAAGCCCAGGAAGTGGAGGGAAGCTTCTCCTGCTGACCCTCCCCAAGCCCGGTCCCCCTCCTCCTCCACTCACCCCACTTCCCCAGGGACCGACCCCCAGGGGCCGTCAGACGAGGGCTGGGGACCCCCGGGAGCATCATCCTGGCCCCAGCCCCTGAAGGAGCCCAAGTTTTGAGGAAATGAACAGCCCCCTCCCAGCGGCCGCCCGGCCCCATCTGCCCCGCCAGCCCCTGTCCTTATGGGGGAGCCCGGGGCTTCTGGGATGTGAATTGGGGGAGTCTGAGATTCTTCTCCTCGCACCCTCCACCATGCTGAGGACCTCCACCTGCTGACCCTCCCCTCCGTGACCTCAGTTTTCTCCGCACAGTGAGGGGCTGGCTGGACCAGGCAGCTCTCGGTGGCTTCCCGGAACAGGGCCCAGGTGCCCAGCAGCGTGTCCTGAATCTCAGCTGACACAGCTTGCCCGTGGCGGGGTCCTGGCCTGGAGAAGTGGCAGCCTGTGTGGTGGGGTCCACCTGGAAACGGGGGATGTGCACATGGCTTGGGTGTGTGGACGATTTGGGGGAGAACTTAGGACCAGTGGGTACTTCTTGGGAGGAGACCTGCTTTCTCTTTTGTCTTCGTTTGTGGGCACTGGGGATTGAACCCAGGGGTGCTTCACCACCATGTTACATCCCCAGCCCTTTTTATTTTTTAATTTTGAGACAGGGTCTCCCTTTATTGCTTAGGGCCTTGCTACATTGCTGAGGCTGGCCTCGACTTGGCAATCCTCCTGCCTCAGCCTCTTGTGCTGTTCCACCCTGCCTAGCTGACACTTTCCACTGAGTACCGTTAGGATCGTGCCACGGGTATTATCATAGAATTTTTTTTTAAAAAATATTATTTATTTAGAAAAATCCCAGGACTCAAACTGTCATTCCATGAGGGAGTACGGTTAGATCAGAGGAACATTCCCAATTTCTTGCTGTGTCTCCCGCGGCCCTCTCAGCTCTTGTTATTGCAGAGAAGTCCTGCCTGCTGTCTAACCTGAATTCTTCTTGCCATTCATATTGGTTCCTTCTGTTTCTGCTGAGCATAGACAGAGAGGAAGCAGGAGCAGGTGGCACTATGGGAGAGGGGCACTGCCGGTCTGTGCACTGCTCAGACCCAGGGGGCATTTCTGAGGAAGGACCCTTTCATGGAGGACACGGGCTGCCCAGTGACCTGCCCCACAGAACCCCCCCCCCATGCTCTCGGTCCTTCAGATGTCCCTTGGTGCCCCTTTGGCTGGGAGCGCCAGCCCATTGCTCGGAGACGGAAGGGGCCAGATCCTGGGTGGAGCTCTCAGGGTCTGGGGTGGTTAAGAGGGGCGTGGGGACCGCCTTGTCAGCCACCCCCCATCCCATTCCCCAGGGGGGATCGCCACCTTCTGTCGCAAAGTTCCTTCTATGGCTGGGTCCCTGTTAGAGGAAGCCCAGTGTCACCCCCTCTTCTTCAGTCCCTCCCCTTCCAACCCGCCCAGGCACATCCACGGTCACTGTCAGTCAAAACTCAAGAGTCTTTATTAGACAGGAGACGGGACTTCACCCCAGAGGTCGTGGGAAGCCCAGCTGAGAGGACCCGGGATAAACGGGGTGGGCCTGCACGGGCAGCCGGTGGACAGGGAGCAACGGGCCCAGCGAAGGCTCCTTCCAGAAGGTTCCAGGTGGGATGGCTGCCCAGGCTGGAGGGTGGGTGCTCCCCATTTCCTTTCTGCCTTGGTGGATCTCACTCTGCTGCGCTGAGCCTTCGGCCGGGATGGAAGGCTTCTCAGAGGGAACCCAGCCGCCGGGGGAAGTGGCTTCTTAGAGATCTGAAAAGAAAAATCGTCAAATTTTTCTTGGGCTGGGGCTCAGGGGTGGAGCGCTTGCCTGGCATGTGTGAGGCCCTGGGTTCCATCCTCAGCCCCACATACAAACAAATAAAATAAAGGTCCATCAACAACTAAAAAATGTAAAAAAAAAATGATAAATACATAAATAAATAATGAAGAATTGAGGCGAGGGCAGAGGGAAACTTGAATGCGTGGCCTTGACAGGGTGCCCCTCCATTGGGAAAGGAGGAGGACGAGGGCCACCCGACAGTGGCTGGAGCCCAGGCGTCTGCTCCAGGTCTCCACGCAGGGCAATGGGGTAGAGAATGCCTGGGTGGAAGCTCAGATTCCAACCGTTCCAAAAATTAGGCAGGGACCCCAGGGCGCTTTCTCGGGGAAGGAAGGCAGGGGGCTTGCTTCCTTTGAGCTCCAGGGCCACTTGGGAGGACTTTGGTGACTTCTCCAGTCCCGTCCTCAACCTGCAGGGACTGCTGAGCATCCGAGAATCCGCCCGGCTCCGCCTGCCCTGGCCCTCTCCTCTTTCCCTCTTTTCGGTCGACTGTGCTCAGAACACGATTCTTCAGGAAGCCAGCGGGAGGACAGGGGACCCAGCCCAGCCCAATGTGCCAGTCCTGTGACTCAGGGACAACGACATCCTTCCTGAAGATCCGATTCCTCCTCTGGAAAGGGAGACTCGGACTGCACCATTTTCAGGGAAGGTTAATTGAGATAATCGCTGAGACAGACCGAGTGGGTGCAGAGTCAAGGTCAACACCCTCCTTCCTGGAGTCGGGGAAGGGGCCCCAGGAACAACAGAGAATCCGTCGTGGGCACAGTGCTTCCTGTGAGCCAGCAGTTTGGGGAGCCCCTAAAGTTCACCTCACCCGACCTTCGTGTTGGGGCCTGAACCTGGGGCCACACAGGACAGGCAAGGGCTCTCCCACCGACCACAGCCTTGGCTGAGAACCTTGAAATCTGAGAAGGGAGCCTGTGGAGCCAGCAACTCCAGAGGCTGAGGCAGGAGGATCCCAAGTTCAAGGCCAGCCTCAGCAATTTAGCAAGGCTCTAAGCAACTTAGCAAGACCCTGTCTCTAAATAGAAAATAAAAAGGGCTGGGGATGAGGCTCAGTGGTAAAGTGCCCTGAGTTCAATCATCGTTGGTACCAAAACACACACACACACACACACACACACACACACACACACACACACGATGGGACCTCACTACACCCCTGCGTTGCCCAACTCCCCTCAGGTCAGTGCTCCCCTCTGGCCACCGGGACGCCCCCCATCTTTTCTTCCTTCCTTTCCAAGGGCCTCACCAACCAAATTGCCCAGGCTGGCCAAAACTTGGGATCGTCCCTCCTTGGCGTCCTGAGTGGCGAGACCACGGCCTGCGCAGCAGGGTACCCGGTTCGCTCCTGGCTTTTCCAGACTCACCTCCCTCCCCCCGTGCTCCCGGCCCTGGCTGCTCTTCCTCCCTCTGCTCCCACTTCTGCTCGGTCCCTAACTGGACCTTGACCACATGGAGGCTTGGGGACAGAAGCCGGCCTGGCTCATCGTACTGGAGACACTTATTGGGGAAAAGGTAAAGACCGGCTCCCTGACCCTGGGGTCCTCGAGGAGGGCGGGAGGAGTCCCTGACCCCTCTGGCTGACTCCAGGACCCAGCTGGGCCGCGGTTCCCCAGAGTCCCCAGCCACAGGGCAAAGCACCCTCTCAGGCTCTCCCTTCCGTTCCTGGCTCTGGACCCTCAGCCCATTAGGGAGCCCCACGCCCCCAGGCTGCCTAGATTTGGGGGGACAGCAGGGCTTTCCTGTCAGAGTGTGGATGTGGCCGGGGACGGGGGGCTGAGCCCACCCTGAGTGAAACAGGCAGGAGTCCCTGGGAACAGCCTGTCACCCCTCCCAGCCCCAGACAGAGCCAGGCGGATCTCCTAGCAACTACTGCAGAAGGGCTGGGCCGGGGGCGGTGGCTGGGAGAGTGGGGCGGGGAGCAACGACATCATAAATTACCCGGCCCCTCCCTGGCACCCACCCTTCCTCGGTGGGCATGGCCTCCTTTCTCTCCCCACCTCTCCTCATTCAGGACTCCCCTCTGCAAAGCTAGCCCCTGCTCGGTGCCCCTTGTCCATGTCCCTGGAGGTCAAGGTGACCGCTCTCTGCTTTGGGTTGGCTCCAGAAGGAGGGCACTCTCGCCATCCGGGACCCCTCGGGTCCTTCTAGGGGTCTCCCCAGGGAGGGGAGTGGAGAGAGTCTCCCGAGGGGCCTCCCACTGGAAAGCCTGGGAGACTATCCCTGTCCAATGGTCCTGGCTCCTGCCTCTTTTTGGGGTCCTGAGGGGGATCACGGAGGGGGAATTTCAAAACCTTTCAGGGTACTGACTCCTCTCCACAGAAGATTTGAGCAAGGGGCCCCCCAGGGATTTGAGGAGGCATTCTGACCTCTCAGCAAACCAGCTTCCTCGAGGTCCTTTTGCCAGTAGTTGGGGTCCAGAAATATCCATAAAGTGACTAAAGCTAGATGGCAGTTCCTTTCTTACCTCTCAACCATGTTAAGCCAAGGGTCCAAGAACTGGTGTTAAAGCACTATAGATCTGGATTAGACACTAGGAAGAACTTCCCAAGATAGGAATCTGTAGGTGGAATTTTCTGGTTGGAGAGAAGAAAAATCTATCCTAGAGCCAGAACCTCTTGACATCTATCCCATTGAGCCTTTCTCAGCACATTGAATAACACACAGGGAGTGTTTAGCATAGAACCTGACACAGAATGAACCTCCACTTTGGCCTTAAAAAAATCCTATCTTAAGTAAGGTATGATGGCCTACACCTCTAATGCCAGCAACTGGGGAGGCTGAGGCAGAAGGATGGCAAGTTTGAGGCCAGCCTTAGCAACTTAGACCCTGCCCCAAAATAAAAAAATAAAAAGGGCTGGGGACATAGCTCAGAGGCAAAGTGCCCCTGGGTTCAATCCCCAGTTCCAAAAAAAACAGCACATACAAAAAGTCGTGCATGAAAACGAACTTTTACTGGCTGAACATCAGAGAACAGGGACAAATCTCTGGAGAGCCACCTCCAGCCTCCAGGAGCCCCATGGGAAACCCCAGAGACAAGGTGGCACCCTGAGTGCAAGATGGCCGCCGACTGTCATGGCAACAGCAGCAGGCATCTGGTTGGCTGTGGGGGCGGTGCTGGGCAGCCAGCTGGTGCCAGATGGACAAGCCCAGCAGAAGGCGGCCCCAGCCGGGTGAAGCTCATGCCCCATGCCCAGGGCGCTCCCTCCATATACCAGCCTCAACCTGGTCCTTCTCTCCAGGCCCAAAGGCCCCACTTCTGTCTGCGGGGGATGATGCCAAAACCACTCCGCCTCGGACTCTGGCTCCTACAACTGGGAGGGGGCCGCTTACAGACAAAGACCCTCCTGCCCCATCTCTCTGGCCCGTGGGCCCGGGGTCTAAATAGATCCAAAGTTAGCTCCCTCCTGGCCATGCTGAGGACGCATAGAATTGGGGACTTGAGAGGGTCCCAGGTGGCGGGGCTTGGAGGTACCATTCTGAGTGCATTGATAGAGCGGAGACGCCACAATGGCTGGCTGGTGGTCCCTCTGGAGAACATGGAGTCTGGGGCTGCAGAGGAGGGGCGGGTGGGTTATGGGCAGTCTGGGGCCATGGCTCCACCTACCTGTGTCCATCTCCCAGTATCCCTGGATGGAGTCCACACATGGCCAGCAGCATGTTTTTCCTAAGAAGGATGAAAGGAGCTGTGGGGACGGGGTTCACCACCTTAGTGTTAAAAGTGGGCCCCTCTTGACTCAGTCTCAGCTGCTCAGTCCCCAGCCCTCGCAACCTACAACCCATGCCCCCAAACCAGGGAAGCCTTCCTGATTGCCCCCACTTTCTTCCAATGGCCTCTATAACTGTGTCCCTCAGCATTTAGTAGTTAACACCCGGCATCTACACAGAGTCCCATAAAATGCTCCCATCCCCACCATCCCATTTGATAATGATGGAAGTTCAGGTTCAAATGCATTAGTTGACTTGCCTAAGGTCACCTGGTTAGGAGGTAAGGGAAGCCAGAATTTGTGTTCTGACCGGCCTGTCCCACTCCAGAGACAAACCAAAAGCTCGGGGTGCAGGGGGGGTGCTGGGCATGCAGCTCATGGTAGAGCACTTGTGTATCTTGTGTGAGATCCGGGACTCAATCCCTAGCACCACAAAAATAAAATAAAATAGTTCCAAACCTCCTCCTTCTGTCGTCCTCCCTGCAGACAGAGCCTCTGTCTAACAGTCTGTGAGCGGCGACAGGCTGCGGTTGCGTCTGCCATCTTCTACGGCTCCAAGTGCCCTGAATCCAAACAGGTTTTGAAGGGTCAGAATCCTTCAAAAAGGCCTTGGCAGTCGGGGAGAAGGTCTCTCCACACTGCGGACTATCAGGAAGGGACCCGGGGACAGGGCCAGCGCAGGACTGACTTCCCCTGGGGAAGACAAGAACGTACTGGAAGCTGAAGTGACCTTGGGCCTCATGTTAGGCTCTGGTCAATCCTGTTTGTCCACCGTCTCAGCACAGCTCTCCCTGGAGGGAGCACCCTGGGAGGGGCTGGAAGGGGACCCTGATGTCCCCCTGCCAGGAAGAGTAGGAGGCTAGATGGGGTCAGGTCCAAAAGTGTCCCAAGAGGGCACCTACACATCAGGGAGGAAGGCTGGAGGTGGGGAGGTCTGGCAGGACTGGGAGGGGCAGCTGGGGGAAATGGGGAGTGGCTCTCCACAGCCTCGGGGTGAGGTCCCGGGGCCTCAGCTTCTCCCTTCCTGCTCAGACCTGGTTTAAGCCTGAGGCCACCCCTCC
>NW_026000079.1:1656556-1677874 GCF_001458135.2 Marmota marmota marmota | reverse complement strand
TCCGCCCCCCTTCCCCCAGCCCCATTCCACAGCAGCCCCTGAGCGGCCCCTGGGAACTAAGCCTTTGCACCTGACAGGGCCACTTCCATGTCCACTCACACAGAGGTCTTTGTGCAAAGGTTGCACTGGGGCTGGGTGGCAGCTGGCACCCTCCTACATTCCACCCTGTGGCCAGCAGCAGCCTCGTCTCTGCCCAGCTGTCCCTTCATCTCCTGTCCCCTTTCTCTTTGAGAGTCCCCTCCCAGCCTTGGTCCTGGACACCTTCCTCCAGGAAGTTCCCGGGACGGGTCTCCCTTCTGCGCGTCTGCGCTCAGCCTCCTGTTCTTGCAGCTCTTGACCTCTGGAGCCACTTTTGTCTTCTAAGTAAGAGAGCGTGGAGCGGGCCCGCAATCCCAGGGACCCCGGAGGCTGAGGCAGGAGGATCGTAAGTTTGAGGCCAGCCTGGGCAGCTTAGCAAGACCCTGTCTCAAAATAAAAAACAAAAAGGGTTGGGGGATGTCGCTCCTGGGTTCCATCTCCTGTGTAGATAAATAGATAAATAAAGTCAGAGAGGTCAGGCAGAGGCACAGGTCAGGGCCAGCACCCCTGCCCTCTCCAGGCCCACCTCCTGCCCTGACCTGAACCTGCTCCTGATGATGGAAATCCCCAACTTAGTGTTTCTCCACGTTTCTCCCCAAAGAGCTCCCATAAGCCTAGCTGTCCTCCCCCTCCACCACCCATGTGTGTGTGTGTCTATCTGTCTGTCTGTCTGTCTGTGAGAGAAAGAAAGAGAAGGAAGACGGGGGAGGAGCAGGGAGCTGGGTGCCGTGGCCCATGCCTGTAACCCCAGAGGCTCAGGAGGCTGAGGCAGAAGGATCTTGAGTTCAACGCCAGCCTCAGCAACTTATCGAGGCCCTAAGCAACTCAGTGAGACCCTGTCGCTAAATAAAATATAAAAAAATGGCTGCAGATGTGGCTCAGTGACTAAGGCACCTGAGTTCAATCCCTGATATCAAAAAAAAAAAAAGGAGGAGAGAGAAATTCTGAAAGTGGGAAGGAAAGATACAGCCCTTTCTCAGGTGGCTCCAAGGCCTTTTGTAGGTTTTTTCACTTCTCTGGAACCAGCTAAGAGTTAAGTATCTGATGGGTGCTGCGCTCAGTGGGCAGCTAGATGTGGGAGTCCCCTTCCCTGCTCCAAAGTCGCTCCCTCTGCCCAGGATGCCCGGTGCTATCAGCTGGCTTCTCCAGCATGTTAACCCTAGCCTCCCTGGTGTAGCACACAAGGCTCCTGACAATGGAACTTCTGCTCCCATGTTGACGTCCCTCGGGCACAGACTGCCTTCCAGGGACAGGCTAATCCCCAACACGCCGGCTCCTTCCTCCCCTCCAGCCTTCACATGTGCAGCCTACTGTCCACCACCCACCTCCTCAGACTCCTCGGGGTGACAAACTGCTGCATGCCTGTGTCCCTGTGGCACCCTCGGGAAGCCTTCCCTAGCTCTCCAGAGGTGGCCAGAGGCTCCCTCCTCCACGCCTCCACGGCACTAGGTGGGTCTTCAGGACAACTGGCCTGTGTCCCCAACAGACGGCTAGTTCCTCAGAGCAGCTTTGTAGTCTACCTTCCCCTTCACACAGCACTCAGCACACAGTAGGCCCTCAATAAATACCTGAGTGCATGAGCTGATGTGGAGCTGATAAAGGAGGAAGCGATGGGTTTTGGTGGGGTCAGGGTTGAACTGGGGCAAGTCCAGGAAAGTGCTCAGGATTTGGACCTGAGGGGCCTGGGAGTTGAGCAATGTCGCATCCCATGGGAGCTTGGGGCAGGATGCTAATGGGTGGCCCCTGGGAGCGGCCCTTCTGAGTGTTGGGGGAGGGAGCACCTGCATGCCCCTAGAGGAGATAAGCACACAGGAATTTCCCAGGGCTCCCTGCAGCCAAGGTAGGGGCAGGTGGCCTTTCCAGTCTGACCTGGGAGCTAATGGTGAGAGCCCCAGGCAGTAGTTAGGAGAGTTCTGGACAGGTCAAGGTTAGGCACCTGGGTGATGGGGGGGGGACCTTCAGAGGATGGTTGAAAGGCAAGAGTGAGTTAAGAGGAAGAAGGAAGAGCACAGGGTGCTGGTGGCAGAAGCTTGGGGAGCCCTTCTGGGTGGGGAACTGGTGGATCTAGATGAAGGGACCGGGATGTCACAGAACTGAAGGCCACGGGGAAGACGGGAGGGAATCAGCATGGAACTCTCTGTAGAGATAGGGAGGTCCCACCCTGAGGGAGAGCCCTGGGCCTGTGGGGCAGCTGTGCATGGCCTTGGAGAGGGCACACCTTCCCCAGGTAGGAAGACTGGACTACTGGTCTGGGAGAGAAGGTGGACAGTGGCTGTCCAAGGCGGAGACCCCGCCCGCCCACACCTCACTGTCCCTGACCCTGCTGGTGCCCCCAGCTCTGATGCCTCCCACAAGCCTCCAGAGCTCTGGGATTCCCCCCGTGAGCGGAGGCGTCCCTGCCACCTGCTTCAGTGGCCAACCTCACGTCTGTCCAGGGAGCCGCCCTCTCTCTTCTCTCCCTGTCCTCTCTTCCCGAGCTCCACTGGTAAGAACATTCAACCACATTCTTGGTCAGCCAAGAAGTCCTTCCGAGGGTCCCGGTCTCCCTGGTGTCCACCGGCCAGGGCTGGCTCTCAGCCCACACCTGTCAGAGGCGGCCATTTTACGGGCACCAGCTACCTAAGATGGCGGCCCCCTGCCTCTCTCTGCTTCCGTTCCCACAGCCTTGCCTCCTACCCCGGCCTCTTTCTTTCTGAAGCCTGAACCCAACAAGGTGGGGGGCCAGGCTGGGGAGCCAAGGCCGGAGGAAGCAAGACAAAAAAGGACAGAAAAGCGGTCCCTCTGGCTTCCCTCTTTGGCACTGGAGCCCAGCGCAGAGAGGGAGGGCAGGGAAGAAAGAAAGTAGTGTGAGTTTTTATTTCTGTCCTCTTCCTGCCACCTCCCGGCCCCTCCCCCCACACTTTGATGAAAACAAAACCTCTCCCCTTTTCTCTCTTCTCCAGCCCCCCCCCCCTTTTTTTCCCCTGGCTTCTACCATGAGCCTCCTGGAATGCAAATGAACTGTATTATGCAAATGTATGCAAATCAGGCTTAACGAGCGGAAGGAGGGGGCAGAATGCCTAATGAGTAATGGTGGAGGGTGCAGATGGAGGGTGTCAGGAATGGCCCCCTCATCTTCCTCCATTCCCACAGCCCGGGGGGGTTTGCGGGGAGCAGCAGGGTATTCCTCGCTCCTGGGAAAGAGGAGAAGGTCGTGGCTCTGTGGCTTCAGCTGAGAAGGCCCAGGGTGGTCCTGGCTAGAGGTGAAGGGCAGAGGAGTTTGGGGAGAGAGGGGGTTAAGCACAGGGATGGGTGCCCCCTTGCACCACCTTGCCCAGACCCTGAGTGCAACAGCCTCCCCGCCTCTATGGCCTACTGATGCCAGAAACTTCAGCTCCGAGGGCTAAAAAGAGGGTGATGCTTATGCATGCCATGGCTTGTGCATCAGAGAGGAGGGTTCCCAAGGGAAGATTCCCAGCCAGACCCAGGTTCTTCCTGGAGGTGGGGATGAAATCTGTCTCTCTTTGTGCTTGGGGGGGGGATGGGGAGTCGGGGGTTGCCATGACAACATAGCATAGAACACCCACCTCCCCAACATCCAGCCCCAGAGGACTTAGGAGTTGGGGGGTGGATAATGGATTGACACCCCCTGATGCCCCCGCCACCTGGCACTGCCAGCCGGAGATGGCGGCATCAAATCTGAGAGAATGGCCCCTTTGTTTCTAGGCTCACGGTGTTGGGGGAGCAGGCATGGGCACACAGAAGGGCCTTTCCCAGGCCCCATTCCAGTTTGCATGACTCCTGCTGGCCTCTGGAGACTCCTTGTGGTCATCCACTGGCCCCTGTGCCCTGGCAGATGGTGGCCTCTTGCCTTTTCTCTCATGGCTTGCCAGCTACTGCAAGGTATGCCTTCCTCTGTCCTGCTCCCCGAGGCCTGCCCTCCAGGTCTCCTCAGACAGGGACGGCAGGCCACCTCGTCCTGGCTCCTGCAAATACCTCACAAGCCCGAGCATGGATCCTGTCCTAGTGTGGGAGCAACCTGTGAACTCCCCCTAGCAGCATTAGTCCTGCTCTGCCCAAGCCAAGCTGGGGACTCCTAGAGAAGATGTCTACCACATATGTAGAAGGGCCAGGCTGAAGGCAGGGGGCTGGGTGACCTGTGACCACACCTCTTCCACTCCCCTGGGATCTGTGAAATGTCACAGTGCTGGGGAGAACTAAGGCCCATTTTGGCGTTACCTCGTCTTACATGATGTTAGTTGAATTCTTCCTGAAATCTGACCTTTATCTTTCCTACAACGACATTGAGACTCCTCCCATGAGGACAAACCCAGGGTCCTGGAGACTGGAAAGCCAACTGCCCTCAGCCTTTGCCTCTCCCTGAGACTCCACATGTGACTGCCAACAAGCCCCTCAGATACAAAAATCTGATATAAAGGGGCCTCTCCCCACCCTCCCAAAGCAGGTCTGCAGAGTCTCACTCACCATCCGGGAGCTGTCCGTGGTGCTGGATGCGGTTCTGTGGTCCACAGGGAGAAAAGAGGGCGGGAGGGTGGTGGAGCACCCACCCGCCCCAGGTGAGGAGCTAAAGGGAAGAAAAGCAGAAATATTTGGATACAGTCAGGAAATGGGAAATGGAATCCTGAAGAAAGTCCCCTCTCTGGAGACCTGCACATCACCAATGCTGCTTTGAGGGAACAAGAGCACAAGAGTCAATAAATATCTGAGCCTCCCACCCCTTCATCCCTGATGATTTACGCGCCCCAGATTAGATCAGCCCTTCTCTGGATGCTTTGGGGAAATCCACAGGGAGATGGAGACAGTGTATTTGCCCTTGGGACAGAGTTCAGGTTGATGTGGAAAACAGAATACAGACCTCTAAATTCCATCCTAAACTCTAAGGCTCCTACGAGAAATTGAGTAACAAAGATGAGAAAGAGATACGACCTCCTGATAGCATTTTAGATATCAAGAGCTTGAGAGGAATGGCAGGGCAAGATCTGTGTGTGTGTGTGTGTGTGTGTGTGTATGTCTTCCAGGTAGAGAGATGAGCCTGTATCAGAGATTCTTAACACAAAGTTGCACATTAAATAATACTGGTGCCCAGGTCTCATTCCCAGATACTCTGATTCCCAGATACTCAGATACATATTATATATATACCTCCCGGAGGTGACTTAAGTGCATAACCAATTGAGAACTCACTGGTGTAGAAGGAGGCAGATAATAAAAGGTACAGGGGTTAAGCCTGGTCAGCTGGAGGAAGAGACACCCCCCCCCCAGGAAAAAGGGAATGCATAAGGAAGAGAAAGGCACAAGCACATAATTCCTGTCCCCAAGGGCTCGTGGATGGTCCCGGCTTGGCCTAAGGAGCCACGTAGGTGTTGAGCTTGTCCCTTCCCTTCTGTGGAAGCTCAACCACCCCAAGGTGAAGAGATGAACTATCTCTCCATCACAGTCCCTCGGTGCCAACAGGGATGGGTGCAATGACCTGAGGGCGTGCTGCTCCCCTTCACCCAGAGGGTCCCCAGGGAGGCGGCTGTGGAAGGTAAACAGCAACAATGGTCCCTTTCAGTGTCCAGACTCCAACCCTTCAGTCCAATTAGCAGACACAGCAAACAGCAATTCAGCTGCCTTCAGCCGCTGTCATAACAAACTCAGAGCTGCCTTAATGGGGGGATTAGGGCAGTAGGAGGGGGGGTGTCCTCTAGCCCTGGCAGAGCCTGGGTGGCAAGGAGGGGTTCCCCTTTCCTCTCACCTCTCTTAGCTTCCCATAACCATGCTCTTCCCTCTCCTCAAAAGCCTAAGAATGTTTTTATAGTTTGGGCTCCTCCTTTCCCTCCAGTGATTTTAAAGCATTAACCTAAACTCTCTTTTCTCCTAGGGAGGTTGGCCTCAGGACAAGACCCCAATCTCTGAGGTCCAGATAGCAAAGAAGGGAGGTAGGAAGGCCAGTCTGTTCCCAGGGAGGAAGGTCAGTCTGTCCCCAGATCACTGGGGTGAAAGGGAGGTGAGAAAGTAAATACCAGAGTTCTAACTCCAAAAACTCGGCAGTGCAGACTTCAAAAAGGACTTCCAGATGTAGAAGAGCACAGAGGGACCTAGGCTTCTCTGGTGGGTCCCAAACCCTGAGAGTCATGTTGAGAGGGTATTGGTCTGGGAGGCAAGGGGAGAGAAGATCAATATGATCTCTATTTCTCCTCCTCCTCCTCCTCCTTCTTCTTCCTCTTTTCTTTCTTCTTTCTCCTCCTCTTCCTTTTCTTTCTTTTTGGAATAAAGGGATGATGGGACCCAGAGCTTCATACATGCACTCTCTCTGCCACTGAGCCACTTTCCCAGCCCAAGACAACTTTGTTGATGAAGCATAAAGTCTGCACCCCAATAGGCAGGTCTCTCTTTAGTTTATTAATTTTACCTACTACCTAACTAGTATTTTAATTTTAGAAAGCGTATTTAGTAACTCTGGAATCTAGATTTTTAATGATATGAACTTAGAATTGACGCATGCCATAATTTATCAACCCACATAAATTGATGTACCGATCATCAGTGCTTTGACAAATAAGTGTAAGATACATTGAGAAGAAGGAGCCCGGCCAGTGGCCATTCTGCATGTAGACACAGTCTCTTCCCATTAACAGGATTCCCAGGGGCTCTGCCTCCTCTCTTTAGGGTTCCAACACTTCCCACCCAGGTGTCCAGGAGTCCCTCTCTGACTCCCAAAGCTGGAAAAGGAGGAAGGTCCTCACTTTTAAGATCCTTGGTCATAAACATGCCAGAGAGCGTGTTCTTTTTGCATTGTGAAATCAATTGCATCCTACCAAGTAGTCTTGCCAAACAGAAGCCTTTGACTTTTCTGCAATCTAAGGATTACCCTTTACCCATGAGAGTCAGTACATATTATGGGGTTAGTTATACAGAATTCTTCATGTGCTGCATATAACAACAACCTTAAGGGAGCACAGAGGGTGTCACTCAGTGTAGACTGCTGGCTTAGATTGGGTGAGTTCCTGGGTTTGAGCCCTAGCACACACACCAAAAAAGCTCAAGGGTATCATTCTTATCTCCATTATCTAAATTTTTTTTCAGCATTGCAGATTGAACCCAGGGCCGCTCTACCTCTGAGCTACATCCCCAGCCCTTTTTATCTCTTTCTTATTTTGAGACAAGGTCTTGATAATTTGCTCAGGCTCACTTTGAACTTGCAACCCTCCTGCCTCAGCCTCCTAGCCTCCTGAGTTGCTGGGATTACAGGCATGCACCCCTGTGCCAGGCCCATTATCTGAACCAAGACTCAGAGATGTGCATAGCTGGTAAATGACGGCACCTGAGCATGGTCCTTGGTTCAGTCATTTTCTCCTTCGGTTTTCTCTTCCCTAGGCTTCCTGATTATGATGATTCTCATGACTCCAAGGACCTGTCAGCAAGACCCTTTTGATGCCTGGAACTGGGAAAAAATTGTGCCCCTGGGGGAGGGTGTGTGTGGGTGATCATGTAAAATTTGAGTCAAATTTCTTAGAGAAAGTTGTCTTTAACTGCTTGGACTGAGAATTCAATAAGAGAGCATTTTGGATGAAGGGTTGAGGGGGGAAAAACAGATCAAGAAACTGGCTTAGAATTTCGTTTTCAGTAGGTTAGGTGGATGTAGTGAGATCTGAAACACCTGGGGTTTTTCCAGGGGAGAGAGAGTGCTAGGGTTTGAACCCTAGCAAGCACTCTACCACTGAACCACATCCCCAGCCCTTGCTATTTTTATTTTAAGACAGTGTCTCCCTAAGTTGCTCAGGCTGGTGTTGAACTTGCGATTCTCCTGCCTCAGCCTCCCAGATCACTGGAATTATAGGTATGTGCCCCTGTGCCAGGTTAGATCTGAGAAATAAAACTGAAAATTCTAGGACACAGGCAGAGGCAAGATAATACAACAGGGGAATTTTCCTAACTGGTAGCTGGTGAGGCTTTTCTGAGCCTCTGCAAGAAAGTCTCCCAGTTCTACCAGGTCTCCCACTGAGAAAGAAGGTGCTATCTGGTATAAAGAAAAGAAAGGTCAGGTTGGGGGTGTGGCTTGGTGGTAGAGTGCTTGCCTAGCATGCAGGAGGACCTGGATTCAATCCTCAGCACCTCAGGAAGAAAAAAAAAAAAAGTGCTATGTCCCAGAGTGTCTGTTCCTATAGTGGATTTACCTATACGTAGCCAGGCATCTGTAATGCCGCAAACAAGCTTCCATAGTGACTATGGAGGTGCACACATCCAACCTCTCACCAGCTCAGGAACCACTTAGTCTCCCACGCTCACGAAAAGACACACATGGTTCACAGTCACCCATCGCTCTGCCGGCAACACCACACACAAGGGGGACACAAACCCTCACCCTCACCACCCTGTGGCCTCTTTCTTTTTTCTATAGATGTGCTTAACTGGTAGGGTACGAGCCTTCAGTTTCTTTATTCTCCTTTGGAGGTCCTAGAGTTAAATGTGCCCATAAGAGAGACATTGACAATATAAACCCATTGTGGATGAGGCTGGGTGGATCCCAAACACATTTCCAACAAGCTGCACTAGAGAAAGTTTTAAAAAGGGTATGGGGCAGGAATGCAGCTCAGTGGTAGAGCACTTGCCTCACATAATTAAGGCCCTGAGTTCAATCCCCAGCATCACAAAAACACAACAACCTCCCCCTCAAGACCCCAACAATGAAAACCCCCAAACAGGAAGGCTGTCTTTCTGCCAAGCGCCCAGTCTTGGCTCTGCTTCTTCTTCCCTCTCTCTTGAAGCCCCTTCCCTCCTCAACCCAGCCCCATCCCAGTTCCTCTTATTCTCCAATTTTCCCACAGGCGGATTCAGTGTGATTCGGGTTGGAAGCCATTGAGTGACATTAGCAACTCATTTGGGTCTGCGGTTCCTCATCTGTAAAATGGGGACAATAACACTTCCCTCGCCAGTGTTGCAAGATCAAAGAAAGGCATACAGACAGAGCTGGGGTTAGGGATTATTATAGTCCCTGCCTAAAACCTGCTTTCTCCCTAATCCAATCTCCACTTCCACCTCCTCCAGAAAACCCAGATTCCAGGTGGCTGAAAAATCAAGAGGTTGATAATCTTTCCATCTTCCAAATCTCTAAAGGGATGAGACATATGCACTCCAGGCTCCCGGAAGCCCAATTTTTTGAGTTTGGATTCTATAATATTTCTCCCACGTAATATATAATTGAATCATTATCATCTAGCTATAAAAAAAAAAATCAGGTCCTTGGAGGAAAATTTAAATTCACCCCGGAAACTGGAGTCTGTACAAGATGATTTGCCCATTTTTTCTTGCCCCTGTTATACTTTATTGCCTGTGTCCTGGAATGCCAGGCTTTGAGTGTTGCGATGGGGATCAGTAATAAACGCAGAGGGGCGACTTCTACCTTTGGCCACAGTTACTTTTATTCTACAAGGTGACTCTAGTTCTTCCTCCTCCTCCTCTCAGCTGCACCTAAATACTCTTGCTTAAAATATTTAGGTCAGGCCAGATAAATGGATTCTTTTAGGAAAGGCCCTGATTAATCTAATTCTTTGCTTTCTCTGGGCAGCATAGATACTAAGCTACACATTCCTTTGTGTTTGAGCTCCTCAGAGCTCCTTGAAGCCATTTATTCTTCTTGGATGTGACTTTCAAAAGTAAGGCTGGGCTGGGAGGAAGCCATAGAATGCCCTGAAAGACCCAGACTCAACCCCTTTGGTCATTAACCACACACACAGTGTGGTGAGAAAATCTTTTTAAGACATCATTCAGATCCTGAGTCCCAAGGAGAAAAGAATATGGAAATGGAGCAGAGGGAGTCTTCTCTCCATCGCCCCAGAACTCAGGCTGAGCAAAAGAATTTCTAGCCACTCTGTCCTGGCTGGGCGGGTTTGATTTTTGCTTCTTCTCCTTTGTAAAGCAACACTCCTTCTAGTCACCGCAGTCCTAACCCCACCTACTCCACTCTGACGTTCTCAGCTTCCAACCAAGCTAAATAGCCTTATATGGCTTCAGGGAGCTGACCAAAGCAAAGACCAGGGTTCTCAGGTGACAACCTACGACCCTCCTCCTCCAGCAATAGCTGCTGGCACCCTGGGGGAAACTGCTCACCGGGTCCTGCTCCCTGGAGAAGCCTGGTCCAGACGCCCCAGGCATATCCCGCATGGCCCTGCACCTAGATTTCAACTGACTTCTCCTTGGCAGCAGCTCCCTGGCCAGTGAACTCTATCATCGCGTCCCAGGCGGGGACTTCCAAAGGGGACCACCCGTGGCTTCTTTACTCCCTCGAACTCAGCGGGGATGGGGAGGGAGGGCAGAGTGTTGTGCCTGGCTAAAGTGAAATTCGGCAATTCCTACCTGAGCAGACCGAGTTTGGGGTAGAAAGTCGCCGCGACCAGTGTGCTCTGGAGGCCGTGGTCCTCTTGCAGCCTCCCGGCTGTCCTTCCTCGAGGCTCTAGCCCTTTGCTCAGGTATCCCCCGCCCGCCCATGAGGCCAGTGTTCCCTGAGCCCCTCTGCGCAGTGTATGGGGTTATTTTTACTTTCGGTTATCTAGCTTTATGAAGACTCCACACCACTCATACAGCTAGATAACCAAAGATAACAACCAACCCCGCCTCCTGGCTGCGCCGCTGCCTCTTCCACGCAGCCTCCAGGCTGCCGCCGCCGCCGCCTGTACCTCCGCAGCTCCGTGTCGCCCGCGGGTGAGGGTGGGGGGAGGATGCACGCTTGGTGGAGGGGGGGAGAGAAAGAGAGAGGGGGGGGGAGGGAGGGAAATGGAGTCCAAGACCAAAAACGATTCAGACACAGTGATACAGACTAGACTGCTGGAAAAAGCTTAGAAAGGAAGCGATGACCTATGGCGTCGAGGTCCAGGGACTGACCCCCAAAGCTTCCGACGCCCCATTTCCCTCTCTCCCTCTTTCCATCCAGAAGTGGGAGTCCCTCTGATCCCTGGTCCCGGAGAGAAGGGACTTGCGGGTTTTCGTGCCACCCGGGGAAGACGGCAGGGACCGATGTAGAGGCCTCCCCAACCTCACCCGGTCTCCATTGCCCTCCTCTGGAAGATGGAGAGCGCATCGGGTAACCAGAGCCTCAGCCTTCCGCGGAGCCCGAGCCTCCGCGTGGGTGAGAGCCCGGAGCGCAGAGCCACCCAGCCAGGTCTCCAACTCGCAAGGGCGGTGGAAGCGGAGCGCAGCCCGTGCAGAGCCAACAGCTGGATCCAAGCTGCCGACTGAAAGGGTGAGCGGGCAGCGGAGCCCTGGGGGTAAAATCCCGGAGGCAAGGGGAAATCCCGCGACTCAAAGAGGGGGAAGGCTGTGGGGGTGGGGTGGAAGGCGAACCGGAGACCCCAAGGCGAGTCTTGCAAGGGAAGAAGGAAAGGGCAAAGACACCATCCTGGAAGAGATCACCCGTGTGTCGGCGTTGGGGGAGGAAAGCAGAGGGCGGCCGGGCAGGTGAGTCGAGTTCCAGGCCCCGCAGAAAGCCCAGAGAAATGGCTTTGTACAAAGAGGATCAGAAATCACCCAGGGCTGTGAAAATGGCCGGGGGTCTGAGGCGAGGGATGCCCCAGGGGCTGGCAGGGGGTGGTATCGGGAACCGGAATCCACAAGAAGGAGGGTCTGGGAGCCGGGTAGAGGGTGTGGAGCTGCGCCGGCCCCCCCCCACCGGCCCCTCGTGGCGGACGCACAGCACGCTCCACTCCCAGGCGCTCGCCCTGGTCCTGCCCCACACCCGCCAGGCCACTTACACGGAGCCCAGGCCGCCCATCCGCGCTCTCCTGCGCAGTCCTGACGGCGGGTCCCCATCCACGGAGCGCCGTGGACCTGGGTCCGGAGTGCCAGGGCTCAGCGGAAGCCAGGGCGGAGGAGCCCGTCCGCCTCTTAGCCTCAGCGGTGCCAAGGCTAGCAGGGTACAGCGGGTCTCACTTCCCATGCTCCCTCCTCAGCCTCTGCTGCTGCTCTGGCCCGTCGCGCTCCGGCTCCGGACTTTTCATTCATCCTTTCACACTCCCTCCCCAGGGCAGCCTCTGATTGGTTCTATCTCGTCTGACGTCACCGCCTCGTTCCCCTGCCGGCCCCGCCCCTCTCCCTTACCAGGTCGGGCCACAGCTCGCAATTGGGGCGTCCCTCCCTTGGAGAATGGTTTGTTGCGGGGGAGTACTACATCTGTGTGCTGATTCTTAGCTTCTTGGTGCCTCACTCACCCCCCCCCCCCGAGACCTGCCTGCCATGTCTAATCCATTGCCACTTGTGGTTTTGATCTCCTGCCTCACTCTTTTTGTGGGTCCTACATTTTCCATTTTGGTGGTAGAGTATGGGGCTCTAGGACCAACGCGCAGAGACAAAAAAGAGATCCGGTGAAATCCCCTTGAAAAGAACCGGATGACTAGAGGCTCTACCCTTCCCCGCCTCCTCCCAACAGAGTATTCTTTGTGCTTCTCAGGTTCTGATCCTTCCCAAACTGTGATTCTAATATTCAGTATGGACAGGAACCTCTGTCGTCGGTTTTCAACCCCAAACAGTGAGGGAAAGATTCTGGGGCTTTGGAACTCCCGCTGGAAGACACGGGGTTCTAAGCGAAGCCAAATCTCCTTTCGGCCTTGGCAGAAATGGGAATATCTCTTGAGCCTATTCACAGCACCGAAGTTCCAGGTAGGGGAGTCTGGGGGTGAAGATCCCTGCTGACTTTAGCCTGGGCAAACCCCGCAGAATTAGGCCTAGCCGTGGGGGTCCTATTAAGGCTAGGTTTCCCTTTTGGCACCCGTGCACTCTAACCTCCAGTTCTGCTCAGGCCTCCACCACACCAGCTCTGGGGCTTGAGGAGGAAGAACGCCCACAAAGGCTCAGGTCCCAACTTTCCAACCTGGCTCCCCATCTGGCCCAGCGGGACATTCCAGGTTCAACCTGGATTGGAGAATCAGAACCAGATCTTGGCTGGTACACAGCCGCCAACCGGCAAGAGGCCGGCTGCAGAGAGCTTTCTGAACCAGCGAGCCCCCAAGAACCGGGATGCCGGCAGGAAGCAATCGGAATCCCTGCAGTGCACTCCGCCCTTCCACTCACCCTCCTCTAGGGAGCTCTGCTAAGAGACTGGCTCAGATACCTGGAGCCTATTGGTCTGATTCACCCGGGCCAGCTTCTATAACCAGGGATCCTTGAACACTAGGTCACCAGGGGAGCACTCCAAGCACCACTGATTGTAGGTCAGACCTGCTCAGATTGTTTTATCTGAGGGTTGCACAGACCGGAACAAAGCCAAGCCTGAACCCTGTTCTCTGTCGTTAAACACAAACTGATGGACAATGGATTGAACTTGGTGCTTCCTTCAAAGAACGGTGGGTATCTAAATAATCACTGCCATTGATGTGGGCAGCAAGACTGTGGGGTCCAGGGCAGACTGAAATGGGATAAAGTCCAGCAACCCAGAATGGTAGTATGAAGCTGAAGCAAATGGCTTGATTTCCCCAGGGCATTCTGGGGTGGGGGGGCTGGCACAGCATTTTTTCTGTCAGCCTCCCCAGGGTCTCAAGGCCCTTACCCAAGGGAAAGGCTTATCTGGAAGCTTCCAGGGCAGCAATACTTCATCCTTCCAGAACTGGGAGCACAAAGTGGACAGGGAGGGTGTAAAGAAGCAAACAGAGACAAAGTGTCCATTCCTCACATTGTCTCCTCCTGCCCCCTTACAACTCAGAATGGAAAACACAGGGGGGGGGAGCCTTGGGGTTCCTGGGGCCGAATTACAGTTGCAGAAAAAGGAAATGCTTCCCAAATATTCTCACAGACAGACCGACCTACCAGCATGCTGCAATACAGTCCCCAAATGCATCTCATTGGGGCGCCAGAGAAACCACAGCCCTTCTGGCCTTTCTTCTCTATGCCCACAACACCCTCAAAGATTTGCCAGCACACCACCTCACATCCCTTTACAGGATGCCTCCTCCTCTGCAGCCATTCCAGACATTCTAAGTAGGGCCTGCAGTTCTCCAGACACTCTACCAACTCCCCCAACAAGTATCCCCCATTTACCCTCCCATAAAATCCCTTGAGGGCAGGTAAGCAAACCTTTCTCCCTTCCTTCCTCCATTTCTCCAGCTCTGGGAGATTGAGACCAGCTTATGGAGAAACAGCGAGTCGTCCAGCTAACTAAAATTGTCCCCTTTTCCTCACCCACCAATTTTCACCGATGTAACCTGTCATCTGTGGCATCAAGCTAATCTCCACCAACTCTTTCCCTGACTTGGACCTTTCGGATGTATGGAAATAGTCAGCCAGGATTAGTTAAGCTCTCCCCTCTTTCAGCCACCCCTGGTTTGTTGTTGGAAATGGGAGAGAACAACAAAGCTTTCTTTGCACAGTGGAGACTCCTGTACCTTCATCCCTACTGGCCAAATTCAGACTCAGCTGGACTTCCTCAAAAATCAACATCAAAAGAGAATGGATTCAGGCTCAGTGGCACACACCTGTAATCCCAGTGGCTCAGGAGGCTGAGGCAGGAGGATCACAAGTTCAAAGCCAACCCCAGCAAAATCGCTAAGCAACTCAATGAGACCCTGCCTCTAAATAAAATACAAAATAGGGCTGGGGATGTGGCTCAGTGGCCGAGTGTCCCTGAATTCAATCCCTGGTAGTCCCCTGCCCTGCCAAAAAAGGACAATGGATACATTTAGCTAACTCCTGAAAATATGTACATCAAAATTCCCCCAAGTAGCAATACCCTCCTGCCTCTTACTGTGGCTTTGAGTTCTACAGAGGTAGTTCAATCCAAACAGGGTCCAGATTAAGGAATTGACAACCCTCCCCCCAAAGAAAATGGAACTTGTTTTAAATCGCCCTGGCATTATCCACTTGGAACCCCACCTCTTTCCAGATATTTGGGTTTGGTTTTATCTGGGTGTACTGGACAGCCCCACCTCCCACCGCTCCTGTACAGAGATGCAAACTAGTGGATCATCAGCTGTCTTTATTCCAATGGGGACAGCGCTATTAACCAGGAAAGAAGCAGAAAAGTCCCCACTGCCACCTTAACTGGGATTGGATTGTACCCTGGGCCATGTTGTACCAGTTTTAAAAAAGAAACTACTTTGAAGGTGGCAAAGCAAACAGCCTCCTTAAGGACAGAGACAGTTTCGGACTTAGGCATCCTATAGGAGGAGACAAAGCAGGCAAACTTTCAGCAGAGTAGTCCAAAAAAACTTAGTGGAGGACCAGGCATGGTGGTGCACACCTGTAATCCCAGCAACTTGGGAGGCTGAGGCAGGAGGAGCAAGAGTTCAGTCCGCCTCAGCAGATTAGGGAGGCCCTAAGCAACTCAGCAAGCCCCTGTATTTAAGTAAAGTATTTAAAAAAGGGCTGGGGATATGGTTCAGTGGTTAAGTGCCCTGGGTTCAATCCCCAGTGGTTAAAAAACAAAAAACCGCTTTATGGAGGAGCAGTAATTGATAAACCAGTAAAGGTGTGTGGGTCCCTGTGTCTGCAAGTCTGGGTTTGCCATCATGTGGTCATGTGCACCATGGTGGATGCTGGTGTATCAGTGAGGGTATTGATCAGTTGTGTTCTGTGGAATTTGTGTATGGGTGTGGGGGAGGGGGCATTGTGTCCATCATGCTGTGTGTTCGTGACTAGTGACTATCCTGCAGTTCTTTGACCAGGGAAGACCCTTCTACTGATAAGATATGGCAGACTTCTATTGACCAGGGAAGACCCTTTTACTGATAAGATAAGGCTAACAGCTGGAGCAAAATAGGGGCTTTAGGTGCCATTTCAGGTTGGCCCACCAGTCTCCGTCTCCCTAGGCAGGCCTCAGCTGGAGCAGAGCCCTCTGCTCCTAGTGCAGAGCACAGTCTGCTGGAGTGTTCTGTGGAACAACGGTCTGTCTGTGAACCACACCCTGAGACCTTCCAGGGACATTCTGGGGGACTCTGGAGAGAGCACCCCAGATCCCTGTGCTGATGAGCCCGCCTTCTGGGCCAGCGCCTATCCCCACCCCCAGCCCCTAGCTGGCCACCTATTGTCTGTGTGCCGGGAGAGGCCCATATAGAGAAAACATGGCCTGAATTATGCTTTCTGGATGCAGCTTTTGGACAGATCTTTATAATCCGGGTCCCAAAATACATTTGGCAGTAAACCACTCTCTTGAAATATTCAGGCAATTAAATAAAAAGCATATATTTTTTTTGTTTCAATTACCAGGTTAATTTGCCTTGAAGATAAAGATGAAGACTGTATTTGAGGGAAGGTGTGTACACATATTTATTTCTGTCTATTAAGTGCACGTTATTATGAACATTATCATGTACTTTTCTTTTGCTGTAGAATATTTACATTGTTTGCGGGATCATGGGATCATGCCAAATAGCATTGGCAATTAAAAAATGCTGAGGCTGTGTGAAAAAAAATATGTACGCATGTATATGTCTGTGCATATGAACATATAAGCTTAGAATGCGTGGAGTCAAAATATGGAGGATTTCGCCCCAGGAATACCACCCTCCTCTCCACAACAGTGTTTTTTGTTTTTTTTTTTTCCTTCCTTCTCCAGCTGTGGAAAGGCCAGCCTGGAAATTCCTCAGGCCTGTCTGAGCACGGCCTCCCTGGCTGGCTCCAGTTCTGTCCTTGAGCCTACACACTGGCTTACTTGCCTGAGAGCCCTATGCTATTGGGGAGGTGAGAAAAAGATGGCAGAGATGGTGAAGGATTGACTGGGACATCCAGATGGGGCCTTTTCTACATATGAGATACTCAGCCATCAGCTAATGGCCTCCGCAAGGGGCACAAGCAGGTATGTGCAAGGGTACTGTGCAGTACACATACTCAGACCTAGTACAATGGCAAAGACTCCCAGCAGAATCACCTCCTGAGGCTCACAGGTGCATTCTGGGAACACACACCCACTCATTGTTGCTTAAGCTCCCATGGCCCCATTCACCCCACCTCACACTCCTCTCCTTTCTTAATTCAGTCTAACCTTTCTTACTGTCATCCATGAACATCCTCCCCAACCAATCACCTCCCCCAGACCAGCTGGCCTCCATCTCTGCACTCCTGAGCCTATGGGAGAAGGGGAATCGAGTTTCCTACGTCTCCAGTGCGTATTCTTTCAGTCACAGAACTGAATGCAAGGTGGCATCCAGCGACTTGTTCCATTTCCATTATCAGTCAGTACATAGATCTTACTGCAGAGAATCTCAAAAGAATTCAGGAGTGGGGTGGAGAGATGCGGGAGAAAAACAGGTGATACAGGGTCAGTTTCCCCACCCCAGCCCACCCCACCATCAAACAACAAGAAAATAAATACCCCAGAAGCCAAAGGTGGCCACCTACGATGACACCAGAAACAGATCAGGCTGCTGCTTCTCGAATGCCCAGCTCCTGTCAAAGGAGAGAATACAAAGGTTAAAGTCCACTGGGCAGCTCCAGTTCCCTTTCCTTAGTAGCCCCCAGGCTCCCTACCACTCTCCCCCAGCCCTCTGTGGCCAGCACCTCTGGCATCCACGTTTCCCTTTTCAATCGCCAGGGCTCTAGGCTGCCCTGGGGGTGGAGAAAAGAGAAAAGCCTACAAATGGACGGAGGGTGCTCCAACTCCATCTGGCCTGGGTGACGCTAACCCTGCCTCTCCTCAGGATCTCCTGGGCTCGGTGGAAATTCTTCAGGCCCAGGGGTTTGAACTGAGCCCCCTGGAGATCTCTGACTCTGACATAAAGAAGTAATCCTCTGCCCAAAGGACACAGCTCCTCACAGATCCCTGATGCCCAGCCTACCAGAGAGCACCCTTAGGATAAAAGGGAGGATCTGGGATTAGAGATGTATTTGTGTCTGTCTAGATCTAATGACACTATAAACTGTAAAGTACTGTGCACATTTAAGATATTCTCCTTCACATAATCTCTCTAGCTTTCTCTACCCATCTCCGTCGATACTTACCCAACCTGTCTATCTATGTATCTCTCTCAGGGTCCACAAAGACATCCTGTAGCTATCAATTCCTCCCCTCTCTTTTTTACATACACAAATGGTGTGAATACGGTGCAGTTATTTATTATTATTTCAGTGTTGGGTATGGAACTCAGTCCATCCTGTATAGTCTTCTCTTCCCAGTATTTTGTTTTTGTGTTAAATTAGGGTTTGGGGTAATCACATGTATAGCAGAGCTAGCCTAGCTCCTAAAATACCAGGAGTGGATTTATGTGTACCTGGGTGTGTTGGGGTAAGCTGATAAATTCTTCTATCTCAAATTCAATTCCTCAACTAATTTTTTTCCTTCTTTTTTTTTTAACTCAGAAGATAACCTACCTACATGCAGAGGAAGTTGGGGGCGGGGGGGGCGATAAAAGATACTATGGAACAGGAACAAGCTTAAATCCAAGCCTGATTTCTAGGAGGAGTGCTTTGAATGCCTCTCCCCAGTTCTCACACCCACAAATCCTCACTTGAACCCCACCGCCATGTCTCGGAACCGGCAGCCCATCCATTTTAGAAAGGGAGGTATCAGTCCAAAACTGTTAGCTTCACACCAAAGACGGGCCACCCCGCCCCATGCCGATTTGCTGACCTGCCAAAAAAACAGGCACAAGGACAGGCAGCTGGGGGACCTCTGGCTCCTTCTTCCACTATCAGTGAGAGTTCTGGGGTCCCTGGGGCCATTGGATCTCTCCTCACTGACCCCTGCCCTCCCATGTGGCCACAAGGCACACACTATGCCCAGGGGAACGTGATGATAAGGAACACAGCCCAGCACGCACGGTACACAGCCGGCTGGCAGCCTCGGCCTCTCCCAGCACTCTGGCCTCTGGGGCACCAGGCATGGTCGGCTCTGTTCTGACTTCCCCTGCCCCACAATGATCCCAGCCTATGTCCCAGAAAGAACAGTAGGTGGGGACTAGGCTCAGGATAGTGCCATCTTTCTATGTCCCTAATCCTCCTTTTAATAACATCAAAAAGACAAGACACCTCCATTCAATGGATCTGGAGGGTTTTGAAGTGGGTTCTCCCCACTTCTAGAACCCAAGCATCTGTCCCCAAACCTTGCTTGCCTTTAAGCTACTCTCAGCCCCTTTCCTACCTGCCAGCTCATAGGAAAGGGGCAGGTGAAGAAGGGGAATGAAATCAATCTCAATCTAAAATGAATCTAAATCTAAAAAATATTTGGGTTTTTTTCCCCCCAATTCTGGTTTCTACCTTCCTGGAAACCGGGCTCCTTTTCCTCCCCCACCTCCAAGTCCCTGGACTTTTTCTTCCCCTGAAACCTGCAGTCTCTGGGGCAGAGAAGAATAGGAGCCAGGGGCGAGGAAAGAAGGTCAGGAGTCCACACACAGAACCATTTTTCTCTTCCCTCCCGTCTGCACTACAATCTTCCTGCCTCTGCTCTGAGCATTAAGATGTTGGCCATGTCTGGTGGAGAAAAGGGAGGGGCGGATTAATAGGATCAGTAGCACCGTGACCCTAAAGTCCCCCCCAATCCCATTGACAAACTTAGTGAGCTGTCTGGGCTGGCAGGGGCTGGGGGAAGGAGGGGGACCAAGAGGCGCTCTGGGCGGTTGGGAAGGGCCACTGCCTTCAGCTCAGTGATGGATGCCCAGGAAGCCGGGAGGTGAAACCCCACTCTCCAACTCCTCCTCCGCTTACATGCCTCGTCCCTTCTGGGGACCCCCTCAATCTTTCATCAGCCTTTTCTTCCTGTGATGGTTGCACCAGACTCCATTAGCCAGGAGGCAAAGTAGGAAGCTTATGGTGCTTTGACTCAGCTGAGGGGCTGTCTTGCCACCCCCAGTCCAGATGTCTGAGGGAGCTAGGATCCTCTCTGGACCCCAGTGGCCACTTACCCTGCTTCTGTGAAGAGGAGAGGCTGCACGGGTGGCCCCTGCGGCTGGACTGCCCGTCTCCCCCCTGCTCCCAGCCTCTTGTGGAGTGGAGGATGCGGCTCCCGGTGACGTAGCATCTGTCTATCCATTCAGGAATTTCGCTTGCCTCTCTCTCTTTCTTTTTCTTGCTGCTCTCCCTGGAAAGGCAGCAAAAAGGGGGTGCTGCCCCTAGCTGGAGACACCGTCACCACCAAAATAACAGCCCATTCTCATGAAGCCCCCCCCTCCTTTTCCCCTTTCATGCCCGAGTGAGAAGGGGGTCTTTGTCATGTGTGCTGTTTCCCTCACCTCCCTCTGGTGCCTTTTCTAACCTGAAGAAGGAAGAAGGGGCTAAGGGACGCTATTGTTCCTACAGGCCACCCTTGTCCCCAAAGGAAACAAGAGAAAGGATGTGACAGAAGTACCCCTATCCCTGGGTGCTTCCAAGTTTTCATTTGCTTTCGAACTTGAGAGAGTGATTCCATGACGTGAGGCTGTGGGGTGGGGAGCAGAGTTGGTAACGAGTCCCAGAAAGAGGGCACAGTTAGCCACTTGGAGGTTTGGGGTATTCCAGCGCCCCCTTTCCAAAGCTCCTCCGGGCCCCTAACACTGTCAGCTGAATTAATGGAAAACCCAGATCGTGGCTGTGAAGGAGAAAGTGACAATTGGAAGGTGAAGGCCGAGAGCTGGAGGGGGGATGGCCAGCACTTGGAAGTCTAGACAGAACAGGAGGGGTGGGACCTCAGACTCAAGTGAGAGATAAATTATCCTGCTCTCCGAGGAGGGAGAGCGATTTGGGGGTTGGTTTCCAGGGCTGGGGTCCCGATGTTTGGTGGAAGCTGGGGGCCCAGAATGGTACAATGGTCGGGTCTCTTTTTCTCTCTCTCACCCCCACCCTCAACCCCTCCCTTTCTCCCTCCCACTCTTCCTGGCCTGCATGGGAACTCGGTCTGAGCTTGACGTGACAGACAGCAGGCCTGCATGCTAATGAAGTTTGTCTCAAGTTCATTGTCAAAGCCCCCTGCCCCACGGCCCCCTCCCCTTCTCTCTCATACACAAATCTCCCTCCAACTTTTGTCCCACAGACCTGGAGGCCACTTGAGTCTCCGCTGGCTCCCCTCTCTCACCCTCCCCCACTGCTCTCAGTCTCCCCTCTCCTCACTACCTCCCTCAACTGGGGGCGGGATGGGGGGGCCTCTCTTCTCCCTAGTGCCTTCGCAGGCACCTTCTGGCCCAGCCATCCCTAAGCTCCAATTGAGGGCTTCTGAGGACCGAGGTCAGAGTCTTGGTCCTTCTTTCCGCAACTCAAAGTAAGGAGGCTCTAGAGGGGCGAGAGAAGGCAACAGACGCCCCCACTCAAAGTTCCCTGCCCCCCAATTCTCAGCTCTGTCCAGGCCCAGTCCCACCATTCCAGCCCCGCTTC
>NW_026000079.1:1646531-1655100 GCF_001458135.2 Marmota marmota marmota | reverse complement strand
TCTGTTCCTTGATGCTAGGGATGCGTAGGGGGGTGGGTGGGACGGGGGTGCCAGTGGAATGGGGGGGTCTCTCCAACTCTGGGACGTGTCCAGCAATCCAAACCTGTCCTTCTTTTGTTCCTACAAATCTCTTCATACTGTCACTACCCTCTGGAGTCTGCCTTTCTCCCAGTAAGCAGGGGCTAGGAGAGGAAGGGGAGGAGGACCCTGAACTCACCCCACCCCTCAATTCCAGGGAAAGGAGGGAGGGGGAGAAAAGGGGGGAAAATTTAAATTCCCCCCTCATTAGCCAGAAAGGAAGCAAAAGGGGATAATTATAATTAAAAGCAGACAGCTGTGGATTGCATCTTTTATGTTCCTCCGAGCCTCCTCCCCGCTTTTGCCACCATCACCCAAAAACCCGCACACCCCCTGTGCATCTTGCCCCGGTTTCCTGCGGAGTGGGGTGCAAGCTAGGAGGCTGAGATAGATTTAGGCAAGGCGAATCGACTTCCTCTTTCCTGACAGCACCTTCTGAAACATCTCAATAGGCTGAAGATATGGGGGGCTTCCTCTTTCCTCTCCCCGTACCCCCATAGTGGGGGCCTGTGGGGGGGTGGGGGCACTCAGGTGGTAACAACTCATTCAATAATTTGGGGAAAATGTTTGATCTTCTTAAAAATAGCCATCCCGTTCACAATGAAATGAATACGAAGAATTCCTACAACTGGAATGTTTTCCCAGTGCTCCTCCCTTGGAATCGCCTGCACCCACCAGGAGGACAGCAAAGAGCCAGGATCCATAAGGCAGTATGTGTGGCAACAAAGAGAAGCTACCACAAATGCACGCAGATACATACATATGCTGGGTAATTTGGGGGGTGGTGTTGCTGGGCCTAGCTTCTCTATCCTATGTATTTATAGAACTTGATCATAGGCCAGAACAGCAGGATAATTATAGCATTATTAGCATATATGCAAATCAGGTAACCTATATACGCTGAATGGAGGCAGATTATTATTTATTTCTCTCCCCCTTTCTCCTTCCCTGGTACCAGCTCTGGCTCCTCCGAGCTGCACACCAGCAATTATCTGACATTATAAGAGGGGGTTGTAGCCCTGGGGGAGGGGGCTGAGGGGAGTAGGACAGGAAAAAAAAAAAAACCACGGGCGGGTGGCAGGCGGGCGGGCATTTTTATCTCATTTTACTCAATGTTATTCTGGGAAGAGCGGGGAGGGGCTCAGTGAGAAGCCTTTGAATTAACAAAGGGGGAGGGGGTGTTATGGAGAGACAGAGACCTGAAAACAGAGACAGATGAAGCCAGAAAAGCTGCGAAGCAAAGACAGAGACCAGGGAGACAGGACCACCGTTCCTGGGGAGCGGGGGAGCCGCCGGGGACAGAGGAGTCGCAAATTCACACGGAGCCAGGCACAAAGACTCCAGATCTGGCGTGAAAACAAGGATCTGTTGATGAGGCGGGTGGAAGGATGAGCTGATCAGGGTCACTGGGCTGGGGGCCAGCATGGGCACCCAGACCTTCCCAGCCCCCGGACCTAGAGGCTGAGGCACCTCCACATTAGCAAACCCTTCCCCCTTGTTCCACCACCTAAAAAATGGTCAGGAAACCCCAAGCCACGGCTTTTGGCGAATTCCTTCATTCTAACTAGTACGTGAGCACAAACTCAAGGTCCTAGAGCCCCTTCTCTTCCCCAGGGGATGGTACAGAGTCAGTCCTGGACTCTCTGGTGGGATCTCTCTGGACACCTTGGCCTCTAAGGAGTCCTCCCTGGGCCCTTGTCCTGTCCCTACCAGATACATGGATGGGAAGCTGGAAACTTTGCAGGATTCATTGGTCCCCTCCCCATGTCCCCCCATCTTTCCTTCTCAGGGCTTGCTCTACCGAGTTGTGTTCCCCTGCCTCTGCCTCACTGGGTAGAATTCTGCTGGCCCCAGAACAGCTAGGGGGATTCCACAGCTCCATTCTGATCTTGCCTCTACCCTGCTCACAAGAAGTCTCCAGCCCCCAACTGGATTAGGGGAGTATTTCTGTCTGGCTCACCCCAAAGCCTTTTTTATGTTCCTAGAGATACCTGCATCTGTGTTTCAAATGTCTCCAAGTTCCTGTTTGTGATGTTGCTATCTCTGCCTAAAAAAAAAATAAATAAAAAATAAATTTGTGCACTCGAGGCAAACTCCAAAGAAGGTAATATTGGGGAGAAGGAGGGTTTTTTAAACCAGGGGAGGTCCAAAGGTCTTGAGGGTTGTGTTAGAATGAAGAAGATATGTGCCAGAGGTGGTAGTGCACACCTGTAATCCCAGTGACTCTGGAGGCTGAGACAGGAGGATCACAAGTCAGCCTCAGCAACTAAGTAAGGCCCTAAGCAATTTAACGAGACCCTGTCTCAAAATATAAAGTAAAAAGGGCTAGGGATGAAACTCAGTGGTAAAGCATCTCTGCATTCAATTCCTAGTATCAAAAATAGAAAAAGGAAAAGAAAAGAAGAAATGTTCCTGAAAGAAATGAATACAGAATCAGATAACCGATCAGGCAGAGACAAAAGACTAGGAGGAAACAACTTCAAGGCTGTACTTAGACTTGTACCCCAAAAATGGAATACACACACACACACACCAGCAAACCAGAGGGGCTTTAGAGCCAATAATTTCTGAATCTATGATGTGCATTTATATTTATATTTGTTCCTGGATCCAGTTGTTTCTCATTCTTTGTGGCTGTATACTACAGAATAGTGTGAGAGCTGAAGAGGCAGAGAAAGATGGACAGACTGAGCAGCGAGAAACTAAGAGAGGCAGAGACTGAGACCCACAGACCGACCTACAAAAGGCACTGAGAGGCACCTCAAACCTGATCATGGATAGAGCAGACACAGGGGCCAAGCTTTCAATTTTCTTTTCCAACTTAGAGACCTGGAATATGGCCCTCACTCCTGCCTGTTTCCACCCCAGGCTCAGCCCAGAAATTGGGGAGTAGATTTGTAACTTTACCAGGCACATTCCTCTGCACTTGTAATAGACTGGGGTCATTAGGACAATCAATGAATGGATTCTTCCCTGGGCTGCGCCATATAGAGATCTCTCCTGGCAGCCTGACATTCTGAGGTGGGGAGTCACCAGCACTTCTTTCTTGGTCTTTGCATTTTTTTTTTTTTTTGCTTTTGTAGTTTTATTGTACAGTAAGTAAGTGCCAAGTCTATGGGGCTCTGTGTGGGCACACAAATATGTCTAATCTAATCTTCTCTCCTTCATAATTCATCTCTGTAGCAATCCAGTTGGACACCTGTAAATGCACATTGCCAGGCTTGATTGTCAGGACCTCTCTGTGTGTGGAGCAGGTCCACATGTGCCTGTGTACAGATTTGTGTTTTTATCCAGTGTGGTCTGGGTGACTGATAACTTTCTAGAGACAGGCTCTGTCTTTGGCCAGGCGTATCTGACTACCACTTTCACAGCTGCTATGGAAGGTATCTTTCAGACTTCTATAGATGAAGCTCCAACAGCCCTTTGCTCTTTTACCCCTCTAAAACAGCCCAAATCCCCTCCCTAAGTGGCTTGATTATATATCATATATACACGGTTCTTCCATAAACCAACCTCACTGCAGAGCTGCCATAGCTTCGGTCACCTGTTCCCTGGAAAGGTGACCAGACCTAACCACAGAGGCATGGCTATCACGCCAGCTTGATAATACCTACGAGCTGGAAAGAGATTTCCTACTTTACATCTTTCTGGGTGTATATTGGTACATATATTTGTACTTACTTTACTTTTATTCCTAGAATCATATATATAGTTTTGTTTTCAGATAAGTAACAGTCTACACAGGCACCTGGCCAAACACTAGCACTGTACGTGATACATGTGGGATGGAATCCATACTGGCACGCGGATGGCTTCCTGCTTGGTGCTGTTGCAACACGGTGCCATTTCTTGGTACCGTAACTGTTTCTGTCTGCTTCGCATAGGGTTCTCTAGGTCTGATGCTCATTTCTGGGGCTCTGGCTCTGGGATTTTGCTTACATCCCTGAGCTAAGCAAGCAGCTAGTGTTGGAGTCCCTGCAACTTCAGTCCTCAGATACGTGGATAGTGAATCTGGGTGGGTGTTTATGGGTGCTAGGCTACTGCTGTCTTTGCTGGTGAGAATAGGCAGGGCCCCTTCCCGCTGCGGGGGGTTTTCTCCCAAGAACCACTGCGATGGTTTGAGTTAGCCATTGAAATCTCCCTGGACCGCTGAGTGTGTGCAAGTAGGTTCATGTTTTTGGTGCAAAGTCTATCAGCAGTGTGCAATCATGTGTGCGCCAGGTTGCTGTATATGCACCACGATCGTGTGTATGTCCACAGTCTGTACATGTAGTTTGGGGCTTCGTGTGTTACCTTTGCTGGTCTCTGGCGTGTTTGTAGGTGTGTGTTGTGTGTACACGCTTGAGTTACCTGTGAGGCTCCCAGTTAACTGAGTGCACTTGGTGGGCTTGTGGACGATGACCTGCAGGTCCCTGAGTCCCACTGGGTATCAGCCTGGGGTTTCTTTGTGCAAACTGCGGATCTGGCCCTCTGCCTGCCCCTGAGCCAGGCCGAAGCCACGGTGGAGCACGCCACGCCAGCACGGCCCCCTGCCCGCCGCTCCCTGCCGGGGTCTCTCGCCGGCGGCAGCGACTGCGACTGCGGCAGGCTCCCGCTTTCAGCAAAGTCCACGCTCCGCCGGCGGCGTGGGACCCGGCGTGGACCCGCTAGGGAGGGCCCCAAAGGGGGACCGTGANTCTTTCTTTCTTTCTTTCTTTCTTTCTTTCTTTCTTTCTTTCTTTCTTTCTTTCTTTCTTTCTTTCTTTCTTTCTTTCTTTCTTTCTTTCTTTCTTTCTTTCTTTCTTTCTTTCTTTCTTTCTTTCTTTCTTTCTTTCTTTCTTTCTTTCTTTCTTTCTTTCTTTCTTTCTTTCTTTCTTTCTTTCTTTCTTTCTTTCTTTCTTTCTTTCTTTCTTTCTTTCTTTCTTTCTTTCTTTCTTTCTTTCTTTCTTTCTTTCTTTCTTTCTTTCTTTCTTTCTTTCTTTCTTTCTTTCTTTCTTTCTTTCTTTCTTTCTTTCTTTCTTTCTTTCTTTCTTTCTTTCTTTCTTTCTTTCTTTCTTTCTTTCTTTCTTTCTTTCTTTCTTTCTTTCTTTCTTTCTTTCTTTCTTTCTTTCTTTCTTTCTTTCTTTCTTTCTTTCTTTCTTTCTTTCTTTCTTTCTTTCTTTCTTTCTTTCTTTCTTTCTTTCTTTCTTTCTTTCTTTCTTTCTTTCTTTCTTTCTTTCTTTCTTTCTTTCTTTCTTTCTTTCTTTCTTTCTTTCTTTCTTTCTTTCTTTCTTTCTTTCTTTCTTTCTTTCTTTCTTTCTTTCTTTCTTTCTTTCTTTCTTTCTTTCTTTCTTTCTTTCTTTCTTTCTTTCTTTCTTTCTTTCTTTCTTTCTTTCTTTCTTTCTTTCTTTCTTTCTTTCTTTCTTTCTTTCTTTCTTTCTTTCTTTCTTTCTTTCTTTCTTTCTTTCTTTCTTTCTTTCTTTCTTTCTTTCTTTCTTTCTTTCTTTCTTTCTTTCTTTCTTTCTTTCTTTCTTTCTTTCTTTCTTTCTTTCTTTCTTTCTTTCTTTCTTTCTTTCTTTCTTTCTTTCTTTCTTTCTTTCTTTCTTTCTTTCTTTCTTTCTTTCTTTCTTTCTTTCTTTCTTTCTTTCTTTCTTTCTTTCTTTCTTTCTTTCTTTCTTTCTTTCTTTCTTTCTTTCTTTCTTTCTTTCTTTCTTTCTTTCTTTCTTTCTTTCTTTCTTTCTTTCTTTCTTTCTTTCTTTCTTTCTTTCTTTCTTTCTTTCTTTCTTTCTTTCTTTCTTTCTTTCTTTCTTTCTTTCTTTCTTTCTTTCTTTCTTTCTTTCTTTCTTTCTTTCTTTCTTTCTTTCTTTCTTTCTTTCTTTCTTTCTTTCTTTCTTTCTTTCTTTCTTTCTTTCTTTCTTTCTTTCTTTCTTTCTTTCTTTCTTTCTTTCTTTCTTTCTTTCTTTCTTTCTTTCTTTCTTTCTTTCTTTCTTTCTTTCTTTCTTTCTTTCTTTCTTTCTTTCTTTCTTTCTTTCTTTCTTTCTTTCTTTCTTTCTTTCTTTCTTTCTTTCTTTCTTTCTTTCTTTCTTTCTTTCTTTCTTTCTTTCTTTCTTTCTTTCTTTCTTTCTTTCTTTCTTTCTTTCTTTCTTTCTTTCTTTCTTTCTTTCTTTCTTTCTTTCTTTCTTTCTTTCTTTCTTTCTTTCTTTCTTTCTTTCTTTCTTTCTTTCTTTCTTTCTTTCTTTCTTTCTTTCTTTCTTTCTTTCTTTCTTTCTTTCTTTCTTTCTTTCTTTCTTTCTTTCTTTCTTTCTTTCTTTCTTTTCCTTCAATGCTGGGAACGGAACCCAGGGCTTCCTGCATGCTAGGCAAATGCTGTACCACTGAGTTACACCCCTAGCCCCAAAGCGTTGGAATTCCTATTTGAAATGGGATAATTTGTTTGTACTGCCATTCTGTCTCCCCACACGACACTTTCCTTACGCATGGATTTTCAGAGACTTACAGAGATTCTGTGTATGGAACAATGCACATTTCAATGTTTTGGGTTTTAATACGGCAAGGTAAACCTATAAATGTGATACAATTCCAATTCGATACCTATTAAGGGGTGGTTGTAAAAATAAAGTTTGGGAAGTGACTTAAATGTTAAAAGGAATAAAGAAAATATTGTGTAATAAAGGATTTATCCAAATTTACACTTGTATTTATCCACATGAATAGATCTCACAGTATGATGTTGAATGAAGTGGTTAAAAATTGAGATAAATAACGCTATCCCATTGATTCAGGTTATAAACATATGAAATATATACAACATTCATAGTATGTTTGCATGTTTTGGGGAAAGACAGGGAGAGTCAAAGCAAGGAAATTGTGTGTGTGTGTATGTGTGTGGGTGTGTGTGAGTGTATGTACTTACATATGACCAGAGGATGCACAGGCAGAAGAAAAATAGTAGGTTGGAGAAGAGGAAAAAGAACACTGACTCAGAGTCAAAAAAGTTAAATTTCAGCCCTAACTCTGTCACTCTGGTGGACTTTAGGCAAATCACCAACCCTCGCTAAACCTGTCTTCTAATCTTTGGAATGTTCTCGCCAAATCCAAAGGAACTTCTGCCCATCAGAGTTTCTTTATGAACTGCAAGGTGCTGTGTAAGACTTCACATAGCTTCTCTGAGCCAAGCCACATCAGTGCCTCCAACTGCAGCACACTGGTACTCAGGAGGTCTCCCCTGGCCCCAAGCCCAGCGGCCAGCGTCCTCTCCTTAGAGAGGATCCTGGGCCTGGAGGCGCTTGGGCTCTGGGGGATGAGGTGAGTGCAGAGAGCCGAGACTTTTACCTTCCCTTTCACACTTCTTCCTTCTCCTCAGTCCCTCCTCCCCACCCCACGGTAGCACTTTGCCCTCTCCCAGGTGGCTCCCCCGACCTTGAAGTACCAGGAGGCTTGGCTAGATTGCTGAAGGGTGGAGATTGCAGAGGGCCAAATAGAATTTGGATTCTAAGAATTTTCGGACCTTCCAAGCAAGAGACTCAATAACATCTCTCCCTGGAGAGGCCTGGACACCCTGGGAATGGAAAGGGTGACTGCTGGGGTACGGTGGTGAAGACACCCCAGCACATCCCCAAGTGGGGTCAGGGAAACAGAGAAAAATGAGGCCCTGAGATGGCCCCGGGAGAATTTTCCTTTCTGCGCTCTCAGAGAAGAGAGGCTTGCCTCGCACAGCTAACGAACCTCTTCCCAAATTCTCTGTGCGGGATTCGGCGGCTCCCAGAGGGGGGTCCTTTCTAACAAGGTGCCCCCGGGCCCTGCCCCTCCCTCCCCAGGAGCCTGAGCCGCCAAAGGTTCCCGGAATATAATGGATCATTTTCCAATTTACCAGGGTCTTAGAGATTACGCCGCTAATCCCATCAAAGACCATCTGCTTACATTGTCCCTCCTGAGCCAAAATAAATAGATCCTTTACTCCCTCCACTTCAACTCCTCTGGGGTATTGTAGCAGGAGAAAGTTGGACAAGGCCCATCCCGTTCCCCCCTACCCCCTGCTGCTCGCTGGACAGAAAGGGAGAAAACAAACTTAGCTTGTCTGAGGTGTGAAAGGTCACTTATGTTCCTGACCCGCATTCTTCTCGGGAGCCTGCGACGATGGGAATCGGGGAGAGGGGCGGGCCCGGGGCTCTGGGGGTCTCTCAGGATCAGCCCCCTGTGGAGGTGTGGGACAGGCTGTCCTGTGCCCCCCCATCCTGCTGTCTCTGCCCTGAGGCCACCTTGGCCCCAGCCCTTTTTTTTTTTTGGTCCCCTTTCTAGTCTTTAGTTTCTCCCACCTGTGACTGTTGGGAAATCATTATCGAAACCTAACTCTCAGGCCTCCCTTGGCAGGGCTGTGGGGAAAAGGGCCCCAAAATCCACATAAACACGAATTTGATGTCATCTGAAAGTCATTTATTCTATGAGCTTTTCCCACTTGTTCTCTTGTGTGTTATTAATCTACTGCGGCAGAAAGAAGTTTCCTAAGAGGGGCAGGGAGGGTGGGGCAGGGAGA
>NW_026000079.1:1631160-1644680 GCF_001458135.2 Marmota marmota marmota | reverse complement strand
CGCCCAGGGTCTCCTGGGACATCCCCGGCCAGAGCAGGAGTGGGGGCCCCACAAACCGACCGGCCTTTGCTTGGGGAATTAGATCATGCATGTTATGTATGATTACAAGGTGACAACTGCTATGGAAAATAAATGGAATATAGCCGGGTGCTGTGTAATCCCAGTGACTCAGAAGCATGAGGATTGACAGTTTGAGGTCAGGCTGGGAACTTAGTGAGACCCTGTCTCAAAATAAAAAAATAAAAAAGGGCTAGGTGGTGGAGTGCCCCTGGGTTCAAACCCCAGTCCTGGAAAGAAAGAAAGAGAAGGAGAGGGAGGGAGGGAGGGAGGGAGGGAGGGAGGAAGGGAGACGAGGGAGAAGGGATGAGGGTGCGGCCTCACTGAGGAGGCGGCAGTGAAGCGGAGCCTAGAGAAGGTCAGAGGGCACTCCCAGCCCTCTCTGTCCTTCAAACCTCAATGTCGGCATCTCAGCGACTTTCCAACCTGCTCCAGAACCTGCAGAGGCTGCAGACAACCTGTCTGATCCTTTACAGGACAACGTGCCGAGGCAGGACTCTCCAACTCTGCCAAATGACCGCCTGTTGGGGGTGACTGCCCCAGACACAACTGGTCCCCAGAAAGGGTGACAGAAACATTGGAGTCAGGAGGGACTATCTCAGTGTGAGTCGACCCCAGCCTGGGCTCCTCACACTACATGATCCTGGGTATGGCTCCTTCCCTCTCTCACTGCCCATTCCCTCATCCGTAAAATAGGAATCATGCCCACCTCATAGGACTGCTATTATGAGATGATACATGGTTCCTGGTGCACTGGACAAGACACTGTGCGAGATGACAGGGAGCCAGCCCTCAAATCATAGAGAAGGACCAGTCATGGTTCCAGCGACTTGGGAGGCTGAGGCAGGAAGATTGTAAGTTCAAG
Organism: Marmota marmota marmota; assembly: GCF_001458135.2. Classification (NCBI taxonomy): domain Eukaryota; kingdom Metazoa; phylum Chordata; class Mammalia; order Rodentia; family Sciuridae; genus Marmota; species Marmota marmota. Next base: position 1,643,758 of record NW_026000079.1, on the reverse strand, counting down.
GACAGCCTCGGAACTTAGTGAGGCCCTAAGCAACGTAGCAACACCCTGCCTCAAAATAAAAATTAAAAAGGGCTGAAGATGTGGCTCAGTGGTTAAGCATCCCCCACAAAAAAAGAAATCATAGAGAAGGTGGGAAGGATTGGTTTAAGAAATTTAACAAGAACGCGTAAAGGTTTGCATTTAGAAACAAAAGACAAAAATTTCCCAGTTACTAGGTTTGTTCATTTGACAAATGTTCGCTGGCTGTCCCTTTGTGCAAGGCAGTTAAGTGACATAAAGAAGAAAGGGGCATATGTCCTGACTTAAAGAGTGAAAACAAGGACACAAATTACTGCTCAGGAAATAGAAATAGAAATTCTATGGGAAGAGAGAGATCGATTTCAGTTGGGATAATGTGGATCAGGAATGGGTTTCATCAAGGAGGTGGCCTGAACTGAGTGGTCACTGAAGGACAAAGAAATCCCAAACATGAGGAGTACAGGAGAAGGCAAAAACCGTGAGGACCCATGCTTGGTGACAACTCAGATCCAAAAGCCCTGGACATCTTGGGACCATCAGGTCATCAGGAGACGTTGATAGGATGTGACTGGCCGGGATGGACCTTGTGGTCCTTGGCTCGATGAGGGGGAGAATCTCCTCCAGACTCAGAAAAATGGTGAATGTTGCTGACTTCGGACAGGCTCCATCTGAAGTGAGATGGTGGCACAAAAGAGAGTTCAGAGCAAAGGACCAGCCCGACCCCGAGGGGCCCTGCCCTGCTGAGAGACGTAGTGACCACGGCAGGCAGGCACACCACCTCTCTTAATATCATTTTCCTTATCAGTAAAACAAGGATGCTGTTTATTGTACGGGGTTTGCAATGGGGGTGAAGTGAGATGACATGAAAATATAGACATACTAAAGTGCCTGACCTGTGGACAAGATACTTAAAGTAAATTTTTGTGTGTATGGTCCTGGGGATTGACCTCAGGTGTGATCTGCCGCTGAGCCACATCCCCAGGCCTTTTTAAATTTTGAGACAGGGTCTTGCTAAGTTGCCCAGACTGGTCTGAAACTTGGGATCCTCAGTTTCCCAAGTTGTTGGCATGATGGCCCCCAGCTAAAATGATTCTTAAAAGAGAAGTCTTCCTAAGTGGGGAATTGTGGTGGTGGGGAACTGATTATGGAGACCTGGCATCTGTCCTTAAGATACTGATCCTTGATGGACCATTTGTGTAAGAGGGGCCGCTTTACTTGATGATTCAGAAGAACCTGTGACTAGAGGTGAGAAGGAGGACTGTATGCTGCTTAGAGCCTTTGCTTAACATGTGGGGCCCTGGGTCCCATCCCCAGCAACACACACACACACACACACACACATCTTTATAGAAATGAGAAGGAGGTAGGGCATGAAGAAAAACAAACTGTCAGAAAAGACTAAATACAATGCTTGAACATGAATCACCACCCATCAAAAATACAAAAGGAATTTCTGTTCAGAATAGGTGACTGAAAACCATAAGCTGTACTGGGCACAGTGGCACACATCTACAATCCCAGCATCCTGGAGGCTGAGACAGGAGGATCATGAGTTTGAGTCCAGCTTCAGCAATTTACCGAGACCCTGTCTCTAAATAAATGAGTGCATAAATAAAAAATAATAAAAATGGCTGGGGATGTGGCTCAGTGGCAAAAGTCCCTCCAGGTTCAATCCCCAGTACCCCCCCCCCAAAAAAAAGAATGGATAGAAAGAAGCACTGTGTCAAAATTCTCTGAAACTATAAACTAATGCATGTAGTTGTAAATGGCAATGATGATCATGAAATTTATTGAACATTCTGTTTCAAGACCTTCACATGCATTACTATAAAGTGCTGCAGGAGTTCAGGGAAAGGAGAGACTCATACTCACCCCTTCCTCCCCATGGAGTGATGTCTGGAGGAAGCAAGAACAAAAATCACAACCCACAGCAGAGAAAGGGGTCAGATCTGAGTTCTATTGTGCTGAAGGAAAGTAGGAGGGCATGGGGGGCTGGGGACATAGCTCAGTTGGTAGAGTGCTTGCATCACATGCACAAGGCCCCTGGGTTCCATCCCCAGCAACACACACACACACACACACAACACACACACACACACAAAGAAATAAAGTGGGAGGGCATCACTAGGCAGAGCAACAGTGGAATGAAAGGGATACAGAGTACAGGAGGGGCTGGGGCCGTAGCTCAGTGGCAGAGCACTTGCCTAGCACCACATAAAAAATAAATTAATAAACAAAGATATTGCTCTGCAACTAAAAAAAATAGCTTAAAAAAGAAAATAGTACAGGAAGGGGGATTTTTGTCTTAGAGAGACTAAACCTATAAAAAGTGAAGCTAAGGAGAAGACAGCATCTCCTATTTTGTTTTTGGTACTGGAGATTGAACCCAGGGATGCTTAACCACTGAGCCACATCCCAGCCTTTTTTATGTTTTATTTTGAGACAGAGTCTATGTTGAGGTGCTTAGGGCTTCACTAAGTTGCTGAGGCTGGCTTTGAACTCACAATCCTCCTGCCTCAGCCTCTCAGGCTACAGGGATTATAGGCTTGTGCCACTGTGCATGGCTAAGACAGCATCTGTCCACTGGCACTGTATTCGGGACATGGGAGGCTTGTATTATGAAGGCCGGCATAACATGATCAACTCCCTGCAGCTGCTTGCTATGCAGCAACTTTTAGGTTTTCCTAAATGAAACAAGATTTACTCAAAGGCCCCTGGCTTTTGGCAGAAGCTTCTTTCCTCTAGCAGGAAAAAAAAAATTATATATATATAATGCCCGAGCTCAGTAGTAGGGCATCCCTGGGTCCAGTCCCCATCGCCATCAACATGTTAAACATATATATATATGTTAACATATATATGTTAACATATATATATGATGGAAAGATAAGATGAAGTGTTCCATTAGCAACACAGAGAGTTCTGCTTTTCTGGAAAGGTCTTTCTATGAAGAAAGAAATTGATCAGGGTCTGAGATGTCCTGAGACAGATGGGGAAGGATTCCTATTTAAATGCTCCCTAATTCCGATTGCTCATAGAATTCTTCCAGTTTCTCCCTTTCTTATGCCCTTTCGAGAGCTGGAGAATTCCAATTCCAGGAACAATCTGAAAACCAACCCTAGGCATATGTGTTTAGCCCTCTCCTCCCGGTTTTACTCTTTTCTGCCTGCTTCTCCAGTGTCTTTAGCATTGGGAAAACTGTCATCATTTGAAAGACGATAATAGAAAGAGAAGCGGTCCTCCAGTCCGTGGACGGCAGAGGAGGTGCTCCTAGCTAGGGCAACCCCTTGTCAAGGCCAGAGAGGTCCTGGGCTCCCTCTCTCTCTCTTTTTTTGCCTTGTGCTGCCACCTAGTGTCCATAGACTTTAAAACACCCTACTCTAGGGAGGAACCTTATTCATTCACATTGACTGATTCTTTCCTTTATTACAGATTCATTCCATCTTTCAGCAAATATATATTAAGCCCTCCCTCTGGTCAGCTACGGCTGCTCGTGGCTGCGTGGCTCCACTTGGTTCTAGAAGTTCCTGTGGTTGTGCTGTTCTAGACAGTTACCTCGCTGAGGTCCTTTCTCTGTGAGAGGAGCCTTCAGCTGGTCTCCTCTCAATGTTCCAGGTAAACGTAATTCCCAATTCTCTTGCTGTGGCTCACACTCATCCTCTTTTGTTGGCAGAAACTGTGGGAATCCCTTCCCCACAATGCATTTCCAGCCTGAGGCTGGGCTGGGGGGAGTGTAGTGTCCATTGAGAAGCGAATGGGCTGTTTGGTCAAAAGAAGAGACTGGAAATACAGAAGTAGAAAATTCTATGTGTGTGCCAGGAGGAGGGGGAGACAGGAAGATGGCTGTAGTGTCACCAGGAGACAAAACATTGCAGTTTACTTCAGAGGACTGATGTAGCCAAGAGATTGAAGCTGGCTTTTCCTGCCCAAGTCGGGTGCTGATTGTGGCACAAATGCGCCTCCTGGTGGCCATTCCAGGCAATGTCCTCCTCGGCTTGGAGGAAGGGAGAAATGGCTGGGATGCTGCCGGGCTAGGGAAAGATACTGGGAAGCAGCATCATTGAATCTGTACTGATGAGGATCTCCAGAAAAGCAGTCTAAGGTCCCTAAGACTTCAAAGCACGGAACACTGTCTGGCATGGAGGCACACACCTGTAATCCCAGCAACTCGGGAGGCTGAGGCAGGGAGAATTACAGGTTTGAGGCCAGCCTCAGCGATTTAGCAAGGCCCTAAGCAATTTAGCGCTGTTTCAAAACTAAAAATAAAAAGGGCTGGGATGTGGATCAGGATGAGTTCAATCCCCAGTACCAAAACAGCACCAAAACCCTGACCACTGCTTCTCTTTACCTAACACAGACTGGAATCGATGATGTTAAGGTAGGCAAGGCTTGCTAGCCGTGATGGTGCATCCTACAGGATGCAGATACTTGGGAGGCTGAGTCAGGAGGATCATAAATTCAAGGCCAGCCTCAGCAACTTAGTGCCTGTCTCAAAATAAATAAAAATGGCTTGGGATGTAGCTCAGTGGTAGAGTGCTTGCCTAGCACATGCAAGACCCTGGGTTCAATCTCCAAAATTGAAAAGAAAAAAAGAGGGGAGCAAGAGTAAACATAAAGACTCAGAGAAAAGGAAGCACAGGGCATGTCAAAGACCATGTGCTCAGCTAGATAAAATACAGGGTTCATAAAAGGACACTAGCGGGATGATAGGTGGTTTGGTTTGGTTTGGTTTGCAGTGTGCTGGAAATTGAACCCAGGGCCTCACACACGCTAGGCAAGTGCTCTACCTCTTAGCTTCACCCCTAGCCCCAGGCTGGTATTAGAAATATGGTGAACACTGGTAGGAGGTAAGGTTGGAAGGAACACCTTGGATGACAAATTAAAGGATTAGAACCAGCTGGGCATGGTGGCACACACCTGTAATCCCAGCTGCTCAGGAGGCTGAGGCAGGAGGATTGAGAATTCAAAGCCAGCTTCAGTAACTTAGTGAGGCCCTAAGCAAGTCAGTGAGACCCTGTCTCTAGATTAAATGCAAACAAGGGCTGGGGGTGGCTAGGTGGTTAAGCACTCCTGGGTTTAATCTCTGGTGCCCTCCCCCCAAAAAAGAAAGAGCAGGTGTTGTGCATATTCCTAAGACACCTCATTGTAGAAATGATAGGGAAATTTAAAAAACAAATAGGAGTGATAGAGCTCATAGACCTCTTCTTATCTAAGTATATCTATTTTCATGTATTTGACTAGTAGCAATAGTAAGTATCTGTTTCTTAATTATGTACTAAATTTTTCTTCTTGCCACCCTTGTGTCCTTGTTTAGGCTCTCCTTTCCACTTGTATGGGATCCTGATTGGGCCACTTGGCTCTGATGTTGCATTCCTTCTGGTTGATTGTCAACATTACTGCCATATGGATCTTTTACTGGCAGGACCTTTATGAAATGCAAATCTAACCAAGTTCCTTCTTTACTTAAAGTCTGTACCTAGCCTGGGCAAGGTAAGCATACCATAATCTCAGATTCAGGAGGTGAAGGCAGAAGGATCACAAGTTCAAGGCCAGCCTCAACAACTTAGTAAGACCATGTCTCAAAAAATAAAAGAGGGCTGGGAGAATAGCCCAGGAGAAGAGCACCCTTGGGTTAAATCCCCAGTACACACACACACACACACACACACACACACACACACAAAGTCTACGTTTTGGGGCGTGCTGGAGATGGAACCCAGGGCTTCCCACGCACTAGGTAAGCACTCTACTACTGAGCTACATCTCCAGTTTCTCTGCCTAAGATCTTTTGATGACCAAACATCTCCAGGATGGAGCCCAAGTCTCGGCAATCAAGGCCTCCGTGATGAATAAGGCTCTGGCTGCCTCCTCAGCTTCCCAGGCTATTCCTCTGCCCTGCACCTCAGCACTTGTGTCCCCTTTCCCATCCTCACTCCATGGCTGACCTGCTGTTCCCACTGTACAGAATGCCTTCTCTGCCCTCATTTGCCTAGGAAATTCCTACAGTTCTTCAAAATCCAGCTCAAATACTTCCTGTAAGAAGATTCTCTGATCTCACCAGTTTGAATTGGGGTACGCTGCGCCTCTCATCTCAAGCCCACTGTGGTTGGTTCACTTGTCTCCTGTCCCCACCACAGGTAAGTGTCTTGTCCTCTGTACCCAGTGTCTTCTGGTGCCTCACACAGAGTTGGTGTTCAGTAAATGGTACCTTTCAGACAGAAGGATGGCCCAAGTAAACACATAAGGAATGGGGTCTGGTCTGCCTAGAGTCCAAGAATGTACAGGACAAGCAGAGATAAAGGCTGCAAGAGGATTTGGGTTGGCTTTTTCTCCCCCACTTTTTTAAAATACTGGGAATTGCAACTGGGTGCTTTACCACTGAGCCATAGTCCTTGTTTATAAATTTTTTTTTTTTGGTACCTGGGATTAAACTCAGGGGCACTCGACCACTGAGCCACATCTCCAGCCCTATTTTCTATTTTATTAGAGACAGGGTCTCACTGAGTTGTTTAGTGCCTTACTAAATTGCTGAGGCTGGCTTTGAACTTGTGATCCTCTTGCCTCTGCCTCCCAAGCCGCTGGGGTTACAGGCCTGCGCCACTGCAGCCCAGCACGTTTTTGATTTTTTAACCCAGGGCTTTGTGCATGCAAGGCAAGCACTCTACCAACTGAGCTACTTCCCCAGCCCATTTAATTTTTATTTTGAGACAGGATTTAATTAAGTTGCTGAGGCTGGCCTGGAACTTGGGATCCTCCTGCCTCAGCCTCCTGAGTTGTTGGGATTACAGACCTGTACCACCATCCCTGCTCTGCATTGGCTCTTTGAAAGCCTTGGGAACTAGAGACTCTGCATCTTATATGATGAGCAGTTGAGAACCGCCAGGTGTTAGATGATCAGAACAGGGCGGAAGATGGGAAGATGGACCGGAGGACAGGCTGGGGTTGGGAAGCAGACAGCTGTTAGCTCTGTGGTACAGAAACAGCAGCCAGGAAGATGGTGACTAGCGAAGGCCACGCAGCTGTAAGTGGCCGAAGTAGAAGGTGAACTGTGCCAAGTCTGGAGATCTGAGGGCCACTCCACAAGGGAGGCACGGTCGGTAGCTGGGCTTCAGGCTGTCCACAAGGCAGAAGGGTGCCGCCTCAGTTGGACAGGGAGCTTGTCTGCACACACAGTGCTGCCCTCTCTGTGACTTAGCACCCTTATTTTCTATTCACACAGAGTCCTCCCTGGCATGGAACAACACCTTAAGGCCACTTAGCAATCCAGGCCGCTTTGATCTTGTTGCACTCCACACTTCCTATGTCAGGGGAAGAGCACTTAGAGAACCAGGTGCCAGCTGCATTTCTTTTTGTTTGTTTGTTTGTTTTGTTTTTCTGTTCGGTGCTGAGGATTTAACCCAAGAGCACTTTACCACTGAGCTACATCCCCATCCCTTTTTAGTTTTTTGAGACAGGGTTTCACTAAGTTGCTTAGGGCCCTGCTAAATTGCTGATGCTGTCCTCTACTTGAAGTCCTCCTGCCTCAGCCTCCCAAGCCACTGGGATTACAGGCACCAAGGCACCCAGCTGACAGCTGCGCTTCAGAAGCTGCCCAGAACTAGTCCAGTGACTGACTACACAGGGACTGGGGAACGCAGGAAGGAGAAGAGAACAGGCATACCTCATGAGGAAAGGAATACTGCTACACCTGTGAGAAAGGAATGGCAGGCCGCGGCGGCAGAGGTCCAGAGAGGAGATGCACGGAACAGAAGGGTTTGGCTCAGGGTTTGGATGTTAGGTCAGGACTGTTCTGGTCACCTTAGAGGAAGGCCTCTCTCCATGGACATGGGTGAGCGGGTGTACGTTGTGCCAGGGAGTCCTTGCCTGTCGCCGTGTGTGGTGAAGCCTGGGAACTGAAGAGCAGAGATGACTCTCTCGAATGGCAGCTGGCTGAGGCCTCGGTTCCTTGCCACATGGGCCTCTCCAGGGGGGGGTCACACAACATGGCATCTGGCTTCCTCCAAGGCAAATGATGAAAGAGACCCAAGTAGGAGCCATGACTTAGCCCTGGCAGTCACATGCTTCACTCCCACCGCCTTTCACTGGCCGCACAGGACAACCAAGATGCGTGTGGGAGGGGACCAGAGAGGTGTGAATACCAGGCGGGGAGGCGGAGGTCATCTTGGAAGCTGCTTCCAGAAGCTGGCCTAGAGGACACTTCCTGCTTGGTTTCTGTTGTCCCTCTGTCCTGCTGACGGAGATCATGAGGTAATGACAGGGCTCAGCACAGACGGAGGCATTTTGCAGATGAGGAAACCCAAGCCACAAGGGCACTCCTGTGCTTGCCTGACTCCCTGTGCGCGGGCCGCAGCCTGAATTTTCGGCGCCCACGTCCCTGAACATGTGCTGTGATCTGTGAGGGTGTTCTGCCCCGGACCCCGACGCCAGCACCCAGCACAGGTGGGGGGCGGCAGTAAGCCAAGCGCAACACACTGCCACCGACTCGCCACCTCCCGCCCCTGGCACAGCTGTGGTGAGGGGGCACGGCAGGGGCAGCTCGGCTCAGCAGAGGGCGCTAGATGGGGGGGCCCTTTGGGACCTGTGAGAAGAGGGAGTGTTTCCCTGGCACTGTCAAGGTCCTCCCACTTGAGCCAAGAGCAGAGGGCCCTGCGGGGGAGGCTGCAGCTCGAAGGTGGACCACACCTGGGCCGCTCCTGTGGCCAGACAGGTTTCGGCCGAGGAGTCAGTCAGCAGTCAGAGGGCTGGACTGGCCTCGGGTGGCTTGGTTTCTCTGATGTCCCAGGGTCCCTCCTGAAGCTTCCTTCGAGCTAGACAACCTGTCCCCCATCCTGGGGCTAACTCCTCCTGGCAGAGCACCTGGAGCACATCCTTCAGGGACACGGGGAAGTGCTCTCCCCCCCCCCCACTATCCTCCGCCACAGGTGAAGCTCGGCCTCGAACCCTGGCAGGGCTGCCCCAGCCCTTCCTCCCCCCCTCGGCCGCACCAAAGAAAGCAAAGCCCAAGACGGAGTATCAGAAACGTGTATTCTTTTTCTTTTAATAGTAAACCTCTTTACAACAAATATAGTGAAAGAGTTTTCAAACAAAACTCATAAGAATCTCGAGGACTTCTGTCTTTTCTTATTGTGTAGAATACTAAGAAAGCATCACCGTACAGCACGAAAGAAATATCCAAAACAAACCAACAGCCGCACACTTGGACTCGCCCTGCCCGGCCCTGAAGGAGCCCCAGGAGTGTGGGTGATTGTCGGGTTTGGGGGTGGGTCACCTCCATGGCCGGTCTCCCCTCCCTTCCTCCCTCGTCTCTACCCCTCCCTCTCAACTGGGACAGAATGAGGAAGAGGATCCGGACTGCCAGGGATCAGCTCCCAGCCCCCTACAGGTCCCAGAGCTTCTAACTGCTGCAGGGCAGAGGGGGCGGGAGAGTTCCCAGGCTCTGTCCCTGTCCGGGAGAGCCTATCCCCCCACCCCAGGGGATTCCAAAGAGTCAGTTAAAAATATATAGATAGATATTTCTAGATACACTTTTACATCATTTGTCTCTCCAAACAAATAAATAATTAGCAAGAGAAGGTGCATTACTTCCTTCCTGTCCGAGGTGAGGAGGGCGGGCGGGCGGGACGGGATCAGTCTCCTGCACTGAGTGCGGTGTCAGGGAGGGGAAAGGCTGTTCCACTGAGGTGTGGGGGCGGTCCTCTTGCCCACTGTCCCTGAAAACTGTGGGAGACCTGGGAAGGGGAGGGGCCTTGGATGACTCCAGTGGTTACTTTGGCAAGTGCCCGGTTTTTCAGAGGGAGTGGGTGGAGGCAAATTTGGCTTGTGAAAGGAAGAAAAGGTCCCACTTGAGGTCTGGGTTCCCAGGGACCCATATATCTGGCCGGCCAGGGGCCCCTGTCCCCAAGAGAACTTGGGGGTATTGAATTATGGAAATGTCACATATTCACTCACAGCCCACCCACTACTGCCAAGGACAGAGAAGAAAGGACACACACACATCCGCACGTGGTAATCAAGATCCAGCTTGGCCTTCCGAGGCGGAGGGCAAAACTGGTTAAATATTGCACCGTGAACTGCAGGGGCCTCACCGCAGCCCGCACTTGACCTAGGAAGGTGGGCAGACTGATGATGGTAGGACTAGCCTGAGAAGAGAAGGTCATTCGACGTTTATTGAGCACCTATCATTCACCCATTCAGCATTTACTGAGTGCCTACTGTGTGCCAGGCGTGGGCAAGGCTCTGGGAGCACATGTGTACATGACTATAACCCTAGCTTCTTTTGAGGCCCTGACAGAGGTTCCTTGATTCTTGCAACACCCTCTGGGAACCTTCGGGTGGCGTGGCTGGGGGGCTGGATGTGCCACATCCTTGTGGTCAGCAGGTGGGGTGAAGCTGTGGGTCAGGAGGGATCACTGCTCGGCTGGGGGAGAGCCTTGGGGGGAAGAGAAGCGGAGTTGTGCTCTGAACGCGGGAATTCCCTGAAGGAAGCCGTGTGTCAAGGTGGGGACGGAGTGGAGGCGCAGGCTCCGGAGGGAACCCGGGAGAGGTAGGCGCAGGGAGAAGCGAAGGGGCGGCTGCCCAATCCCAGAGCGGAGGACAGAGCGGTGGAAGAGGGAGTGAGGGTCCCAGAGCCAGAAGCCAGGGCAGCCACCTGTCCCACTGTGAACACAGCCAGCGCAGACACAGGGACGCCCTGCACTCCGTCACACAAAAGGCCACCCACACAGTCACGCGCCCCCACACAAACACAAAGGTGCACTCAGACACAAACACCAGATGCCCTCAAGAACACTCAGGTCACGCACTCCTCTCTGCTACTGGTTCCTTCCTGTGTCAAGTGTGGGAATACTGCAGAGGCTGGCTCACAGGGGGGCAAAGAGGGTCATCTACCACAAAACTGGGCCTGGTCTAAGGCTACTCTCCAACCGGAGGAAACCCCACGGGACCTGGACTTGCGAGGAGTGGGGCGGCACCCCTGAGGGCAGGTGGTGCTGGACACGGCCGGGCTGCCCCTCCAGGCTGAGCTCTGGTCCAGCCCTAGGTCTCGGGACCCCGTGCTCTGAGTGCCCCTTGGGCTCCTTGCCACCGCCCCACCGAGGAGGCAGTGGAGCAGGGCCACCGGGCAGGGGACGGGAGGGGACGGGAGAGGAGGGAGCAAGAACAACAGCAGAAGAATCTCGCCTGTACAGTACGGGCCTTTGAGTCGTTATTATTACAATATACTTTGACAAAAATAGAATCTCATTTCATATCAATACAACAACAAAAACAACAACAACAACAAAACAGTTTCCTGGACTGTTACACCGCTAACGTTTCCAAAGGTTGCTATTTACAATTACAGTAGCCAAGAGGGACGGTGGGACAGGCCTGGAGGTGGTGGGACAGGAGGTAGCGAGACAATGAGGGTGCCAAGAGCAGGGGGTGAGGAGGGCGGGGGACCCAGGAGGGATCGGGAGGAGCCCTCTAGATGGAACCCATCTGTAGGGACCTCCTACCCCTTGGGCCATCCCAGTGTCCACTCCTTGGGAAGCGTGCAAGGCAGAGGAAGTCCCCTCCCCATACCTGCCCTCAGGCACCCCGGGGAAGCCTAGGGCCCCACTCTGCCCAGTCCTGGAGCCACCTCCCTAAAGGTCCTCTCCCCACGTCTCCCTGCACACCGAGGCCAGCTGGACAGGGCTGGGTCAACGGAGGGATGGGGAGCTATTGCACTGTTTATCTTAGAGGAAAAAGCCGGGGGAGGGAAAGGGCCCCCCTTCGCCCTCTGCCCAGCCCTTCGGCCCTCCTCAGCCCTCTCCTCATGGTTCGGTCTCTCTCTTCAAATGTGCTTCCAGAGAGGCCACCTCTACCCCGTTCCCGCCCAGGTTCCCAGGCAGTCTTCCCAGCCCAGAAGCTCGGCCGCCACCCACGACCTTGGGGTGCAGCACACAAGAGTCAAAAGGGTGTCGTGTATGTCGGTTATTTGGGGGCCAGGCTTGGGCCCCGTGTGCCCAGAGCCATGTGGCAGCCAGCAGAGCGCCCCTGCCTCTCCTGCTGCCCCCCCACACACCAGCAGCCCCCGGCCTCCAGCCTGCTGTGGGGTTTTGCTGTATGGTAGTTTTTTGGTTCTTTCCCTCTGTCTGGGGCATGGCATGGGGGGCTCCAAATGCAGGGCTCGGCACCTGTCCTTTCCCAAAGGCCTACTGGGCCCCCCTTCCTGCAGCATATGTGTACAACGTGCAAAGTGTCCCCCCCTTCCCGCAAAAAAAGAGAGCCCCCACCAGTGAAAATGGCGGGGGAGAGAAAGAAGGGACGAGAGCATCCCTCTCTCCAAAGCCAGAATCCAAATTAAAAAAAATATAATAATAATAATAATAATATAATAATTATACACAAATGTAACCGTCAACAGGACACAGGAGCACAGAAAGGAAGTGGGGGTCGAGCGGGAGGAGCCCAGGACAGGGGTGGGCGGTGAGATTGTCAACTCTTCATCGGGGAGGCTGAGGAGGGGAGAGGGAATCGTCACTTTAATGTCTGCGGAGAGAGGAGATGGAGAAGGGGTGTGAGGGTGGCCAGCTGCGGGTGCACCCCACGCCCCTCT
>NW_026000079.1:1627796-1628806 GCF_001458135.2 Marmota marmota marmota | reverse complement strand
GGGGGCTGCGGGGGCTGCTGTGGCTGTTGCCAGGCGGTGACGTTGCCTAGCGACAGCCCCCCAGGCGAGCTGAAGGCCGGGAGGGAGGAGAGTTCTGCGCTGGTCAACTGGTAATCTGCAGGGGGAAGGCGGAGGGTCAGGACGGGAGCTGAGGGCCAGCGCCAAGGGTTCAGAGAGGCACTCAGCGAAAGGCAGTCATAATAACAGGAGGTGCTTTAAAAAAACATAGGCTGAAAAGACGGGTGGTTTGGGCTGGGGATGTGGCTCAAGCGGTAGCGCGCTCGCCTGGCATGCGTGCGGCCCGGGTTCGATCCTCAGCACCACATACAAACAAAGATGTTGTGTCCGCCAGATACTAAAAAATAAATATTAAAATTCTCTCTCTCACTCTCTCTTTAAAAAAAAAAAAAAAGACGGGTGGTTTTAAAAATAGTGTTGAAAATTTTTTTAAAGAAAAATTCTGTGTAGGTATCACTTCTGTGATGACAATGATAAAAAGGAAAAGCCAAGGGGAGCAAAGGTGAGCAGGGAAGGTCCAACTGTGTCTGTCGTTACCTGTCTGACTCTCCAGCTGCCTTTCTGAGGCAGTGGGGACCCACAGGGAACCCTAGGCACATGAGGCCCAGCAAGCAAATGTGCCACCATGCCCACTTCTGCACAGCCCCAGGAGTCTGCAGTCTGTAGAGACCTTCACCAACAGCACGGGCCTGGGCCCGCACTGCACCACAGACGCAGAAGGTGCACCTTGGCTCCCAGTCCTCGCACCCGGGTGCAGGGCCTCGGACACAGGGTCAGGCCAAGGCTGCACCTGGGGGCACTGGTTTTCTGAAACATCTAGCTTGATCAGTGAAGACACTGTGATGTTTGCACTGCCACAGAACAAACACAACCATGAAGTGCCCCGCGATGTTTCCCGTTGCATCCTGTTCGGACAGTTTAGAAAATGTCTTCCCTGAGGACCATAAAGATGCCAAACTGTGACGGGGGAGGGCAGGCTGGGGGTCGGAGGC
>NW_026000079.1:1618427-1627160 GCF_001458135.2 Marmota marmota marmota | reverse complement strand
GGGGGTCGGAGGCGGGGCGTGTCCCCCAGTCAACCCAAACTACAGCCCTCTGCTGGGAGTCCTAGGCCATCTGCTCTGGCCACATTCATACAGAGAAGATGGTGTCACCTCTGCAACACTGCTAGGAGGCCAATCTTCCTGGCTATCTCCACTTATAGGCCCTGAGACCTTGGGCAGATGACGTCCTCTCTGCCTATGAACGGGAGGCAGTAATCAACCCAGAATAAGCACACAGCATCTGCTGTGAGGACCAGAGAGGGTTTTTTTGGGGGTGGGGGGGTGGGAGGAGGGTATTCAGGATCAAACCCTGGGGCACTGAACCACTGAGCCATATCCCCAGCCCTTTCTATATTTAGAGACAGGGTCTTGCTAAATTGCTTAGAGCCTCATTAAATTCCTGAGGCTGGCTTTGAACTTGCAATCTTCCCGCCTCGGCCTCCAGAGCGCTGAGATCCCAGGCGAGCGGCACCATGCCCTGCGGGACCAGAGGGTGGCCACTCAGGAGGCACACAGGAGTGTCTCGGCACCTGGTGGGTATTCCAAAGATCACCTACTATTACTTTACAAATGAGGCAACTGTAGCCTGAGACCCGAGGTACTGGCCCAGTGGCAGAGTTCAGGCAAGACCCCAGGACTTTCTGTGATCTCTGAACCTCATCCAGAGGTGGTCCATGCTTGTCCCTAACACTGGCCACAGTTTTGAGATGCCTGTATTTAGAAAGCAAACAAAGGCAAAAATGGGCTCCGGGACTGACTGGATTTTTCTAGCCCTTGGTTCACGAACCCTTGCCGGAAGTCCCTCAGTGAGAAAATGATAAGAGACCCAACTCAGTGCTGCCCTACCTCACAGACTCCGGCCCTGTCTACTGGGAGGCTCAGCTCCCAGCCACCAGGCAGTGCTTGGCCCGCTCAAAGAGCCACCACAGTCAGACCTCTGCAGCCAGCGTCAACAAGGGACCAGGCCCACCTCTTGCCCCAGACACCACCAAGATCACCCCCAGCGCAACCTGAACCAGAGCCAGGATTGTAAACAGTGACAGGGGAACAGCATGTGCTCCCTGGGTCCTTGTTTACACGCCTAGGGTCTCCTGGATACACCTGACACCTCAGCCGAGCTGGCTTAGCCGCTCTGCACCAAGAGGCCGAGGAAGGCTGGCTTCGGAGAGGAGGTGGGAACCCAGCGCACGTTCCTGAGAGCCAAGGGCAAGTCCGGGGTGGAACCTGCCTTTCCCACAGTGACCAACAAGAGTTCACAAGACTGGCCTGCTAAACGCCTGTCCCAGGTCTCGACAACCAACTGCCCTCTTGCTTCACAAGACTGCAGAATGGTGACCACAGGCAACCACTGCGGCGGGATTCCTAACAATGGCCTGGGCTTCCCTCTGCCACCTGCTCCCCACCGCCCTGCCTTCAAGGAGCCAGCTCTGCTTGGTGGCCTCGGTCCCAGTGCACCAGGAGCGAGCCTCCCCACCCATGCTCCCAGAGATGAGACTGGCCTAAAGGTGACACCTCAAAGCTGTGGGAGTGGGCATGTGCGAAGCTGCGTGGGCAAAGGACAGGGCTGACAGACACCTGGAGTGAACTCCCACCCCTTCACGCTAGAGACCGAGCCAAGGGGCTATACCACCGAGTCCACCCCGAACAGGGTCAGGTTAAGTTGCCCAGTCTGGCCGTGAACCTGTGATCCTCCTGCCTCAGCCTTCTTAGTTGCTGGGGTTATAGGCATGTGCCACCACAACTGGCCAGTATTCTACATTTTTATTTGCTAAATCCAGCCGTCATGGGCATGGTGGTGCACACCTATAATCCCAGCAACTCAAGAGGCTGAGTCAGGAGGATGGTGAGTTCAAAGCCAGCCTCAGCAACTTAGTGAGGCCCTAAGCAACTCAGTGAGACTCTAATAAAATACAAAAAAGGGCTGGGGTGTGGCTCAGTGGTTCAGTGCTCCTGGGTTCAAATCTCTGTACCAAATCAATCAAGCAACCATAATTAAACGAGGAATCCCCCAAATCAACAGCTTTCCTCAGACTGTGGCTTCCCTGGCTTATTTATTTATTTATTTTTGATACTGGATGAACCCAGGGTGCTTTACCACTAAGCTACACCCCTGGCTCTTTTAATTTATTTCTAGTTGTAGTTGGACACCACACCTTTATTATTATTATTTTTAATTTTTATGTGGTGTTTGAGGATCGAACCCAGGGCCTTGCGCGTGCTAGACGAGTGCTCTACGGCTGAGTCACAACCGCAGCCCCTTTTTAATTTATTTTCTAATCTTGAGATCTTCTTGTCTCAGCCTCTCGAGTGACTGGAATTACAGGCATGTGCCACAACCCCTGGCTCCCAGCATAGCTATGTTCCTTCTCTGGTCACTCGTCTGTTCCAAGGCCAAGTGCACACACGTAACGTGGACACTCACCTGTGTTGTAGGCGGTGGGCATGGAAGAGAAGGGGAGGCCCTGGCTGAGCAAACTTGGTGTTGCCACGGAGACCACTGGGGTGGTGAGCGAGTGGGTAGACTGGGAGACCCCGAGGCGCTGGGCATTGTTCTGCAGGAGAAAATGTCTGTCAGGAGGTGCCAGACGGGTGGGCTGCCTTAGGCTGACTTTGGAGGCCAAGATCAAGGTGGGGCCTCAGCATGGAGGACCCAGAGGTACCCCAACACGAGTTGGTGCAATCACAGAGACACTGAGACCCCTGGAGAAAAACATGCACAACTGGCTTCACTCTCACCCACACATGCAAAGAGGAAGAGGATGCCCCAACACTGGCCCTGTGGCCGCGACCCCAACACCGGCCCAGGCTCCTAGGGCAGAGTGACAGGAATAGTGAGACAAAAGCCATCGCACTACAGCACCCGCCCCGGGGAGGCGCGTCGGCATCTGGGAGGGGACGCGCGGCCTGGTGTGGCGTGTGCCTGCGTGTACCACACATGTGTGGGGCTGTCTGCCGTCTGCCGCTGAGTCACTTGTTTATTCCAACTCCACACTGGGGCCGGAACTGCCGCTGTGCTGGCCGCCAGAGCCTGCCTGCCTTTTCCAGTCTCTGGCCTCCCGTCAGGGAGCTGGGAGGAGGAGCCCCTGTCCCACTCCTGGCCATGGGCGAGCATGCAAGTGTGTAAGAGAGTGGCCGTGCATGTCTGTGTCCAGCCCACTAGGCTTCAGCTTCCCCTAGAAAACCGATGTCACTGTCCACTGGCATCCCCCACAGGGTCCCTGTCCTGGGTTCCAAGAATGCTGTGTGGACCACGCAGAGTAGAGGGCTAGGGGGATCCTAGGGCCTAACCAGGCTTCGGGGTTGAGGCCTCTGGGGCCTGAGGGTGGCCTCACTCCACTGTGTAGAGACACGCGTGTGTACGCGTCGTCTGATGCAGCACCACACCTGCATACACACGCACAGGTCCACCCACATGCACGACTGCCCCTCACCCCACCCTGTTCGCCTCAGTTGCCAGGTGTGCACTGAGCACGGCAAAAACCACACCCACACCACACACTGAACACCCAGGGAAAGGACAAGACACAGGCGCTCCATGCTGGGACCCAGAGGAGTGGGCCGACCCAGAATTCAAAGCACCACAAAAGTCTCATGGCCTCACTTACCAGATCTAAATGGTCCTCAGTCTGGGAGCAGAAATAAAACCAAAGGGACGGTTCAGTCTCTGGTCTCTCCCCTCCCCCACACCACCCACCCACCTCCCTGCCTAACAGCAGGCACTGGCCAGCCCTGGAGGACAGAGCTCTGTCCCAGCCTCCACCAGCTCGGACACCCCTCACCATCGAGTCGGCAACCTCCTGCTACACATGAGACCCTTTCCCCATCACAGAACCTTCTCTCCCAGCCCCCATCCTTTCTACTGCCTATTTACCCTGGTACCTCTATGCTCCAACCTCTTAAATAATCCTCAGGGAAGACAGAGCTCATAAAAAGCCATGCATACATGATCTCTCTTGGGAAGTCCTACCTCCTGGCCAACCTTTATCTCTCCTGCTTCAGCTCCGCTCTCTCCCTCCTCCCAGCCTCCCACTTCCAGCCCAAGGCCCAGACACCCACTTACCAAGTGATGCATTAACCCCTTTCCTCCCTGGGAAGTGATGACCCGCAGGTCAGGCTTGCGGCTGGGGGCTCCAAGCTGGGCGCTATGGGTGGGCGGCGGTGGAGACTTGGCAGGGATGACCTTGTTTAGGCTATTGCCATTGGCCACCGGGAGGAGGCCAGGGGAAGCCCGAGCACTGACATAGCCGTTCCCTGGAGGAGTGAGCAGGTGAGGGTGAAGGGCAGGCAGGCCGGCCCCGTGGTCCTCTCTTCCCCGCGCCAGGACCCCTTCCGCCAGGAGCCCCCCAGCCATGCCAAGCTGCCTGCGTCCCCACCACTTTCCCAGAACAAGAAGTGGACATCTTGCTCCTCAATCACTGGGTTCCCTTCCTGCCTCCAGGCCACATGTGACAGGGCTGGGGTGGGGGCACCAAGGACACGCCGGGAAAGCGACCACTGCTACTGCCCTGCGACAGCAGAGACCCCACAGCTCAGCCTCTCCCTGCGGCTCTCTCCTGTCATCTCCAAAGGCTCCCCAACCTGCCCCCACAGGACCCACGGGGCTGGGGGACAGGTGGCGACGCGGGATCCAGGCCTCTGCGGAGCCTGGTCACCAGGGCTAACCACCAACCATTTGGGCTGCTCTCTGCTGTGTGCTGGGGACTCTGAGACTTGGACTGGTAAAGGATAAGCTGCCCATGCCTTGGGGGAAACAGGCCATTCACGGGCGGTGACGGTGTTGCTGGCCCTGAGGGACTGATGGCATAGCACCACCACAGTTAGAGTGGTAACTACCCTTCATGTTTGCTCCCCTCCACAATGGGCATGCTATCTCATTTAATCCTCACGTTAACCCTGAAAGATAGATGGTCCTGAGCACGGGAGAGAGGGCTGTGTCTAATGGCTTGTGGGGCCACAAAGTTGGCGGGAGGCCAAGCAGGGTTTTCACCTGCTTCCCACACAATGGACCCCAGGGCCAGTGGGTACAGCTCTCCCCTCAAAGTCTGTGGGAACTTCTCTGGTCCTCTCCTTGGACAGGGAGGGGTACTGACCCAGCTTCCTGACCCCATACGTGATTATAGCCAGGAGGGAGCCGACGCCAAGCTCAGGGACTCTGGGGTTCAGGGATGTACCAGTGACTGCAGGCAGAAATGCCACCTTGCTCTGTCCCCTAAGAGCATGCTGTTGCCCTCAAAGTGTACGGCTGCCTCCGTCCCAATTCCCGGATCACTCTGAGAATGGCAGGAATGTCAGGGTGACGTCAATGGTGACATTAGAAGTCACAGTCACCCAGCTGGACAAAGACACAAGACAGGAGGGCCTATGGGCTGCTGGGGGTGGGACAGCCTTTCCTCTGTGGCTACAAGTACATCTAACATGCGGACCCTGTGTGACCGGGCACACGCGTGTGCAAGTCTCTGCCTGCTGCTCCTCCAAGCACGGCCAGGCCACCCCGTCCTCAGGTCCCAATCAGACACCTCTAGTCAACAGGAAAGACCTGGATTTTCTGCTCCAACTAGAAACGCTGGTTCTCACAGCCTGCCCGCACTCCCTGGCTCTGCGTCTGCTGGCCGTCCACCCCACTGCCGCAGACACCAAAATCCAGCAGCAGAAACATCCTCCCGCTCTCGTCCCCTTCAGGGACCCCACCATCCTGTGATGTTCCTCCCCTAATCTAGGTCCCTCCTGGTCACAGAGCAAGCATCAGGCCTCCCGGTGCCAAGCAGGGCAGTGGTACTCACCCACGGGGCTGGGGCAGGCTCCGTTAGCAGTGCTGAGGTCTCCCCCGAGCATGGCCCCTGGGGAATGAAGCAGAACCAGGGTGAGCTGGCAGCACTCCCCCGGCAGGGGGGTCCGGGGACTGACCAAAGGGGGCTGTTGAGGAGTGCTGGACCCTGGGCCCGTCCCTCAGGGGCCACACAAACACCGGGATGCTGTGGTAGGCACAGGGCAGGCCCACTTTTGAAACTGGGATCCCAGAGTCCCCTGTGCAGCTCATTCGCACCTCCTCCTGCCCCCACCCGTCTGCTCACCCGCACTGGCCGGCCGCTGAGGCAGGCCTGGAGACACGCTGTTCCTCTGTAGTGCTGGCTGCTGGGGGGACAAGAGCCGCGGGTCTGTGAGGGACGACGTCACCAGGGAAGGGGTGACCAGGGAGCCGCTGGGGTTGCTGAACTGCAGTGAGCTCTGATTGGACACGGGCACCGTGACAGGCATGGCAAAGTTGGGGGCCGGGACAGCTGACTAGACAGAAAAAGGAGGGGCAGGGTCAGACCAGGTCAGCACCTTTCCCCAGACCCACTCCGCCTGGGAGGACAGGCAAGGGTCTCCTGAGCTCTGGGCTGTGCACCCTTGGGTCAGAGTCTCCAGCTCTCTGCCCCCGGCCGTCCTGAGGTCCTGCCTGCCACTCCTACTAAGGCAGATGGTGGTGGGAGCGCTCTGAGATCCAGCTCTGGCCCAGAGAATGAAACTACGGTTCTGTTCCCTGCAGATGGACCAGGGACACCCCTAGTGGAGGCAGGTTAGTCCTCAGCCAGGCAGATCACACGGGAGGAGGTTAGCCGCCCTGGGTACAGACCCAGGTTCACACACGCAGCCCTTCCAGGCCTGGGCCACGGTCCCAACCTGCTTCTCCTGCAGTCACTCACCACCCAGCCTGCTGCAGAGGGGTCTACCCTCTCAGCGCCTGCCCCTTTAGCACTTCTGCTGCCCTAAACACTGCTGAGTGCCTTGGGTGGGGGCCGCGGAGCAGCCCCAGGGTGTTCATCCCAAGACGACTGGACAACAAGCCCCCTGCACTGTCCTGTCCTTCAAGGACCTCGTGTCATCTACACGTTTCTTGCTGGCAAGGGGGACGCTCCATGCCTCTCTGGCTCATGCTCCATCTGAGATGAGTCTCAGCACAGGCCACGGGGTTATCCTGACCAAGGTCGCAGGGTCCTCAGTGGTCACCGCTATCCCCAGCATGGCTCAGAGCAGAACACCCAGAGGCAGCCGAGGGCCGCGCGAAGCCACACCATGCACCACAGGGAGGCCCTCCATGCGACTACTCACGGCCAGTCTATAACTCTGCATCATTTTATCAAACTCCTCGTCTATCTTTTTATACTTCTCCTCCGTCTGGGGGGTCAGGGCAAACACCTCGTCCACCTCAGGGCTCTCACACTCCCTGTGCTTCTTGTGCAGCGCCTGGGGGGAAGGGGCCGGAGGGGGGGCCGACAGAGAGAGAGTGAGTGCAGCTCACCCCGTAGCGCCGGAAGAGCCCGTCCAGCTCCTCGCTGGCGCGCCGGTACTTGTCCTCCAGCAGGGGGCTCTGTTCCAGCGAGTCCTCCCCGTCGGGCTCTGGGCTGTCGCAGCCGTTGAAGCCCTTCTTCCTCAGGGTCTGTAACCGCACCACTAGGTCAGCGGGTGAGGGTCCTCCGGGCCTCCCTAGGAGCCTTCAGGCCCCCCAAGATCCCTGCTCACCCAGCCTCCTTCCTCAGGGTGCCCAGCGCCACCCAGGCCCCCGCCTCCCCGTGCCTCCACCCCATGGCATCCCTCCACCCCGTGCCCCCAGGCCCATGTGAAGACCTACAGCAGGGGGCGGCTGCAGAGCACAGGGACCACGTGGGAGCGCCTGACCCAGCACTGTGCTTCCAGAGCCCCACGTGGGCAGACTCAGGGGAGATGGCTGAGGGGCTAGTGGCCTGGGTCAGCCCTGTCTGGTGAGGCCTGGCCAGAGGGCACTGAGAGCTTCCTAGGGGAAGGTGAAGTCAGGGGACCCTGCCCATCCCAACCCAGGCTCTGCTCAGAAGAGAGGAGAGAGAATTTAGGTAGGGACAGAGAGGGAGAAAGCGAGACTCAGGAGAGCCAAGAGGGGACAGCAGGCCCAGGAACTGGATCACCACAGCGACCTGAGCAAAGAGGAAGCACTTGCCGTGACCCAAGGCTGCCCTCTCCGTGCTCAAAATGCCTTTGTGGACACTTGCCTTGTTTCTAAAGTGAATGTAAAGTTCATGTTCTAGTCTGAAATCTGTCTTCTCTAATGTAAAAAAAGAGAATTCCCCCCAATCTCTGAATCTGAAGGAATTTGAGGCCTACAGCTTCCTGGGCGCCCTCCTCTTCAGCCCAAGTCTGCACCCCACGGTGCATACCCAGTGTGAGACCGGAGCTGGGCTGCTTCGTGCCGTCCACACAGCACCCTCCGAAGCAGGCTCTGGCCCCATTTTGTGGAGGGGGACACCATGGTTCAGGGAGGCCAAGCCACCTGCCTGAGGCCACATGGCCAAGAAAGGGCAAAGCCGAGTTTGAAAGCTTGTGTCCTCCAACAGTTCACAAGGTCAGCTCTCTTTGAAACAGAAAAAGAACCACAGGGGCCCACTAAGGGACAGTGACAGAGAAGGAAAGAAACAAAGGGGAGACAAAAATTAATAAATGAGTAAGGGAGTCAGATGCAGGAACCGACCACAAGATGGAGAAAAGGGACAGGGACAGAAAGAGAGCACAAGAGAAGGCAGCAGAGAGAAGTCCTGTCGTGCTGGCCGCAGGAAGGGACTCCTGGGAGCGCGGTGGGCAGCACACCTGACAGCCCGGGCCCAGGCGCTGGCCATCCACCTGGACTGCCCCTCCTCCTTCCCGGGGCCGGGTTTGTGTGACAGGATGTGGGTTAACGCGTGTGTGCAGACTGGGGGGCTCTGGGGCGGCACCGCGCGTGTGCGC
>NW_026000079.1:1611872-1618149 GCF_001458135.2 Marmota marmota marmota | reverse complement strand
CGGTGCCCGCCACAGGCCCACCTCGATGATGTCGGCGTTGGTGCGGCTCTCGTGCGGCTCGTTGTACTCGGTGTACTTGAGCAGCACCTTGTCCATGTCGGTGCTGGCGTACTGGAACAGCTTGTTGGAGTGGTTGAAGATGATGAGGGCGATCTCGCAGTCGCACAGGACGCTCAGCTCGTACGCCTTCTTCATCAGCCCGAACTTCCGCTTGGTGAACGTCACCTGGAGGAGAGCAGCTGGTGTCCAGGGCTGGCTCAGTCCAGGAACCCCTGCCTATGAGCTGGACACAGCCACTGCCCTCAGAGCTCCCATTTTCAGGAAGACACAGGAGTTCCTAGTCTGAGGAAGACAGTTACCTGGCCAGCAAGTGGCCAAGATGGAGTCGCAGCCTCGGTACCACAGGGGAGAGGGTTAGACGGTCAGGCCTCTACCCCTCTGTGCTAGGGACTAGGGAGAGGTCACAAGGAAAAGCAGAGGGCTCCTAGGATAAGAGGAGGGAAAGGATTCATTCTGGGGTTTGGAAGTGTCCAGGTGTGGCCTGAAGCCTGCATCTGGCGCCCGGGTGGGGACACAGGTCCATCTGGTTAAAGCAGAGCCTGCCCTCCTGGGGCACAAGGTTCCCGCAGCTGCAGGGAGGTGGGGGCTGCTCTTCTCCTGACTCAGCCCACCCCTCTGTCCGAGCTTTTCCTCTCCCAGAAGCCCCCCATCAAAGATCGGGGAGGACGTGGAGCGGGGGCCAGCTCCCGGTCCTCGCCTACTCTGGGGCTCCAGGACTTCCTCACCTGCCGGTTCCGCTCATCAGTGATTCGCTGAATCTGAATCTTTTTCCTCCCCATCTTCTCTGGAGGTCCTCAGTGTTAGGGAGGGAGAGGCTGCTGGGTGGCGGGTCTCGGCACCCCTCACACTGTGCTCATGAACGTCTGGGACCAGCTCAGTTCATGGTCTGCAGGACACCTTCTGCACAGCCGCCTGGGAGGAGAGTCACAAGAGCACTGTCAGGCCCCAACGCTCAGCCATGCGCTCCTTGAGGACATGAGCCAGGCTTACAGCACCCCTGCAAGAGGCTGGCATCGTCTCCTCCCTGTCCTCAAAATGAGGCCATGCTGGCTACCTGTGGCAATGGTCTGCCAGACCAGGCACAGGCTGGGACTCACACCGGGCCCAGGACTCTGGTCCAGGCTCTTCTGCATGGTCATGTTGCCTGAGGCTCTCGGTCAGGCAGAGGACATGGAGCGTGTAGCTGCTCAGGGTCTGGATCTTAGAGAACACCAGTATCTCCCTCTGCTTTCCAGAGCCTGCCTTGCTCCCCAGTGACCCCCTGGCCCAGAAGAGCAGTTCACCTTCTGGAGTCTTGAGAGGGGACACTTGCCCAGGCCAGCAAGCATGGTGTGCCTCATGCCAGAATGGGATGTCTCTGGTACCCCTGGTTCAAGAACATACTAGAACAGGTCTACAGCAGTGTTCCTACACCAGCTCATGGAACCCCAAGTCCTGGGGTCCCACCACCACCTGCCTTCAGCCAGAACGCCCCCACGACAGTCTGACTTATTCAGCAGACCTGCGCCTAAAACCTTTGTTTGGAGAAAGGGTTTTGCTGCTTAAACCCACCAACCACTACTCCTCATAAGAGATCAGCAGAAAAAGAAATTTAAAAAGAATTTGTTTGGCCAGGCGCAGTGGCCCACGCCTGTAATCCCAGCAGCTCAGGAGGCTGAGGCAGGAGGATGGCGAGTTCAAAGCCAGCCTCAGCAACCGCAAGGCACGAAGCAACTCAGTGAGACCCCGTCTCTCAATCAAATAAAAAACAGGGCTGGGGATGTGGCTCAGTGGTTGAGTGCCCCTGAGTTCAATCCCTGGTACCCCCCCAAAATCTGTTTTTTGGCAGTGCTGGGGGTGAAACCCAGGCTTTAGGCCTCCTAGGCAAGTGTTCTTGCCCCCGGCCAAGACCCCAGTGAATCTTTTCTATGAAGGGTCAAACATCTCGGCTTTGCAGGCCACACGATGTGTCTAGAACAACTCCCACTCCGCCTGCCGCGTAAGCACCTGAGGGAACGCTGAAGCAGGTGGGGGTGAGCAACAAAACTGCACGAGAGAAGGGGAGACCCGAGTTCCGCAGGCCCTGGTCTCTGCTGGGCGCCGCCCACAGCCCTGAGTGGCCCAGCAGACACCGGCCCCGGCGCCCCGCTCCTCCTAACTCCCACTGCCGGGACTCCAGCCCCAGGACCCCGGCGCCCCTGCTTCTCGACGGGACCCGGTGAATCTGGGCTTTCTAGGCCGTGGTGGAGTGGGCTTCAGGGAAGGGGAGGGCAGCAAGGCCCAGGGTTCCTGGCCCAGCCTGGCGAGGGCAGGAGGTTCCCAGTCCTCCTGCACCCACCTTCCTTCTCTCCTGCCCTCCGGTCTCCCTCTGACCACCCTGTGTTCATGAGCAGGCGCTGGCTGAGATGTAACCTCTGGCAGACTATGGCCAGTTCTGTCCCCTCCTCCACAGTGGGAGAACCCTCTTTGTTCTCATGATCCTCCAAAAAGCCACTCATGCAGTATCTCTAGCACTCACCACGATGTCAATGTTACACTCTGTGCTTCTGATTCATGCCTGGCTTCCCTGAGACTGAAGCTTCCTGAGGGCAGGAACTACATCTGTCCTTTTCATTACTCTAGACCCTGTAAAGAGCTCAGGAAACACCTACAAAAAGACAAGACTGTCTCATCGTCATGGCCCTTTGAGAAGTCCTTCTTGCAGTCTAACCTCCATTAGTCCTGCTGCAAGTCGAGCTCCTCTCACTCTGTGCAGCTAGAACTTGTCCCTCTCCTGACTGCCCTTGAAGCTCGTTTGTTTGGACACCACTCACCCTCCAAATACCCCCCTGCCACCTCAGTCCTCCGCTCTCCCCACCCTTGGGTTGGCTGGTGCAGCGGGTGAGACTCTAAACTCTTCTAAGGAGCAGCCCTGAGCACATGGAGATGGAGAGGATGGGGTTGCTCAGGCAACTGTTGCCTGGCAACCAGCTCCCTGGCTGATCTCCTACACCCCCCCACCCCCGCCTCATGCTGGGGGAGCTGGGATGCGAGAGGGATCAGGACTGAAAAGGCAGAGAAGCCACAGAGACCCAAGGAGCATCCTCTGACAGAGGGAAGTCAGGGTTCAACAAGACTAGGCCCCATCTAGCCCACTCCCTCCAAGGCAGCTCAGAGCACTTTTTATAATTCCACACATCCCACGGCCCTTTCCCCACTGCTGCTCCCCCTCTGTGCCAACACTGCCAGAGGAGAAGATGTCCCTGCCTTGGGCAGTCCTTCCTGCTATCTAACCACAAGGCCTCCTACAAAGCAGGCTCAGTCTGTACTAACCTCGTTCCCCTTCACTGCAGGTTCTCTGAAAGCCCTAGGGCAAGAACATAAACTCAACCATGACTTTCAAAGAGGGTGGCTGGGGCTTACATGAGCTCAAAGGACCCTAAACTGACCCCAGCCAAGGTGTGGAGGCCTAGCCTGCCCAAGCTTCCCTCCTACCCCATTAGGAAGATTTTAATGAACACCTGGACCTCCTTAATTAGCCCTCTGCCTAATTACCTAACCAACTGCCAGCAGCCAGAGGCCCGGGCATCTGTCCCCCAGATGTGAGCTCTCCTCCCGGCCTGGGCTGGCCCACTCCTCTTCCCCTCCAGGAAGCCATGGCCCCTGGCTGCCCTGCTCTCACCCTTTCTCCTTCACTCTGAGCAGCCCTGGCCTTGGGAGGCCAGGTCGGGCAGGGTGGCCTTCCTGCTGAGGCCCAGGGCCTGCTCCATTCTGACCTCAGGCCACAGCTGTGACTCCTTTGGCTGGCCCATCCTTGTCAGAGAAGTGCCCCTTCAAGGCTCTGGCTGCCCGATTCTGACCCACCAACTCGATGGACAGGGCAGGGCAGGGCAGGGCTGGCAGGGTGGACCTCCTGGGTGGGGTGGCCCTTCCTGATGGAGATGGAGGAGGAACACAGGGGACAGGGCTGTGGGGCTGGCCCCGGATCTGGGAGGGAAGGACAGCTACAGAGGGGCCCTGCACACAGAGAGGAGGTGGTGAGGTAGGAGCCCAACGGACGAGGCGGGCAGTTGAAGGGACCCGAGAGCAGCGGGGACCCCACAGACAGCAGCCATTTTCCCAAGCTGGGCTAAAGACCCAATAGGAACTGTGGTTATGTTTATATGCAAATGAGGGACACTGCAAGGTACAGTGCCTGGTCTGGAGGGGACACGGAGAAGCAGCAGGCCCTGCCTCCCAGTGACACCTCTTGGTACCTGAGCAATATTCAAACCATCCTCGGGTTTCGGAATGATGCTATCTCGGTTCCTGTGTGAGGTGGCCGGGCCAGCCGGGGAGCGGTCAGGGCAGCCCCCCTCAGAGCTGCAGCTGCGCAGGGCTGGGCAGGGCTGTCCTTAGGGAGGGCCCGAGGGCTCCTTTCCCACGGCCACCTTCCTCCTTCCTGGCTGTCAGGGGAGTGCCTCCCTCTCTTCTCCCTGGACCGTCCATCCCGGCTGGCCCTCTGTCCCGGGGGCTCAGAGGACCTGGGGGTGCAGGCCCAGTGCAGCACACGCCAGAGAGGCTGGGCAGCGCCCCTTCACAGAGCCCCGGGCCTCAACCTGCGCTCATTAGGCGGCCTGTCCCTCCCTCGCAGGCTGCTTGAGGCTGGGAACCGAGCTGGAGGGGCAGGCAGGAGGCGGGAGACAGCTGTCACCCCTCCGCCCGCCCCTTCCCTGTGGCTGGGCTGCAGGGCATGAAATAAGCAGCAGGGCTGGGGGAGGGGTGACAACCCCATCCACCTGTCACCCCCCAGTCAGGCAGCCTCCAGCAGCCTGCTCACTAACGAGGGAGGAGCGTGGGTGAGGCGGGGGTGCAGAGGGGACAGACGCACAGACACAGGAAAGGAGCCTGAGCAGCAGCAGCAGCAGGCAGAGTGGGCCGCGGTGGAGGGCTGGCCAGGGAGCAGGGGCGGGCGCAGAGCTCCGGAGTGGGAGGAGTCAGGCCAAGCACTGCCACCGCTCAGACTCTGGTCCCTGGGCACCAGGCAGCGGGCACCCTCCCTGCTCTCTGAGAACTTGCAGTCCCGCCAAGAGGTAGACCAGGGCGGGGCGGGGCGCCTGGGCAAGGGAAAGCAGAGGCCAGGGGCCCTGGGGCCCTGGCTGGGGCCCAGACGCAGCCCTGGGAAGGACTATCTGCGCTCTGCCCATCTCCCAAGGGCAGACGGGTCCTGAGGAGGCAGAGGGAGCACCCAGGACCAGCTGTCCAACTCCAGCCCCCAGGGAGCGACCCCAGGCTCAAGCCCTGGAAGCCATTCCCGCTGGGCCTCAGCCGGCCTCCCCTGAGCCTGAGCTCCCTGGGTGCCGCCGCAGGGTGGGCCTGACTCCCCCGCCCAGGCCAGAGGCTGGGGCATCTTCCCGTGGTGCACTAAGGAAGGGGGGCACCGTCCCTGGGAAGCCTGAGGGAGGCAGAGCCCGAGGTCCGACTGCCCCACCCCCCGCACCCCATACAGCCCGATTCTCACGCCCCCGCACAGCCTGCCCCCCACCCCCGCTCCCGGCCCTCCCTCCGCTCCTTCTCTCCCCCCCTCCGAGGGCTGCTCTCCCCCCAGTTTTTCTAGGATCGCAGCCCAGGGCAGGCCCCAGCCCCACCCATAAACTTGGGTCAGACAGGCTTCTACCCAAAGACCCGGTTCCCACCATCTTCCCTTCCCTCAGGGACTCCCTCCCCCGCCCAGCAGCCTCAGGGCTGGGCAGGGGCTATTTTTAGCCTGGGCACTGAGCTAATTTTAACTCACCGGCTGGGGACCTGGGGGGGGCTGAAAAAGGGCCGTCCAAGAAAGCTGGGCCTGGGGCAGGGGAGTCTCGGGTCCCAGGCACCTGCGCCTTGGCGCTAGGGACAGGAACTGACCTGAGGAGCGCAGGGTGGGGAGCGAGGGCAGCCCTCCCGCAGCTTCCGCTGGACAACTCTCCATGCTCCACCCCAGGCTTCCCACCCTCTCCTCCCCGGAAAATCTCCTGGGATGGGGTCATCCTGTTCTCTGCCCAGGAGATGCCTCTCCACTGAGGGTCTGTCTCCTGAGCCTCCTCCACTGCTTCCCCACCCCAGCTTGTCCTTCCTGTAGTCTAGCTCTCATCCTTCCTGTGCTGCAGGGGGCTGTGCGGCTCCCTATGGAGGCAGCAGCTCCAGCACCTCCCATCCTAGCTCTGACCTCCCCTGGGGACCTCTGGGCTGGTTCCCATCTATTCCTCCCCCCCCCACCCCCACCCCAGAAAGTTCCTAG
>NW_026000079.1:1604038-1611561 GCF_001458135.2 Marmota marmota marmota | reverse complement strand
GTCCTGGTCTGGCCCAAGGTCACTGTCAAACACTGGTGGGGCTGGTTCTGAAACTCGAGGTGCTCCTTGGGCCCCACCCAGCAGGCCTCGGCCTGACTCACTGGCGCTCATTTGCATGGGATTTGCATAGTGCCTCTGACCTCATTCCTTCAGATCCCACTTCCCACCCCAGGACTCCCACCCCACCCAGACCCCAAGGCACCCGGAGACCCCAGCCCAGTGTCCCAGGCCCTCAAGCCCCTGGTTCCATCTCCCCCCCCCCCAAAGCACTGCTGAATGTAAACACCCCCCGGCAACAGTGGACAGCTTTGGTCCAGCTGGGTCCCCTCCGTCCAGGTCCAGGCAGGGATGGGGTGAGGTCAGGAGGAAGGGGGATCTGCCGAGGCTCCCAGGATGAGGTCCAGCGGCTGCCCACTGCCCTGCTGCCCGGGCCCCAGTCCCCTCGGGGCCATGGCTGGGCATGAGTGGCAAGGCAGGGAGCTGTCCTCTACTCCTGTCTCCATGCCCATTTCTAGGACCCACTCCAGAGTGCAGAATGAAGGATGTGGCCGGGGACAGAAAGACAGACACAGACTACAAAGGGGACCTCTGAGGGCTCAGTCCCTAGATTCAAAGTAGTCTTGGGGCTCAAAACTGCTTGTCAGAAAGTACCCAATCCAGCATGGGCAGCTGGTGACATTTGGGAGGGCAAGGAGGCCCCAGCATTGAACTCCTACCAATGAGAGTTGGCAGACAACCAGTCCCCTACCTACCTTGAAGTCCAACCTCCATCTGTCCAGTTACAGTATCTACACTTCTAGCCATACTCTCAGAAACAAGGAAGCCCAGCAGAGGTCTCCTAGCCTGGGAAGTCCTTCCTGCTATCTAACCACCATCCTTCCCACAGTAGCCAACCCTTCCACTGCAACCCAAGCCCATTTCAGTCATCTAAACAAGAGTGGTGGACAGGGGCCCCTGGCCATCAGAAGCCTCAGTTGAGGAGAGGTGGGGGCGGTTGGGACGGTTAGTGTGTCACCTTCCACCTCCCCACCCTACTTCCCCCTGGGGTCTTAAGAGACAGAAGTGAAAGTGGCAGCTGGGGCTTTGGGGGCGGGTCAGCTTGAGAGCCGTTGGGATGAGCATAAGGCTACCAGTGCTGGGTTTGGGCTGCCTACCACTGAAGTGGGTAGACTGCTAGTTGGACAAGGGGAGGAACTTCCCATGAAAATGAGAGCAGGGAGTAATGATGATCCCTGGCCAAAGGAATAAGTGGAGAGAAGCAGGCAGCAGTTCCAGAAAGCCACTGTCAGGACGGCGCTCGGTCCCCTTATTTAAAACAGCAAGACCCTCTCTTCTCATCCACAGGACAGAGGCGGGGCTGCTCTGCTGAGGCACAGGAGAGCCGGGCCCTGGCCACGGGCCCTCAATCTGGACACCACCACGGGTGCTGGGGGAAAGGGAGGCGGAGGGTCAGAATGTGACACCCACACCTCCGACAAGGGACAGGGGACCGGGACCGAAAGAGGCCAATCCAATCAGGGAGAGCAAATCCTCCTAGAGACATCATGACCTCGAGAAGCCACCAAGGATTTAAAGGGGCCGCCTGGGGCAGTGGCTGGGTCTCCTCCTCACTGGAGGACAGTCCTTGAAGCCCCCGGCAGGGAGGGAGGGTGGCCGCCAGGCAGCTCCTACAGGATTAGCTCGCTGCTCTCAGGAAAGTGTCAAGTGAGGCTGACATGCTCAGCCAGACAGAGGGGCCTCGCAGGCAAGGGGTGGGGAGCAGGACCTGCGCAAGGCTAGGCAGACCCATGTCCCCAGACCTGGCGTCTCACCCTTTCACAAGGACACTGTGCAAAGTCCCATGGAACTTCTCCAGTAAGGACCTCTGCCTACCACGCTCTCCCTGCCATTTCTACCATCTGGAGCTAGCCTTGCTCTGAGGGGGAAGTCCTGCCTGTTGTCTACTCTCAATCTCTCTGCTAGGCTTTACAACTAGGGCCCCACCCCCGGGAACAGGTGAAGGGTTCCTCTCTCCCCTGCCCTCAGCTCCCCACCCTCGGCTGACAGGTGGGAGAGACAAGAGGGAGCAGCTGGGCCAGGAGGCCTGTCCCCACCCAGCCAGCCTGGGCCCCGGGCCTGCCACACAAGGGGTCGAGTGGAGGAGTCAGCACAGATCAGGGTTGTGGGCAGGAGGGGGCGCAGAGGTCAGGGAGAAGGGTGCAGGAGAGGGCTGAAGCACAGCCTTGCCGTGGGCCCAGGCCTGGCCCTCCCCTGGCCCAACACGACAGCGCACCTGCCCTACAGGGAGGGCTGGAAGCCCAAGGTCACCCCAGCCCCTGCTCCATCTCCTTGCCTCCTATCGCTGGATCCAAACACCGCTTCTCCTCCACCTCGCCCAGCCTCCAGTGGGCCTGTCTCCCCTCAGGCCTGGGGACCCGGGTCCTGGCTCTGTCCTCATGGGCCTCCCCCAGGCACTTGCTGGCAAGGAGACCACGGGGAACAGCGCCGGGAGCAGGGGCAGGGGTGGCTTCTGAGCCATGGAGGCAGCCGGTGGGAAGGCAGACCCCTAGGCTCCCAAGCCTAGCCCTGGGCCTGCACATCCCCCCAAAGCCTCCCGGCCCCTTCCAGGACACCAGACGCTGGCATCGAGCAGCCTTGGCAGACAAGTCCTGGGTCAGGCGGTGCCACTTGCTGAGCAGCCCTGCACGTTTTCTCACGGAACCCCTCTCCTTCCCATGGGGGACAAACAGCATCACCTCCTTTAACAGACATGAAGATCAACTTGGAGATGGGCAGGGACTCGCCCAGGGGCATCAGGGACAAGGGGAACAGGAGGGCTGCCTGCAGGCACAGTGTGCCCCTCACACACAGGACTGAGGGGAGGGACCGCTCTCCATGGGAGCTCCTGGCCGGGCTCTGCCCTGGGACAGGCCTAGCTCTTAGGGGGTCCAGGCCTCCCACTCTAGCCCCCCTCCCCCACCTCACGCAGAAGCCCAAGGGGACACTCATGGACACCCAGGATGGGGCCGCGTGTCATCCGCTCCTGACCCCTTGCTCTGGGGGCTTTCGTCCAGACACCCAAACCCACAGGCAGCCCCTCCTCGGGGTCCAGGGTGTCGGGACTCTTAGAGGCTGGACTTAGGCCCCTTCCCACAGCCTCCTGGCCTTCTTCCCACGGCCCCTCCCGCAGGACAGGAGCCTTCCTTCAACCTCAGTCAGAGCCCCCAGCCCCAGGGACAGCATTGTCACTTAGATCTCTGAGGCTCAGTTTTCCAGATTCTAAAAAAAATAGTGTGGGGACAAACAGTCTCCAGACATTCCCATGAGTTCTGGTTTTGGTGAAGGACACATCCTAGAAGACTGGGTGAGTGGGGCATGGCTGGGGGCAGCTCCCCGAAAGGGCGAGTAAAAGCCCCCTGACCTGGCGTCCCCGTCTGCGATGGCCAGCTCAGGGAGTGGCCAGAGCGTACAGCCAGAGGCACCTCGCCAAGGCCAGGGCCTGCTGGGAGGGCAAGTTTAAATGAGTAAATATGGTCCCGCCTGGGTGTGGCCAGCCACAGGGAGCCCTGGACAGGTCCCTCCCCTCCTGGCCCATAGCAGGAGGGCGGTCAGACAGCAGCACCAGGGCCAGACAGCCATCAGGGCCTGTGCAGAGTCAAGGGAGCACTCCCCGGCCTCCACGCGGCCAGCAGCGGTCTGCAACATGGCTGGGCTCCCTGGAGGGCAGGCGGCGGCCTCCACCTGGGGAAAGGCCAGACATGGAAGGTCACTCAGGCCGGGGTCTGCCCCCAGTGCCTGAGAGCGCCCAAGAACCTGATGCCTCCGAATGGCTTCCCTCTTTAGGGTGGGTGAGTAGGGAGGGCGACAGAGACCTGTGACTGACACCAAGACACCCAGATGTCCCATCACCAAAAGGCAAAACTCCAGTGCACCTGGAAAGCTGAGGCCCCCAGAGGGTGACTTACCCAAGGACACACGGCCAGTGTGGGGGGCGGAGACCAGTGCGCCAGGGCCAAGGAGAGGGCCAGGTGGGGGAGGGACGGAAGCCAGCCAGGACGCCTGGACTCACAGCCGGCTCTTTACTGTGCAGACGGGGCTCTCGCCTGCCCATCTGTGGTCTAACCTCAATCCCTCCTGCTCTCTCGCTCTGCCCTCAGTCCTCTGGCCTCTGGTCCCTCACCCTGGCCCCGCTCTCCAATCCTTTAATCATCTTTGCCACTCGCCACCCCCTCCCCCGCAGCCACAGCTGCTCTGAGGGTGTCTACACCTTCACCATGTGTGCCACCAAGCGCTGTGGCCCCCCATGGCGCAGGGCCTGGGTCCTCCTGGTCCTCCACACCGCACCAAACCGGCACCAGACTCTCCCAGCCCTGCTGAGGGAGGGGTCCAAGCCTACCCTCCTGCAGCTGCAGGACAGACTCCTCTCAACACTTTCTGTCCTAGGCAGCAGAGAGAAGAGAAAATAAATACTCCAGGAGCCAAACAGCACCAACCCACTGGGCCAAAGGTCAAGGCCTTTTAGCAGAGCCACAGGAGGAGAAAATGCTTTGTGATCCCCTCCTTTCCCAGGCCAAAGTAAAAGCTACCATCTCTTCCCAACCTAGCTGCATTGGGAAGTTCTCCCTGGAGTCTGAGCTTGGTCCTGCCTGCTGTAGTTGTAGACAGAAAGGGCAATGTGAACACAACACATCCAGACACCCAACTTCTAGAATGGAGCTCCTAGGACCTAACACCACCCTCTCCCCCATGAGTTAAGTCACCAAACTGGGACAGAAGGACAGAAGGTTGGCCAGACTCCGGCCCCATGACTAGCTCATAAAAGCCACCAGCGATTACAGTGATGCTAAGGCTGTGTTGCCCGCCATGAGCCACGACAGCCTCCTTCCCTCTTCCCTGTACAGGGAGGTGACTGCCTCAAGCCAGCTGGCCATGGACAGCCATGGACCTGGGGGGTGGGAGGACCTGCCACCACAGTGCCACAGGCCCACGCCAACCCTGATGATGGGTTCGCCTGGGTCCTCATCCCACTTACAGAGCCTGGGCAGACGCAGGAGCGCCGTGTCCACGGGGAAGACCTGCGCCGGCCACCCACTGGCTCCTTACTTCAGGAAGGCCACCTGTCTGCATGGAAGGGCAGACAAGCAGGGCTGGCTCAGACACAACCAGGGAAACGCAGGTCGCACCCACCTGTCCCCATACCCCTCCCCCACCGAGGCCCACAGGTGGTCTGCAAAGTGACCACAGGGCCCCCACCAGGCTGGGGTAAGCGCTCAGACTCTGGACCTGATGCTGGCCAGGGAGGATGAAAGGCCCAGCTGGCCAGGAAGAGAAGGTGGACAGCACGGGCAGAGATCCAGGTGTCCGAGGGCAGGAGGACCAGGGACACCCGTGGCAGAGGCACCTTTCCAGGGCAAGATCAGAAGAGGGTGCGAAGGGCACTAATCCCAAAGCCTCCCCTCCCAGTCCTGGGGGGCCAAGGGCACCCCCTCAGACTCCTTGCGGCTGCTCCTCCAGCCCCCAACCTGAGGTGTCCCCCCACCTTCTCCTCCCCATCCTACCTCCCAGGAAAGACCCAGGGAAGATTTAAAAAAAAAAAAAAAAAAAAAAAGCCCTGCTGGAGAGAGATTATATAACAGCAGCCAGAAAGACAATCACATCTCGGCCTATGAGAGCCAGGAGCTCCGAGGGGCAGAGCCGGGCAGCGGAGGCCTCCAGCCCAGGGCCACCAGCCCCAGAGTGGGGTGGACAGCAGGCAGCACCTGCCACCCTCCTAGACCTCCACCACTGTTTTAGATGCTGGTTTACAGCAGACACAAGTTTCAGCCCAACCCCCCACATAAGGGTTAAGATGCT
Source organism: Marmota marmota marmota (assembly GCF_001458135.2). NCBI lineage: Eukaryota > Metazoa > Chordata > Mammalia > Rodentia > Sciuridae > Marmota > Marmota marmota. Next base: position 1,605,729 of record NW_026000079.1, on the reverse strand, counting down.
TTCTGACTGGGTCCTGGGGACCACCACCTCCAAGAGCATGGCTGCTGTGTCTTCCTTCCCAGTCTCTATTTACTTTGAAGCTGAGCCTGAAAGAGTGGAGGGACTAAAGCTCTGACACAGATTTGCTGTGTGATCTCAGGTAAAAAGCTCAACCTCTCAGGTTGCTACAATAGAGCAAGTAAAACTCCTCCTTACCCCAGAAGAATCCCCTTACAAGTGTACGCACACACGCATCCATACACACACATGCAGACATGTACAGTGTTTGCTGGAGGGACAAGGGAGTCACAACAAAGAAAATATGACCACTGAGACCCAAATGCCATGCTGGGGCAAGCCAGGAAAAAGCTATACCCAAGCTCCAATGTCCCTGAATTGCTCCATATAAAAAGGTCCTTAGCCCCTCCCACACTGATCCCACCCCACCCCCATCTCCTGCCCACCACCAGGAAACCACAGGAAGGAAATTCATTCCCAGGCAAGCTGTGGCATCTGGGACAGCCAGGCTAAGTCCTGGGGCCCGTGTGACCTGGTGGCCACAAGCAGGTGGACATCTGTGAACACTGACATGTGCCTCTTCAATGCCTTCCTTAGCTACTAAGACCTCCCCCTTGGGGGCTTGGAGGAGAGTGGGGGGTGGTCACCTTCCTAATTCCAATAGGCCCAATCTCATGCTGGCTCAGGCTCCCCTACTATCTCCAGGCCAGAGCAGCCCAAGGTCACCGCCCCAGACGGCAAACTTCCCATACTCCAGGCTGGCCCCTGAATTGCAGGGAGACCCACCAAGAGGATGGGAGGAGGGGTGACTAAGATCCACCCCCAAAGAAACTAGCCTCTGAGGAAAACTCAAATGGGGGGACGCAGAGAAGGGGGACACAGGATGCGCCCACTGTACCCTCCCCCAACCCCCAACAGCACGCGGTAGGGGAGGCACAGAGCCTCCCACTTCGAAGGACAAGTCTGGGGTAACCAAGTCAGTGGCTCCAAGTGTGCCCAGACCCCGGACTCCTCCTTTCTTGAGGAGACCTGTAAGGGCTGCTAAGAGGTCAGCGGGAACCATCAGGGGGACAGACGCCTTCCCTGGACCCCTGTTAAACTCGGGCTGACGGGAAGGGGGCTCGCACCGCGGTGGGAAAGTGAGCGCATCCCGCTGCCCTCAGCGCTCCCTCCCGAGCCCCCACTCCCTTGGCAGACCCCAGTCCCCGCAGCTCGGCCTGCCATAGGTGGAGGGGAACTGGAGGACTCTGGCCCTGATGTGGACCAGCTGCAAACTTCTGGCCAGGGGCTTCTCCAGCTGGGGCAGCGGACAAGCCAGGTCAGGGGGCTCGGAGAGGAGCTAGGAGGTCCCAAAGAGGGATCTGCGTGCCCACCTCCGGGGCCACTCGGCGTCCCGACTCCACCGGCCCGGGCACGCGGGCCCCGGGACACACTCACGCCCCAACCCACCCCGGTGTCATCTGAACAACATCCCCGCCCCCCCCCCGCTTCCCAAACAGCTGCGGCTCCCGCCCCCGCCCTCCCGCGGCCCTCCCGGGCCCCTCGGCACCATTCGGGCCAGGAGGAGGGAACAGGCGGCGCGAGGAGGAGAGGGAGGGAGGGGGGCCGGCTGTTAAAATGTCAGTCGCTCCCGGCTGTCACCGGAGACCCCTCGGAGGAAGGCGCCCCTTGGCCCTGGGCCGCTGGGAGGGCCG
>NW_026000079.1:1521658-1603155 GCF_001458135.2 Marmota marmota marmota | reverse complement strand
CCTACTGTGTCACCTCTTGGGCTATTCCTCTGTAAATGCACACAGTCCTGACTCCCCCTTCCTCTTGGGCCTCTCCAAAGAGCACAGGGACAGTATGTCTGGCCTGGAACGGCACCGCGTGCCTCATGCACTCTCTCACCCGCACACTCGCTCCAGGAGCCCCAGGAGGGCTGGGAGGTGGGAGTCTAGGTGGAGAAATTAAGGGGCGGCTGTAAGTGGTGAAAAGACTCCTTCTCCCTCACTTAATGGGTGACAAAGCTCCACTTAAAGGACCACGTTCTTTCCTTGGGGCGGGGGGTTACCTGAGGAGCTCAGTTGCTCCCTCTACCTGTGACAGGCCCCCTCCCCTCCCTGGGCCTGGCTCGGCTGACGCCCAGCAATTTAAAGCGACAGCTCATAGTTCTCGGGTGACCTAATCTTTAGTGCCTGGCGGGCCCCAGCGCACTTACTGCCGAGGGGGCAATTTAAAGGGGCGGGACCCTAACCACCACCACCACTACCCCTCACCACCCCACCCCGCCTCACAGGAAACATCCAGAAGCATCTTATTAAAGAAGCAATAGTAGCTCTTTAAAAAAAAAAAAAAATTTTTTTTTTTTTAATTTCTGGTTGCCTTAGGGTGTGGTGAATTTTGAAGTGCCTTACCACAGGAGTGTGGTACCATCCTTCTGCCCATCGGGCTTGCTGTCCAACATTCCTGTTATTTCCAAGTCCTGCTGCTTTCTACCTGGAGCTTGCGGAAATGATGGAATCTGGCATAGATCTCAACTGAATCTTGCAGAACAGAAGGGCACTCAGTTCTTCACACACCCTGATTTCTATCAGGCTGGGTTTGATTTATGGGACAAAGACTCAATTCTGGGTTAGTGCTGAGAGACCGATATATACAGAGAGGCAGCAGGACCTGGTGGTTAGAAACATCAACTTAGCAATCAATCTGCTTTGGTTCAAGTTCTTACCCCACCTTTTATTAACTGTGAACACAGGCACATTGTTTAACTCTCCTTTACCTCAAGGTCCTCATGGGGGAAAAGAAGATGGTGGTAAGTTAGTACCTAACTCAAATTTGTTGTGAAGATTAAATTAGTTCATGTAAGCAGATTGCCTAGTACAGGTGCTTCACGCTGCATTATGACAACTCAGACTTTTGTGCCAAGGGCTGGTCTGAAAAGACCCCTTTTAGTCCACACGAAGACGAGTTCCATGGGTCTGTTCTACCAGCAGATTGAAGGCCACACTCCTATTTTCTTGGCCTGTTTCCAACCTTTCTACCTGACTCCTTCCTCAGGAAACCTGATTTATACAGTGTCCCACTTTGTCCCCAAATGAGGAGCTTCTCAGTTCCCCATCGGTATGGGAGATGGGGCCTCCAGCCCCAGAGGTGTCCTTCCTCCCTGCCAGGCAGCGCTAGCGTGCCCCCAAAACTTCAGGGTAGGCAGGGGGAGCCCATTTACCCCTTCCCCAAGGACTTGGAGAAGAACAGCGCCTTGAGGCTGTGGCAGTAGCAGGATGAGAAAGTGCCCCCCCCCACAGGAGTGGGGAACCTCCCCTCACTTGTGGCCTCTATTTTTAGTGCTTCCCCAGGCTCTAGCTGGAGAAACCGTTTAGTCATCAGGGTGTTTATTTTCCGGCTGTTTCCGACGTCGGGAAAGCAGAATGTTGAGACTGGAGAGATCCAGGGCTGCTGGAAAAGACTTCTTAGGAACAGGCATGGGAACACAGCCTTCGGACCATCAGGTCCCACACCACAGAGGGGGGGACATCCAGAATGGGCAGGGGGCACCCAGGTCCCCAAGAGACCAAGACAGCTAAGTTCTCAACCTGCCTCCAGTTTGGAGGCTCTCCAAGGCAGAGAACCCTCTGGCCCCCGCTCCACTTGGAGGATTCTCTCCAAAACATAAGCAGCTCCGGAACAAATTCTTTCCCAGGACTGATTCCCAGAAACCCCCTCCCCAACCTCCACTGGATCTGCCTGGGTGAGCCTCCCGCCAAGCACAGCTCCAGCCAATCTCCAGCCTGAGGCAGGCCTGCCAGGGCTTTGATTGGCTGGCTGGTCCTCCCAGTCTTGGAATGTTGGGTCCTTAACAAAGGAATGAGGAAGGAAGGTGAGTCACCTGGGGAGGGTATTAAAGGGCCAGCAGCCTGAGGGACAAGGGAAGAGAGGCAAGAGTTGGAGTGATGGAATGTCCCACACCCTGAGATGCTGACAGGGTAATTCAAAGAGAACATAGTAGGAAATGCTGATGCTACAAGTGGGACAGCATTTAGACTATAGGAAAACCTTCATGAGAGAAGATATAATAATAAACATGAAGTCTTGATTTCCATGGTGGAGGGAGTAATGCTGCTGGAAGTTAGATGGAAATAAGAACTTCCTTAAAGTGATTACACAATCTTTTTGGGTTTTTTTAATATCGTTTTAGACATTGATGGACCTTTGTTTTGTTCATCTATTTATACGTGGTGCTGAGAATCAAACCCAGTGCCTAACACATGCTAGGCAAGCGCTCTACCACTCAGCCCCAGCCCCAGCTCCCAGTCTTTTTCTTCTGGCCCTTGACTTCCCATCCCAGAATCCTCTGGGTAGAAAAGGACTGACTGCGCTCAGATGCTGGGGGCTCATTTTTCCTCCCTCACCTCTGACTGACTACCTATTTTTTTTTCTAGAGAAAAGTCACCTAATTAGGGGCCCAAAACCGCAGTACAGTCCCCTAGAAGTCAGACACTAGGAGGCTCACCAAAGTCCTACAAAGAACACGCTGTATAAACTCCTTTCTACAGTATCATCTTCCTAAGTTGAATGGCAAAGAGAAATCTACAATCCTTTTATTCACCCTTTCTCATGCTTCCCTAATCGGACTTCATTTGGAAAGGGTCTTCCGCATCCTCTTCTCCTTCAGGGCTGTGTCTCTATCTGCCTGTTGTTCCGTAACACAGGGAAGCCATTAATGCCAATCCAAGCTCTAACCCCTCTGGCTGCCTGGCTGGTCTCATCTTCCCCATGGCCATCTGGACAATCTCCAACTCGCCATCTCCATCGACCTCATCTCTCCTATTCGGCTGATCATTCTTTGTTTTTTGGGTGATCGTAGCAAAGGCCCCCCCATCTCTCCCACGTGACACCTTGCTTGCAAAGGGAAGGACTCTCAGCAGATAGTTCGGTGCATATACTCTCTGCGTGGACTTGTAGCATCCCATGTCTGCTTGGAGAGTGCTCTCTACCCTGTGGGTCTCTCTCTTCAGTACACACCACAGCCTGATGACATTTTTGGCTTCCAATTTACACTTCTGACCAGATCCTGAGCTCCTTGAAGGCAGGACACTCAACTTTGGGTGTTCAGGGCTTGGCTGGGATAATGTAGAATGCGTGTTCAGCAAATGTGTGACATGAATCTGTATGGATGAGCCTGTAGCTCTGTGCCTGAGTTAAGATTGTCCAACTTTACTGAACATCTCTATTTGTCTATTGACAACTGTGCCAGCCCAGGGATGGGGATCTGGTCAGGGCTCCCTGTAAGTTCCACTTCAGGTCACAGTTGGGGGAAGGGAAGGCAAAGTCACTCAGAGAGCTGTCCAAGGCTGTACTGGCAGAGCAGTGTCCCAAGCTCAGTGCCAGGGCGCCTAGGGCCAGACCTGGGGCAAAGGGCAGAGGCCCCACCCTGGAGCTGAAGGGGGCAGGGAAGGGGTGCCAAAGCCGGGTCTCGGTCAGTGCATCCCCCCACATGAGCTCCCTGCCCGCGGCTGGGCAGGATGTGGTGGCAGCTGCAGGAGGGTGGGCAGGATGTGGGGGTGGGGGCAGCTGAAACGCAGTCTGACAGTCGTCTCCCCAGCTCCTCCCTCCTTCTCTCTTGCCCCCCCATCCGCCCCCTCCTGGTCACGTGCTCCCAGCCTGGGCACCGGCGGACTATTTCCCCCTTCCCGCGGAAGGACATAATTGATATCGTAAACTCAAGTCGTCACAGACTTCAGCTGTACCACGCCTTTTTCTTGCCTCATAGCTCTGGACCGAAAGTTTGCGGAACACTCATTTCTTTAAAGCCCCCATCACTAATCCTGGAGTGGCCCCTTTAAATGCAAATGAACCGCCCTCTCTTTCGTCTCCCCCCCACCCCCATCCTAACTTCGCTCCTCGTGCCCAGACTCCACCAGCTGCCATTGACGTCACGCGTGCGTCAGCGTCGCCAGCCCAACCAGACGGCACGTGGGGGGAACAAGGTAGTCTTAAAGGGCCACCGGCCTGCAAAGTTACTGCTATGAAATTTGGCCTTGGAAAGGAGGAATGAAATGGGATGTGGGGAAATATATTGGAGTAGGAGGAAATTTAGGGTAGACTTTAGGAAGTACTTCCCACAGTAGGAGGGTGGGGTTTGTTCTGTGTGTGTTGGGTATTGAACCTGGGCCTTCTGCAGGCTAAACCTTTTTCTACCACTGAGCTACATCCACAGCCCCAGGAGAGTGTATTCCCAGCCAGCTCTTTCCTTTAGATTCTCCAAAAGATTGGGTATTTATTTGCACTTGGAAAAGAAACCCAGAAGCAAGGGGAGCAGAATAACTTTGAAGGTAAAGGAAGCTTGGCTTTAAGACTCTTGATTTCAGTTTTTTACCTGTCCAGCTCTGCATATCCCCCCAAGTACAAAGAGTTTGTTTTCTTCTGTCCCCAGCACTAAGAACAGAGCACATAGTAGGTATTCACTTTAAGTGTTTGTAGAATGAGTTAATTAATCCTTTGAGTCCAGTGCAAAGCCAGGCTTCCCCTGATTGCCCACCCAGCAGAGAGTAACACACACATACACTCAGCTAAAGACAGTCTCACTGTTGTGAACATTTACTGCATTTAATGAACCCGTCTTTTCTTCAAGCCGTAGAGACCACCCAGGGCAGTGGTTAACAGCACAGAACTTGGAATCATATAAATTTGGGTTTCAACTCCATTTATATAGTTTACTAGTTGAGTGACTTTGGATCCACCTCCACATCTTATAATAATTGATGTGTGGGGCCAGTGTTACCTAGATCATAGACTTGTTGTAAACATTAAATAGAACACTTTCTGTGAAGTTCTTGTGGGGCACCTATTGCATAGCAAGCACTCAGGAAATGGTGAGAATAGGTTTTAAGAAGGCCATCTCCCACCAGGGAGAGTGATGCACCCCTGCAATCCCAGCAACTCAAGAGGCTGAAGCAGAAAGATCACAAGTCAGGCCAGCCTCAGCAACTTAGCCGGTGTCTAAGCAACTTAGAAGAAGATTCTGTCTCAAAATTAAAAGCCCCCCTGCCCCCACTGGGCATGGAGGCTGTTTTTAAGCACCCCTGTGCTCAATCCCCAGCACCAAAAAAAAAAAACCAGAAGGTGATCTCTCCCACTGAACTGTGTGATTTTTGAGAGCAAGGCCATGCCATACTAATTTATTCCAGCACCAAGCACAATGTGGGGCTTATAAGTGGTGCTCTAAAACATTTATTTTCTCATACTGGGAATTGAATCCAGAGACACGCCACTTCTGAGCTACATCCCCAACCTTTTTAAATATTTTTGAGACACGGGGTTTTGCTAAATTGCTCAAGCTGGCCTCGTGATTCCCTGCCTCAGCCTCCTGGTAATAGGGATTACAGGTGTGATTCACCCCTAAAACTTTTGTTGCATGAATAAAATGAATGAATGAACTATATCAGTATTTCCTGAAATCTGACCTCCAAACCCACCCCATGATATTGTTACCCAAAGGGAGAAAACATGACAGATTTCTTTCTTCCCTCTCCCATGACCCCTCTGTGTCTAGGTTTTAAAGGAATTTCAAGGTAGGAATAAGATAAATGTCTGCAGTTGAATAAAAGTAATGGCTAGGAGCAGTGGTGCAAGCCTATAATCCCAGCTACTTGGGAGGCTGAGGCAGGAGGATTGCAAGTTTAAGGCTAGCCTGGGCAACTCAGCAAGATACTATCTTAAAATAAAAAATAAAAGGGCTGGAGATGTGGCTCAGAGGTTAAGCGCCCCTGGGTTCAAAAGAATCCAGTACCCAAAAGAAAAAAAATAAAAGTACTGAAGCCGCGCGTGGTGGCGCACACCTGTAATCCCAGCACCTCTGGAGGCTGAGACAGGAGGATTGTAAGTTCAAAGCCAGCCTCAGCAACAGTGAGGCACTAAGCAACTCAGTGAGACCCTGTCTCTAAATAAATACAAAATAGGGCTGGGGATGTGGCTTAGTGGCCAAGTGCCCCTGAGTTCAATCCCTGGTACCAAAAATAAAATAATATAAATAAAAGTATTGGAGAACCAGCAGCAAGTAAGACCTGGCGGGCAGAGGAGTGCTCACCTCTCCCTGTTCCAGCACAGCTTCTGAAACCTGTCCCTGGAAACCCTCGCTGGGCTTCTGCTAGGGACAGGACACTGTTGCCCAGATACTAACCCACCTTTGGCCTTTTCTTCTCTGGAGCCCTACCCAACCTTCCCCCACGCCCCAGCCAATTCCTCCCTCTCCCTAGCTCTCCCCCACTCCCCACCCAGCCTCCATTCCCTCTGAGGCTTCCCAGTGGGCATAAGTGGGGGAGGGGATACGACCTCCTATCACCTGATTCCAGCTCCTTGGCCATGGGAGCAGTGGCCCCATCCTCCTGGTTCAGCCTGTCTTGCAGCTGCTTATCGATCTGATTGTAAATATCTTTCACCATCTCAGAAGTAGAAGACCTGACAGACAACAGAAGGCACTTCCTGCCAGGGAACAGCTAGGATCAGAAGGCAGCTGGAGCCCTCTCTTCCTTGGGAGGAAGAAGTGGCAGGACCCTCCTCTGGCAGAGAGAGAACTCTGTCAACCCAAGAAACCTTAGGGGTGCGGGGTGGGTTTCCCCCCCGCAGGAATCTCCCGGCAGCCTTGATGCTGGCCCCGCCCTCTGCAGGGGTGGGGTGACACCCAGGAGCACTGTGTTCCAGAAAACCCCAAAATAACCCGCCTTCACTGTCCGCTGCTATTTCTGTCCATCTTGTTTAATTATTCAAACCCAAGTCGGTGAGTGGCTATAAAAAGCTCTCCTGCTTAGGGACCCAGGAGGGCTGGGAGACTGGCCAGGTTGCAACAGCAGCAGACCAGAGTTTGGGCGAGGTCACTTGGTCCAGCCTCCTGGCCAAAAGTTCCTTCTGCCTGGTTCGCCTGCTTCCTCAGCTGGAAGGCGGTTTCCAGCGCCCCCTCCCCGAGATGCCCCCATTCCGCCTCCTTCCAGCTCTGTCCTGCCTGCAGCTGGGCTTCCCTCCATCCCCCTTTACTCTGGAAAGATTTTTTCTTAGCTCTCCCTCTGCTGACTTGGTCTCCGGCCCTGGCTTCTTAACCCCCAGATGATACTGTCAGACCTCAGCGTCCCTAACTGAGCGAGGTGGGGTGGCAGAGGATAAGTCAGGTGGGTGCCACGACAGAGAAATGGAGGCCATTCCTTTTTTTTTTTTTTTTCAGAGTAGAAATTAGAAGTTTATTAAAGGACAGCAGAAAAGACTTCTCCCGGAGGAAGAAGGGGACCCAAGAGGTGGAATCCCGGAGGCCATTCCTTGGGGGGACCTCACTGTCCTATCCAGTGGTGGTGGAGATCAGTGGTCTCGGCCGGTGATTCCTGGCTGTCACAGGTGCTGAGCCCCTCGGGAGCTCCTCTTGGGGACTCTGCATCCTCAGTAGCTGCAGGATCAGAGGTCAGACTGTAGGAGGTCCATTCATTCTTTTCTGGGCCTAGGGCTCTTCTGGTTGGCCCAAAGTCCCCGTGTCCATGTCCACTGAAGCACGAAGCAGAACTCCGGGGGCTGTCTTCTGTGACTTGTCCTGCCACAGGCCTTTCCACAAAAGAGGGGAAAGGGTGTTGTGGGTGGTTGCCCTGGTGATAGGGGGTTGCCACCATGACTGGCCTTGGAGGTGGGACTTCTGTTAGTGAAGATACTGGCAGCGACACAGTGTGACTCAAAGACATGCAAGAGGGGCTAGAGCAGCCAGAGACCCCAGGGACACACACGTGGATGAGAGGTTACAGGATGGACCAAGGGACAAGGGGCAGCAAAAGTGACACTTGATCCCCAACTGAGAGACCCAGGGCACAGAGAGGGCAGACACCTGAGAGCCCTGCATTGAAGGGGTATCAGGCAATCTGACAGAAGCTGAGAAAGGGGACACAGCAGGGCTTTGCAAGAGTCGTGCTCAGTGGTGCTCAGTGGTGGCAGGGGCAGTTCCCACAAAGTCCAGCCTTGCTGTCCCTACAGCACTGCTACCAGAGCTCCCCAGAAGGTTGCTGAGATGTGGGGAAGAGGGGCACTGTTGCTAAGGAACAAGAGGCTGCGTCCCTGGAGGGCCCGGGAGGAGGCCCTGACGCTGCTCGCACCGGGGATACCGGAGACAGAAAAGGAGCTGGGTGGGCGAAGCTCAGGGCTCCGGCTCCCTGCCTCCCTGACAGACGCAGGAGGGGTGCAGCCCAGGCTGAGGAAGCTGTGAGTGTGGGTCCCACTCCCGGATGCTGGGGTTGAGTGTGAACCCTCTGGGCGGAGGGGGGTGGGGGCCGGGGCAGGTTAAGCCTGGCTCCCAGGACCAGTCTTGTAGGGAAAGCGGGAGGACTTGCTCTGTCTGCTGAAAGGTGGGGAACTCAGCAGAAATGCAAAGGCCAAGGGCGAAACTTGGGAGAGGAGAGAAGGCGAAGAAAGCTCGTTGGAATTTGCATCAGCCTTCCAGTCACTGAGGCTTGGAGGACCCTACCAGGGGGAGGCCACGTGGCAGCAGGGGATCTCACCTGCCCAGTGACCTTCCCACTATGTTTTATTTATTTATTTTCTAATTTTTTTTTAGTTGTTGATATAGCTTTATTTTATTTATTTATTTTTATGTGGTGCTGAGGATTGAACCCAGGGCCTCGCACACACTAGGCGAGCATTCTACCGCTGAGCCACAACCCCAGCCCCTGGCTTTGAACTTTTGATCCTCCTGTCTCAGCCTCCGCAGCGGCTGGGATTACAGGCGTGCACCACTGCTCCCGGTCTTTTTCCCATTTTTTATTGGTACGTTGTAGTCGTGCATATTGATGGGGTTTGTTCCCACATGCACACAATATAACAATGTGATTTGGCCAATATCACTCCCAGCATTCCCCCTCCCTCTCGGCCTCTCTTGGTGCCTTTCCTACTGACCTCTCCCTTTGGTTTTTAGGAGATCCACCCTGACCTTTTGCTTTCCTCTTTCCTCTGTAGCTTCCACATATGAGAGAGAACATCACAGGACCCTTGACCTTCTGAGTTTGACTTGTTTTGCTTAACATGATGGTCTCTAGTTCCATCCATTTTCCTGCAAATGCCATAATTTCCTTTCTCTTTATGGCTGAGTAAAACTCCATTGTGTATATAGACCACATTTGTTTGATCCACTCATCTGTTGACGGGCACCTAAGCTGGTTCCACTGTTTGTAATCATGGCTATGCATGTGTCACTGGAGTAGGATGACTTTAATTCTTCAGGGTAAATACAGAGAAGTAGTAAAACTGGGTCATGTGGCGGTTCCATGCCTAGTCTTTGAGGAGCCTCCAGACTGATTTCCACAGTGGCTGTAGTATATTTGCAGTCCCACCAACAGTGTAAAAGTGTTCCTTCTCCTCCACATCCTCTCCGGCATTTATTATTATTTATATTCTTTTTTAAAAATATTTTTAGTTGACAATGGACCTTTATTTATTTATAGACCTTTATTTATTTATTTATTTTATTTATGTGCAGTGCTGAGGATCGAACCCAGTTCCTCACACATTCTAGGCAAGTGCTCTACCACTGAGCCCCAGCCCCAGCCCTATTTGTATTCTTCTTGATGGCTGCCATTCTGGCTGCTGTGAGAAGAAATATCAGTGCAGTTTTGACTTGCATTTCCCTAACTGCTAATGGTGTTGATCATTTTTTTCACATTTAAAAAAAATTTTTTTAAGTTGTAGAGGGACACAATATCTTTATTATTTATTTATTTATATGTGGTGCTGCGATTCCAACCCAGTGCCTCATGCATGTAAGGCAAGTGATCTACCACAGAGTCACAACCCCAGTCCCTTCTTTTCACATATTTGTTGGTCATTTGTATTTCTTTTGAGAAGTGTCTGTTGAGTTCATTTGCCCACTTATTAATTGGGTTATTTGATTTGGGGGTGTAAAGGTTTTTGAGCTCTTCATATATTCTAGATATTAATCCTCTATCAGAAGAGTAGTTAACAACAAAGATTTTCTCCCATTATGTGGATCCTCTCTTCACATTCTTAATTGTTTCCTTTGCTGTGTGCCTCATTTTTGTTTTGAGACAGGGTCTTGCCAAGTTGCTGAGGTTGGCCTCAAACTTGTGATCCTCCGGCCTCAGCTTCAGAAATCACTGGGATTATAGGTGGGAGCCAGCACACCCAGCTTTATTTTATTTTATTTTTTAATTGCTGCATGAAGGAGGTCGATAGGAATCCACTTGTCTAGACAATAGGAGGAAATTTTAGGGGTCCATAGGGAACCATCAGGCTAGACTCTCCTTTGAGCCCTGTCACCCACCTCCCTGCATCTTGAAGCAGATCTGGGGACCTGAAACATGAAGAGCAGCTCAGTCCTTTACCTGGTGTTGACACAGGGCCATCGCCACTCTCCGTGACTCTCCCTCTATTGGGTCAGCCCCCGGCCAGAAGAGAGCCCTTTGCTTCAACAGGCACTGTGAACGGCCAGCCCGGGGCTGGGGCACCCACAGCCAGTCCCTGTGGCAGTCTGCTGGCTGGCAGCGGGCGGCTCCCTCCCTCATCAGACATCGAGTACATGTCATACACACGGGTTAACAGCTTCTTGCTGACCGTCCTGGCATGGTCCCCAAATTCTGCAGGGAACAGGGTGTGCTTCAGCCCCGTGAGGCTGAGAAGCCAGCCCCGTGGCTGGATAGCTGAGGAAGGAGAAGGGAGCCAGAGGCCTCATTCAAGACCCCCCCCCCCAGGAAGAGAAAAGGCTGGGGCTGAAAAGGGTGCGCGTTTATTTTCATTCCTGCTCTTTGCCACCACGCTGACACCAGAGGCACCATTCATACAGGACCTCACCTGGCAAAATGATCTCTTTTTTTTTTTTTTTTTTGGTACCAGGGATTGAACGCAGGGGCACTCAACCACTGAGCCACATCCCCAGCGCTGTTTTGCATTTTATTTAGAGACAGGGTCTCACTGAGTTGCTTAGCGCCTCGCCCTTGCCGAGGCTGGATTTGAACTCACGATCCTCCTGCCTCATCCTTCCAAGCCGCTGGGATTACAGGTGTGTGCCACCAAGTCCAGTTGATCTTCTTTGTTTTACAGAAGATGAGACCAAAGGTGAGAGAGGTTAAGGAGCATGTTCATGTTCACCTAGCAAAGAAATGGTGTGGGATGCTAACCCAGGACTGCCTGGGCCAGGCCAAAGGTCAAGGGAGAAAACAGCTTGGATCTCACCACTACTGGGAAGAAGAACACTGACTCCATGCCCCTAAGGACACTGTGGGGCGCAGGACTCCACATGCTGGGGAAACCGGAAGGAAAACCCTAAAGGGTAGTTAGACAATGCCCTCATTCGTTTGAAGTTGAAGGTGCTCCTAAGGACAAAAAGGGCACTGAAACCCATATGGTCACGTAGTGGCCTCTGAGTTGGTCCGATTTAGAGAAGGCTGGGAAATAAGCCTGGGTCAGACAGACCTGAGATCCAGTCCCAGCTCAGTTATTTCTAGTGGTGGTGTGACCTTGGGTGAGTCACTGAACCTCTCTGAGCCTTGTTTCCTCGGTGATAGTATGAGAGCTACTCATAAAATGTTACAGAGATTACAGCAGATAATGGAAACAATGTACAATGCGCTGTGTTGCTTTGCAGTACGAATTACCCTGTCCTTCCATCCCCTGCAGAGAGAGAAAATATGTAGCCAAGGGCAAGTTCAAGAAAGGTGCATGGGCCGGGTGCGTTGGTGCACGCCTGGCCCACGCCTGTCATCCCAGTGGCTCAGGAGGCTGAGACAGGGAGATCGCGAGTTCAAAGCCAGCCTCAGCAATGGTGAGGCACTAAGCAACTCAGCGAGACCCTGTCTCTAGATAAAATACAAAATAGGGCTATAGGGCTGGGGATGTGGCTCAGTGGTCGAGTGCCCCTGAGTTAAATCCCCGGTACCAAAAACAAAGAGGGTGCAGGAGGCTGGGGTTGTGGCTCCTAACTCCCAACTCTTATATTCTTCCTGTTTATCTCCTAAAACAGATGTTGAGAGTGGAAATAAGAACTGAAGTCCTGGAAGGTGAGAATGGAATCTGCCGCCCCATTTGTTCAATGACTTCCTATCTTCATCCTGTGAAGTTCACCAGAGGCACCAAAGGGATGCACACAGATGGTTGAGGTGGCACTGTCCCCGGCGAGCGAGGAGTTTTGGAGAAGAGAAGAAGTGCCAAAAGACTGGAGGTGGAGATAGGCCGTTCCAATCTTTAAGAAGGGGGAAAGAAGCTGGGCGCATTGGCCTACAACTGTAATCCCAGCGACTTTTGGAGGCTGACGGGGGAGGATTGTAAGTTTGAGGCTCACCTCAGACATTTAGTGAGATCCTATCTCAAAATAAAAAAAAATAAATAAAAAGGGGTGGGGATGTAGTGAATGGTAAAGCCCCCCTGGGTTCAGTCCTGAATACCCAAAAAGAAAAGAGGAGGGGCATTTTCAGAACTCCAGGCTCTACTATTCACAACCATTTTAGAAGGTTGGAGAAGAAAGGATTATTAGGAGCTAGTTGGGTTTTGCTGATCCCTGGAAGGTGGACAGAAATGTAGAGAATCACCACCTCAGTCGGTATCCACCTGTCCCAGCTTATATTCTGACTAGAGTCACAGAGTAGCTGAAGGTACATGGAAACTATTCCTGGCCCCTAGAAGTGCTTTTAAAAGTGCCACTGAAAGCTAGAGGCTTCTTTGAGAACTTCTCCTTCCAGGCGGGGTAGGGGTCTATCCCTTTTGCCCTGGTGGCTCCATTGACTTGCTTTGCACAGTAGGATTCCAAGTTCCCTTTTGAAGTGCCAGGCCCCAGCCACGCACATTTGAAGATCATCTGTGCTATGTTATGAAACATCTGTGCTGTGGAATGCCACACAGTCGTGCAGAGCACAGAGTGGATCTGAGCTTGCTGACACAGAGCAGCTGGAGGCAAACTGTTCAGTGGAACAAGCAAATCTCAGCAGAGTACATTTAAGAGCAGGCCACCTATGCAAATAAACACGCATGAGCACATGCATATTAATTATCTGTCCACACTCAGTGACCACGCAACAATCATTATGTTTTTAAAAAATTTTTAGTTATAGATGGACAAAATACCTTTATTGTATTTATTATTTATTTATTCACTTTTATGTGGTGCTAAGGATCGAACCCAGTGCCTCACACGTGCTAGGCAAGCGCTGTACCACTGAGCTACAACCCAGCCCTAATAATCATTATTATGGTGGGGATTGACTGGACTTAGCTGGATGATTGTCACTCGGGCTCCATGCTGTTGCAGTCTGATGGGGTTTGGGTGATAAGTCTTCCCAAAGTTGTCTTTGCAAGCCTGGTACCTGGGCTGAGCACATTCTAGCAGGTGGGGTCTGGGACAGCTATGATCCTTTTCTATCTCTCGTTTCTTCCTGTGGTCTCCCCGGCATGGGGACTTCAAGGGAGTCACACTCCTTACAAGGGGGTTTAGGGGCTCAAAAAGCATATAGCCTGACTGGGCATGTTGACACACTGCTATCATCCCAGCTATTTGGGAGGCTGAGGCAGGGGGATCACAAGTTTGAGGCCAGCCTCAGCAACTTACTATAGTTCTAGCAACTTAGTGAGGCCCTGTCTCAACATAAAAAAAACAAAAAGGGCCAAGGATATAGCTCCAGTGGTTAAGTACCCCTGAGTTCAATCCCTAGTACCACCGCCCCCCAAAATAAATAAAATAGCTCAGTGGTAGAGAGTTTATCTAGCATGCATGAGGTCCTAGGTTTAATCCCCAGAACCATAAAATAAAAGGGGTTGGGTGGGGTGGGATGTATCTGAGTGGTAGAATGCCCTTGTACTGGGGTCGGGGGGGAGCATATTGCCTGAGAGAAAACCAAGGGGATCAAGTCTGTTTCCTGCTGCTAGAAGCACAGTATTACAAGTCTGGGGAATTCATGAGTAACCACAGCAGAGGTTTATTTTCACTGACAGTTACGGAGGTCCAAGGTTGAAGGGCCACACTGGGTGATGACTTCCTTGCTGGCAGAGTCCCAGGATGGCACAGGGCATCACATGGCAAGTGACAGGGAGCTTACGTATCTGTATATGTGCTCCCTCTTTTTTGTGTGGTACAGTCGGATGGAACCCAGGGTTTCATGCCAGGCAAGCCCTCTACCACTGAGCTACATCCCCAGCCCTTCTTATTTATTTATTTATTTTTAAATTTTGAGACAGGGTCTCACTAAGTTGCACACACTGCTTTTATAGTCTTTTGCTTTGTTTATAGTACTGGGCATTGAACCTAGGATTGCTTAACCACTGAGCCCCAAGCCCAGCCCTTTTTATATTTTTATTTAGAGACAACGTCTTGCTTAAGTTGCTGAGGGCCTCACTACGTTGCTGAGGCTGGCTTTGAACTTGCAATCCTCCTGCCTCAGCCTCCTGAGTTGCTGGGATGATAAGTGTGCACCACTGTGCCCTACTCTGTTTGCAGATGACAGAGTCTTCATAGCACGATGGTAGAATTCCAAGAGCAAATGGCCCCAAAGGACCAGGAAGAAGCCATTTTGCTTTTTTCATTTGGATTTATAAGTTGCACAAATTCACCTTTACTGTAGTTAGAGGCCCACCCACATTCAGGTGGAGGGGACATAGATGTCACCTCTGAATGGGTAGAGTTCCAGTATCACCACAAGAGGCATACGGGATGGCAGATTTTGTTGTGGCCACCTTGGAAAATACAACCTGCTACATTCGTTATCAAAGACATGAAAACTTCTTTTGGAATGAACGGCTGACTCAGTTGTAACCCAGGGGTAAAAGCCAAGTCCTTTCTGTACAGGCCAGATGGGCCGCGTGTGCTGCAGGATGACCACCCCCCACGTCTCAGGAGTGTAACATAATAAGGGTCGTCTCAGAACCAGGCTAGTGGCTGTCTCTCCAGGGTGCTACGGAGCTGGTGACTCAGCTCCTGATTCACGTCACACACAGGTTAGCAGGAGATGCTCCAGAGAGTCACTCAGGGCTCCAGGCTGATTGGAATCTCTACTCTCTGGGTGCACAAATACCATGTCAGGGAGAGATCAGAGAATCACATATGGGATTTTTATGGCCTTGAGCCTGGGAGGTGACATACTCATATTTCCTGCCACATTTCATGGTCCCAAACTAGTCACATACTTCTGCCCAACTGCAAGGGGGGCTGGGAAGGTTGCAGAGTAACTGGAGGTTTTAAGTGAGTGTTTGGTGGCTCTGCCCCACGTGACCTGCCCTTCCACCCTACCTCTCAGGCTTCCCTGCAGATGCCCACAGACCTTGTCACCTCCTTCAAGTCATAGCTACCATATTGCCTGTCAAGGAAGTCTCTCCTGATCACTCTCCTTTTTTTGTGGTGCTGGGGATCAAACCCAGGGCCTAAGACAAGTGCTAAGACAAGTGCTGAACCACTGAGCTGTGCCCTCAGACCTGAGGGCCCTCCTTAGAACTGCAACCTATTCCTTACTCCTTACTACCCTGATGTCCCTTATCCTGCTCTTTTTTTTTTCCAAAGCACTTAATACCTCTCCCATACTCAAGCATCTTTCTCTGCTCCGTGAAGCTCTGACCTATGTCTGTTCTGCTCACCAATAAGTCCTGAGGGCCTGGGACAGTGCCTGGCTAATAGAGGATACTTCACAAATATTTGCTGAAGGATTAAAATTTTTAAAAATACTTGCTGCTGGCAAGGGTGTGGTAAGACTGACGCTTCGGTCCCTCGTAGAGGGATTATAAATTGAAGCAATCCATTTTTTAAATAAACTTTGTTATAATTTTAGGTTTCCAGAAAAGTTGCAAAGATAGCACAAAGGGTTCCTGTGCGTTCCTCACTGAATTTCTCTAGGGGTAACATCGCGTGTCACTGTGGTCCATTGGTGACAACTAAGAAGCCAGTAGGAACATTTTTTTTTTTTTTTTAACTATGAACCAAACTCCAAAATATGTTTGATTTTACCAATTTTCCCATTCATATCCTCTTTGTCTGTCAGGATCCAACCCAGGGTACCACACTTCATCTGCCAGTACATATTTTTGTGTGTTGGCACGTTCATGTTCCTTGTGGGCAGAGGGGCCCTCATGCTAGTGGAAAGGCAACCGAGAGGTTTCACAAACACAGCAAGGACTGATCTGTACTGATTTGTGGCAAACTGCATCTGGGTTTCTCTAACTTTGGTCCCAGTGGTGTGCACAGGCTACTGTGTGCGTTCCTCCAGCGCCCAGTACTGACCTGCCATCTCAGGCCAAAGAGGAGCAAGTGGACCCCATGCAGTGACTTCTCACCAAAAACCTATTCATGGCCAGGTGCGGTGGCACACGCCTATAATCCCAGGGGCATGGGAGGCTGAGACAGGAGGACCTCAAGTTCAAAGCCAGCCTCAGCAAAAGCGAGGCCCCATGAAACTCAACCTTGTCTCCAGGTAAAATACAAAATAGGGCTGAGGAGGTGGCTCAGGGGTCGGGCTCCTGAGTTCAATCCTGGGTACCAAAAGACAAAAGGAAAAGCTTTTCACAGCGGGTGGGGAAAACAAAAGCAGCTTTGACTGACTCCCCTCAGGGATTCCACTTTGCTCCTTTTTATGGACCTTTAAAGGAGAGAAAGTAACTCCCCAGAGAACTGCTGTGCTCTTGTGCCAGGCAGTGATGAGGTAACCCCAGCCGTTTGGGAGGTTGAGGCAGGAGGAGCAAGTTCAAGGTCAGCCTCAGCTACTTGGCCAGACCCTGCCTCAGAATAGGACATAAAAATGACTGGGATGGAACTCAGTGGTAAAGCACCCCTGGGTTCAATCCCCAGTATCACACACACACACACACACACACCACACACCACACACCACACACATACCACACACACCACACACACCACACACACATACACAACACACATACCACAACAACATACACAACACACATACCACAACAACACACACAACACACAACACATACACACACACCACATATCACACACATACCACACACACATACACAACACACAACACACATACACAACACACACATACCACACACACCACACACACAACACACACATACACAACATACATACCACACACACCACACACATACACAACACACACACATACACAACACACATACCACACACAACACACAACACATTCACACACACCACATACCGCACACACACACCACACACACAACACACACCACACAACACAACACACACACCACACAAACACAAACACAACACACACACAAACAACACACACACAACACACACATATATACAACACACACACCCCACATACACACCACACACATACACAACACACACACATACACAACACATATACCACACACAACACACAACACATACACACACACCACATACCGCACACACCACATACACAATACACAACACACAACACAACACACACACCACACAAACACAACACACACAAACACAACACACACACAACACACACATATACACAACACACCCCACATATACACCACACACATACACAACACACGTACCACACACATCACACACAACACACAACACATACACACACTATATATACCACACACACACTTCACACACACAACACACCACACACAACACACAATACACACCACACACAACACACACATATCACACACACCACACACACAACACACCACACACAACACACACACATACACACCACACACCACACAAAACACACACAACACAAACACACACACCACATACCACACACACCACACACACATACACCACATACTACACACAACACACACATACACAACACAATATTCCACACACACATACACACACCACACACATACACACACAAAACACACCACACACACACCACACACCACATACAACACACACAATACTCACAACACACACCACACACCCCACACATATTCCACACATACACACACAACACACCCCACATACGTCCCCCACACACCACATACTACACACACACCATACAACACACACAACACACTCCCACACATATTCCACACATACACACACCACAGACACACACACATACACCCCACATACCTCCCACACACACCACATACTACACACACAACACACACACAACACATACTACACACGCCACATNACATACCGCACACACACACCACACACACAACACACACCACACAACACAACACACACACCACACAAACACAAACACAACACACACACAAACAACACACACACAATACACACATATATACAACACACACACCCCACATACACACCACACACATACACAACACACACACATACACAACACATATACCACACACAACACACAACACATACACACACACCACATATCACACACATACCACACACACATACACAACACACAACACACATACACAACACACACATACCACACACACCACACACACAACACACACATACACAACATACATACCACACACACCACACACATACACAACACACACACATACACAACACATATACCACACACAACACACAACACATACACACACACCACATACCGCACACACCACATACACAATACACAACACACAACACAACACACACACCACACAAACACAACACACACAAACACAACACACACACAACACACACATATACACAACACACCCCACATATACACCACACAGATACACACCACACACACAAACACACATACACACAACACACACAACACACACCCCACATACCTCCCATACACACCACATACCACACACACACAACACACACACAACACATACTACACATGCCACACACACGTCACACACACATACACACACCACACACACACACCACATACTACACACCACACACACACACCACACACACACTCACACACACACACACCCGACCACCCAAAAAATCTCCTGAATTTCTGTCTCTCTTTCTTTCTGTTAATTGGTTCAGGTTTTCTAAACAGTAGAACTCATGTTAAAAGACCTCTTTTAAGTGCATGTACTTTGACCCAGCAACTTCCTTTCTGGATATAAATAAATAAACAAATTTTGGTACCAGGGAATCAAACCTGGGATGCTTAACCACTGAGCTACATTCCCAAACCCTTTCTATTTTTTGAGACAGAGTCTTGGTAAATTGCTTAGGGCCTAAGTTGCTGAAGCTGGTCTTGAACTTGCCATCCTCCTGCCTCAGCCTCCTGAGTTGCTGGGATTACAGGCGTGCATCGCCACACTTGGCTAGAAATTTATAAATAATGAGCCTCCGAGGCTGGGGATGTGGCTCAAGCGGTAGCGCGCTCACCTGGCATGCGTGTGGCCCGGGTTCGATCCTCAGCACTACATACAAAAAAAAAAAACCAAAACAAAGATGTTGTGTCCACCGAAAACTAACTAAATAAATAAATATTAAAAAAAAATAATAATGAGCCTCTGGGGGTGAATCTTGGTGGTAGAGTGGGTGCTTAGCATGTGCAAGATCCTGGACTCAGTCCCCAGTACCCCCACCCACACCAGCATATGTATAATAGTAAAAATGGAAAACCACCATCCGATCTGTAGAAATGTTAAAAGCATTAAATATATGGGCTATATACTATTGGCATTTATAATGTTTTTGGAGGACTTTTGAAGATACAGGAGAGTTTTTTTCATGGCTAATGAATAAAGCACACTCTAAAATTGCATATGCAATATGATCTCTGCAACTTGACTCAGTCCAGTTTGTTTGTTTATTTATTTATTTATTTATTTATTTATTGTTACCGGGGATTGAACCCAGGGGTACTGAGCCACATCCCCAGCCCTTTTTCATATTTTATTTAGAGACAGGGTCTTGCTGAGTTGCTTAGGGCCTCACTAAATTGCTGAGGCTGTCTTCGAACTTGTAATCCTCTTGCCTCAGCCTCCTAAGGGGCTGGGATTACTGGTGTGTGCCACCATGCCCTGCTGTTATTTACTTATTTTTTATTGTGAATTGGCAAATTTGTATATTTCTGTCTAGTTTAATTCCACAGAGCCAGTGCCTTCCTATGTCACATTACTAAAATATGCCTGCTAGAGCGTAGAAAAGAATGCATTTACAATTTTTTTTTTTTTCAGTTAGGCACTGTGACACACACCTGTAATCCCAGCAACTTTGGAGGCTGAGGCAGGAGGATCAAAAGTTCAGTTCAGCAACCTACTGAAACCCTGTCTCTGAACAAAAATTAAAATGGTTGGGGATGTAGCTCGGGGTAGAGTACTCCTGGGTTCAACTCCCAGGGCTTGCAAAAACAATAAAACACAAAACAAACACTAAAATACACCTGCTAGAGCGTAGAGAAGGAAACAAAAAATCCAATCTGTTAGGTATTGAGACTTTTATGAAATATAAAACAAATGAGTTACTAGAAAAATGAAATTAAAAAGACAAGCCTCGATTTTTTCTCACTATTATCAGGCATGGAATTATTAGTGGCTTACTGTAAGTTTGTAAATGCTTGTCCTCAGTTCCTGCTTTATCTGGTTGCAGACTAGTAACAGCTTGTGAAGTTCACTACGGTGGGCTTTACGCTGCTCTAGAGTGTAGGGACAAGGGACAAGCCATCCTCCACAGGGCCCAGATCTCAGTTGTTTCCTCCTTCTCCTCCTCCTCTCCCTCCCTCTCCACCTCCTCCTCCTCCTCCACCTCCTCCTTCTGGAACCCAGGGCCTTGCACATGCTAGGAAGTGCTCTACCACGGAGCTACGTGCACCCCCAGCCCACATCTGAGTCTAGAGACGACTTCTGTATTGGTTTTCCTTTTCTAAAAGTAATATAAGCTCATTTTAATAACAGCCTGGAAAGAGACTTCCTTCATCGCTACTCCCCTAAGGTGACACCACTGCCAAACGGCCTCTGCATCATTCCAGACAATAGATAGCACTGACAGCTTTGCACATCAGCACACTATCTAGTTCATCATTCCCTGCGACTGCACGATGTTCCATTGTGTGGCTGCCCTACTAAGTGCTTTACCATTGCAAACAATGCTGCAATAAATACTCCAGAGCTCTTTGCCAAAATATCCAGATAGATACACAAGAAAATTTCTAGAAATTTCCTAAGTGCTGGACATGTGCACTTTCATTTTTTTAAATGAAAGCTTTGCTGGTCATGGAGGTGCATGCTTGTAATCCCAGTGACTTGGGAGGCTGAGGCAAGAGGATAGCAAGTTCAAGGCCAGACTGGGCAACTTGGTTTTTTGGCGGAAGTGAAGGGCTACTGAGGAATGAACTCAGGGGCACTCAACCACTGAGCCACATCCCCAGCCCCCCCCCTTTTTTTTTTGTATTTATTTAGAGACAGGGTCACACTGAGTTACTTAGGGCTTCGCTGCTGCTGAGGCTGGCTTTGAACTCGTGATCCTCCTGCCTCAGCCTTCCTAGCTGCTGGGATTACAGGCCTGCGCCACCGTGCTGGGCTTAGACTAGGCAACTTTGTGAGAACCTGTCTAAAAATAAAAGATAAAAAGGTTGTGGCTCAGTGGTAGAGCACTGGCCTTGCATGCATGAGGCACTAGGTTTGATCCTCAGCACCATATTAAAAAAATAAACAGAAAATAAACAAAGTAAAGTTATACAAAAAAACCTGAGGGCTGAGGATGCAGGTCAGCGGCAGAGTGCTAGCCTAGCAGATGTGAGGCCCTTGGTTCGATAACCCAGCACCACACAAAGAAAGCTTTATGGAAATATAATTCCTATACCATAACATTGAGCTTTTAAAAGAATATGGTTGAGTGGCTTTTACTATATTCTTGAATTGTGCACCCACATTTTTTTCCTTTGGAATGGAAATTGACCCAGGGGTGTTTTACCACTGAGCTACATCCCCAACCTTTTTACTTATTTATTTTATTAGAACTCTATAGTTGTATGTAGTAGTTGGGTTCATCCTGACAATTTATTTTTTGAGACATAACCATGCCTAACTCTGCCATGAACATCTGTGTGCAGATTCTTGTGTGGACATATACTTTTAATTTTCCTGGGTACATATAGGAGTGGAATTGCTGGGTCTTATGGTAACTATTTAATATTTGAAGAAATTGCCAAATTATTTATCAGTTAGGGCTCGCCCAGCTCACAACCCATCTAACAGTGTAAGAGCGTTGTAATTTCTCCACATCCTCACCAAGATTCATTCTTGTCTGTTTATTTTAGCCACCCTAGCGGAGGTGAAGTGGTATTTCATAGTGATTTTGATTTGCATTTCCCTAGTGACATTGTTGGGCATCTTTTCATGTGCTCATTGGTCATTGTATACCTTCTTTGGAGAAATGTCTATTCAAATCCTTCGCCTATTTCTGTTTTTCTTTTTTGTATCACATTCCTAGTTGTTTTATTTTGAGACAGTTTCTTGCTAAGTTGCTTAGGGCCTTGCTAAATTGCTGAGGCTGGTCTCAAATTCATAATCCTCCTGCCTAAGCCTCCCAAATCACTAGGATTGAAGGAGTCTACCACCACGCCTGGCTTGGGTTGTCTTTTTAAAAAATTTTATTTTTTTAATTTTTATTTTATTTTTTTTAATATTTATTTTTTTATAAGATGTTTATGCTGTTACAGTACAAGCTTTTTTTTTTTTTTTTTTAGAGAGAGTGAGAGAGAGAGAGAGAATTTTAATATTTATTTTTTAGTTTTTGGCGGACACAACATCTTGGTTTTGTATATGGTGCTGAGGATCGAACCCGGGCCGCACGCATGCCAGGCGAGCGCGCTACCGCTTGAGCCACATCCCCAGCCCCTAATATTTATTTTTTAGTTCTCGGCGGACACAACATCTTTGTTGGTATGTGGTGCTGAGGATCGAACCCGGGCCGCATGCATGCCAGGCGAGCATGCTACTGCTTGAGCCACATCCCCAGCTCCTAAAAATTTTATTTATTTTAGTTGTTGATGGACCTTTATTTTTTATTTATATGCGGTGCTAAGAATCGAACCCAGTGCCTCACATATTCGAGGCTAGCGCTCTACCACTGAGCCACAACCCCAGCCCTTGGGTTGTCTTTTTATTGAGTGGTGAAAGTTCTTTATATTTTGTAGATGTGAGTCTGTTATCAGACATGTGACTTGCAAATACTTTCTCCTATTCAGAGTCCTTTTCTTATCCTGAAGGTGTCCTTTGTATCACCAGCTTTTAACATTAATGAAACCAATTAATTTTGTCTTTTATCACTTGTGCTTTTAGTGTTCTAGCTAAGAAACCATCGTCTAACTCAAAGTCAGGAAAATTTATAATTATGCTCTCTTCAAGGAGTCTTATAGTTTTAGCTCTTACATTTAGTTCGCTGATTGTTCTGAGTCAATTTTTGTATGTGGCGTGAGGTAGGGCTCCAACCTTATACTCTGTGTGGCTCTCCAGTTCTCCCAGCGCCATTTGTTGGAGACTACTCTTTCCCCATGGAACCGTATCAGCACTTTGCACTTATATTTTTGATATTGCCAAATTGTCCTCCAAAGAGGTCGTCTGGGTGTATATTCTCACCTAAAGGAGCCTGCGTCTCTGGCCATGAAAGGTCAGCAAGAACATTGATGAACCTGATGAGCATACGGGGACCATCCCCAGGGTGGAACAGCGTGGGGTGGGCTAGAGAGAAAGTGTCATCAGCAGGGGGTGGTGGCGCACACCTGAGATCCCAGCTACTCAGGAGCCTGAGGCAGGATGATCAAAAGATGGAGACCAGTCTCAGCAACTTGGTGAAACCCTGTGCCAAAATAAAATTTTAAAAAGGGCTGGGGGTAGCTCAGTGTTCAAGCACTTACCTAGCAAGCACAAGGTCCTGCGGTCAATCCCCTGTTCCTTGTACACACACACAGGGTGGCAGAGAGGGTGGGTTGAAGACGACGAAAATGTTCCTCAGAGAAGGGAAAAAAGTGGGGGAATCTGAACTCTGAGCAGAAGGGCCTGAGCTTACAACCTGTCCTGCTCCTTACCAGCTAAGCAGCCACAGGCAATTAGCTCTCCAGCCCTCTGAACCTCAGTCTCATCCTCTGTTGCACAGAGATGGTGACTGCTTACTTTTGTAGGGTTGTTCTGAGTAGGAAATACACATAAATAGCCCAGCCCATGACAGGCCCTCGATAGCAGTAGCTCTTGTGACATTTCTATATGTGGTATATGTGGCTGAGCTCCTGTGACTGTGGGGGGCATCACCGTGGGGGTGGTGTTGGAGCCATTTGGTGAGTGTGAGATTTTTAATGATGACTGAGCACGTGTAGAAGCTAGGCTCCACTGGTATGTGTCACTGTCACCCAGAGCAAGGCAGTACTTGAAATCTTTGCTGTGACATGTTAAGGGGGGGGGAGAGGCTGTGACTGAGATTGAATGTGACAGCAAGACAGATCCTGAGTGACAGAACGGAATAAAGTGGAGAGAGGCAGGCTGCGCCAGGCAAGCGTGGGTGCCCAATAGGGGCTGTGGGGAGTTCAGATGTCAGGGCAGGTGTCGTGTGTGTGTGTGCGTGTGTGGGCCCCTCCTTGCTTCCCGAATGCAGGGGAGACAGAAAGGGCGCTTTTCCAGCAGAAAGGGGATCTTGGTCACAGCATAGGACCTGCAGTACCCAAAGAGTGTGGCTCAGGCACCTTTGGTATTGTCACTCAAGGCCCGGGAAAGGGACCTGCTGGAACTGTGGGCACAGTGTGTGGGAAGAGCCTGGGCCGGTTTCTTCTCCGAGCTTTAGTCTTCTGAGTGGCCAAAAACACAGAATCGAAACCTAAGCATTCCTTCCTCTTCTTTGTCCCCGGGGGGAGGGAAGAGAGGGACAAGTGCCACATCTCATTAAGCCTTTGCGAGCTCAGGCAGGCAGAGGGGGTCCACACCCGAGGCAGGCAGGGGGCTGGGGGAGTGGAGCCCAGAACTTGAGGCCTACTCTGCAGGAAATGAAATAAGGGGTTAACAACAGATGTGAGGCTGACAGCTGCTTTTATTAAGAAGAAATCAGAAGGTCAACAGGGACAGGAAGTTGGGAGAGGTGGGGTGGACAGAGAGTGGCAGAGTGAGCCTGCAGATCTGTAGAACCTGAGGAGACAGCTGTAAGGCATAAGAGTCCTGAGGGTGGGAGGGAAAAGTGAGACGGCTCTATTGTACCGTAGGAAGCTGAGATAACGAGATTTTAAACACCAGCAGGAACCCTACTGCCCTGACCCAAGGTGACTGCAACACCAGGTGGAAAGACCAGCATGGATATTAGTTTGAACAGGGCAAATGAGAACTCTTTCTTTGAGCTCAAGAAGATGAAAGAATTAAAATCGTGATTAAGGCTGTACACTGGCTTGGAGCAGAAGGATGGGAGAGAAAATAAATACCCCAGGGACCCACATGTAAACAGACCATAAGCACGGCGAGGCTTGAGGGTCATGGAAGGCCACCTTGCCCATCCTGCCCCAGAGGACAACGATGCCACATGGGCACCCATAAACACTGCATTCCCTGGTCCCTGTGGGGGTGTGGGCGAGGGGTCGGAACGTGTGCTGTGGTGTTGAGCCGCAGCGTGGCCAGGCTAGGGCAGGACCACCCCCTGATGATGGAGTGGGAGGCAGGGTATGGAGCCCGGCCCAGGCTTTGAGGGTCTGCAGAGAGAAGGCAGGGAGAGGGGAAATCAGGCTGCTGGGGCAGTGCTTGTAATATTGGGGTGACCCTGGGAGGCAGTGGCAGACCCAAGAGCAGCAGCCTTCCTAGGAAAGATGGAAGCCCTAGGTTCATCCCCTGCTGGCTGGGTCACGGGTTGGTCCTGTGTGGTAAGAGCCACGCAGCCAGACCCAGAGGCCAGGCCCACTTACGCCATAAGAAGCAATACTGTGT
Organism: Marmota marmota marmota; assembly: GCF_001458135.2. Taxonomy (NCBI): domain Eukaryota; kingdom Metazoa; phylum Chordata; class Mammalia; order Rodentia; family Sciuridae; genus Marmota; species Marmota marmota. The sequence continues at coordinate 1,577,129 of NW_026000079.1, read as the reverse complement.
GGCCAGGGAGGCGGACTCTGGCAACGGGACTAGGGGGAGAGTCCCTGAGCCTTGCCCTGACTCTGGGCATGTCTGCGGGGACCGTAGCAGGTTAGTGTCGAGGAAGGACGTCCAGCAAGGAGAGGGCGTCTGGCGTGGCACTGCTGCCTCTGTCACTTCCGCAGGAACTTCTTGTTGAGGAGGAAGATGAGAAGGTTGACATTGACCTTGGCCTTGTTGAAGAGCTTCATGACAGCCACGCCCTCATACTGGAGCTGCAGGAGGTCCTAGGAAGCAGCGGGCAGGGCAGGGCGGCTAAGGGCTTCTGGCCAACTGCCAACTGCGGGAGCCTTCCCTCGCCACAGGTGGCACTGGCTGAATGCCACTGAGACAGGTCCCTGAAAACCCACTTCACAAACAAGGCGGCCAAGGCCGAGAGGGGGTGCGGTCCCTGGGCAAAGCAGCAACGCGGCAGAGTGGGGGCTTGAAATCAGTCTTTTCACTCAAAAGGCAAAATGGCAGAGCACAAAGATCTGGATTTAAAACCCGTTTCCCTGAACACCGGCTCTGACTTAGGCTGGCTTCTTGACCTTTGAGCCCCAGGGACTGTAAACCAGGGATGACGCCTCAGAGCAGCGGAGGGGACTAAATGAGGTACACGTGATAGGGCTTCCGACACTAAACCTGCTTCTGACACCACCAGCCACTCCACTGTCCCCGGTGGGTAGTGCTGGGGTCTGTGTCAGGGCAGTGGACCTCCCGCTGATCGGGTGGAGGGCCAAGCTGAAGTCATGAGGCCTAGGGAAGTCGGGGGGCCATCCTCTTGAGGCCAGCACCTAAAGCCCACCACTGGGTGTCCTGAGGGTCATGGAGTGTCCCCTCACCTGATAGTGAAGCTGGAATCGTTCCATGTCCACACCTAGGAACTTGGCATTGACTTCAAACATTCCTGCCTCATCGCCAGGGGTGATGTCAAAGATGACATTTCTGAAGCTGTCGGGAACAGAATTCAAAACAGGGACCCATGGCCTCTTTCCAGAGCTACAACCTGGCTCTTGCTGCTTCTCTTCCTGGGTGACAGTGTGCGACATCCAGAGCCCAGTCTTCCCGTCTGTCTCCCTGGGTGGGTGGAGTGGGGGGAGGGTGGAGCAGGGGCCAGGTGGGCTAGGGGCAGCTCTGTCTTCTCCCAGTTCTGCATCTGCTCACAGGGTATCTGTCCTGCTGATCCTGCCTGGTGGCCTCACTTCTGGAACCATTCCCAGCACCCCGAGTCCATCCAGAACCGTCCTGCACCATGTTCACGGTCCTCGACTCTCTGGGGTGCCCTGCCTGCACCATCACACGAGCGGCTCCTTCAAGGCAGGGACCACGCTCCTCCTTCCCTGCTACCCTGTGCCCTGCCCAGAGCCGTCCCCGACAGGGGACAGGAAGGGCTGACATCCTGCCTTCCAAGCACACATACTGAGAGGTGGGGAGATCTTCGATTTCCACCAGGACGCCCTTCTCCAGGAGCTGGGCAGCAGTGTAATGAAGAGACGGCTGCTTCTTCCCCTTCCTGGAGCTCCTGATGAAAAGAAGGACCCAAAGAACTCATCCAACAAGCTCTCCAGCACCACGGACCCTTGTTCCCCGGGATGCAGGAAGGAAACGAGGCCCGAGGAAGGTGCCTCACTCAGGGTGGGAGACAAAGGAGGGGGCTGCTGTGCTGAGATTCCCAGCTCCAAACCGGGAGACAGGGGCAGAGGGGGGCGTGGGCAGGGTAGCGGTCACAGGTAACTTCCAAGTGCAGGACGGCAGCACCTACTTGTTGCTGGGGGCCAGGTGGTCCAGGCAGGCCCGGAGGTACTGGCTGTAGTAGTCGCCCTGCTCCTCGTAGAAGGCCGTCTTCGTGCTCAGGGCCTGGAACGTGGCCCGAAGCTTCACCAGCTCTGCCTTCCGCCGCTGCCGGTGCCTGCGCTGGTTGCGGATGTCCTGGAGTTTGGGACCGAGGGAGGGGGTCAGCTGGCCCTTCCTGGCTGGACAGCTCTGGGGCCTGACACAGGCTGTGAAACACTCACTGGGAGGATGTTAGGAAGAGCAGGAAGAGGCAGATTTCCAGCTGTTTTTCCTAGGAGGACAATCTCGAGGATGCCATCCCAGGCCCTTAAGGCATTCGCGACTCTGACTGGTTTCTAGGCCCCTCATTTTTTAGCAAAAGAACTGTAAGAACATCCCCTTCCCTGGCTAAATTTAGGACGTTTTCTTTGAAAAGAACCCTGTCCTTCCTCTGGCAGGTGACAATTTTGGGTAGCATTCACCAGGGACAGGCCTGCCCATGGACCCCTCATGTCGGTGTGCAGGTACCTGGTACAGGTGTGTGCAAGCATTCGCACGCACATACACAGGTGCCTGCGTGCAGATACCCAGAACTCAGACCCAGGTCATTACCTTTGCCAGCTCATCCACCAGTCCCTGATAGCCATTGCCGGCACTGACCAGCCCCAGGCCCTCTAGTCTACGCAGATTCCGCAGGACACGCCGCTGCTTCTCTGCCAGGGGCAGGAGGGAGTGAGCCGTGAAGGAGCGGTGTCCACGCAGAGCCTCGGGGGTCTGGGCTTCACAGGCCTGGCGCCGGCACATGAGACGCTTGTGGGCTGCTTCCTAGGGGCAGAGATGCTGGATGGGGCGCCATTCTTCCCCCACACTAGGACAGGCCGGGGACCCCAGCAACCCAGGGAAAGCACCCCCAGAGCCTAGCTTCTGGGGGGGGAACAGTGGTGGGAAAGGGCCTAGCAGGAAAACATCAGGGTGTGACATCCTGACACTTGGTGTGACACACGGACAGGCCTCGTGGACTGCCACAGGACGGAGGGGCCCCCAGGAGAACCAGACAGAGGCTGCAGCATAAAACATCTGGATGGCCATGGCTGTGACTTCCCAACCATGGAGCTCTGTGCCGCTCAGGGTGTGGGGGCACCTCCCTCCCTGTTCTACTTGAGGACCTGCCTCTACTGCCATCACCCCCTTTCGTCTGGGGAGCCCGGCTTCGTCTTTACTCCAGCTGGTCCCAGCCCCCACCCACTTCCCACCTTCTCCTGCCTGCAGCCGTCATTTGGGGAGCGAAACCCTTCTGCACTCTTCCAAGTACCTCTTGGAATGCCCCCTGCAGCCCCAGCACAGCAGACCCCCACAGGAAAGCTCATTTCAGCGGGGGGAGTGGGAGGGACATGGCCTCCACCACCCCGAAACCTGAGGCACCCTGAGGCAAGGCGGCTCCTCAGCCTGCTCAGGGTGGAGGGCAGATGCTTGGCCCTCGGAGCCCTCGTCACGGGCAGGCCGGGCACCTGTTTTAGCCAGCCATTCGAACCAGCAGCGCAGAGGGAGTGAGGTGGGTGAATGAGGCAGAAGCTGTGGGTGGGCTGGCCTGGTCACCTGGCCACTCACCTGCTCTCCGGTAGCCGGAAGGGACAGGATCTCTTTGAGGGAGTCCCCAGGATGGAACTGTATGATATCGGCCAACATCTGCTTGGTGCTGTGGAGGGAAGGAGTGGTGGAAGGGAGTGGAGAGGCAGGACAGGGTCTGGACACGAGTGGCAGAAACCAGAGGGTGGGCGTACCCTGCCCCATATCATGGCTGTCTGGGGCCCTCGGGGGTAAGGAGAGAGTGAGGGCTGGGGGGGGGAGAGGGGTGTGGCCAAGGGCACCTCTCCCTCAGAGTGTCTTCCTCAGAGTCCTTCGGCTGAGGGACACGTCCTCCTCGCAGCCCTGGTGTCCCTTCTGCAGCGCTCTCAGAGTACCTGGAACCCCCTTCTCCTGGTGGCTGTGTTCTCCCCAGCCCACCCTACGATGCGCTCTGATGAGGACCAAGCACAGGCCTTGCTGGCTCGTTTACTGAGCAAATAAGTGAATGGAAGCGGCTGCCTCGTTGGCCAGGAGACTATCTGGTTGCCTGGCTCCTCTTCTGCCCAGGTGACCGGCCCAGTCCTGCTGGGGTCCTACCTTACTCTTGCAGAAGTGGGGTGAAGAAGAAAAGGCCCACGCCCCGTCCTTATTATCACAGGAATGGGAATGAGAACGTGAGCTCCCTCACCCACGGCCTGTGGGACTTTGGAGGAGACTCCTACCTACTGAGTTCCTTGCCTTAGCTATGAAGAGGGAAACCACCACCCATAGCTTGTCCTAAACGCTGACATTAAAAAGAATTTGGCTGGGCACGGCGGGGCCTGCCTGCAATCCCAGCAACTCAGGAGGCTAAGGCAGGCAAATCACAAGTTCAAGGCCAGCCTCAGCAACTTAGTGAGACCCTGACTCAAAATAAAAAGGGCTGGGGATGTAGCTAAGTGGTAGAGTATCCCTGGATTTAATCCCCAGTACCACACACAAAAAATTTTCTTATTACAAAAATTGCATAGATAGCACAACATTTGAACTCTGCTTGTTGTCCATATCTTTTTTTTTTTTTTTTTTGCGGGGGGGTTGGAGGCGGGTACTGGAGATTGAACCTAGGGGCATTCTATTTCCCCAACCCTTTCTTTATTTTCAGTCATGGTCTTTTTTTTTTTTGTATCAGAGATTGAACCCAAGGGTGCTTAACACTGAGCCACATCTCCAGCCCTTTTTATTTTTTACTTTGAGACAGAGTCTCCCTAAGTTGCGTAGAGCCTCACTAAGTTCTGAGGCTGGCTTTGAACTTGTGATCCTCCAGGCCACTATGATTACAGGCATGCTCCACCTTTCCCAACTAAGGCAATGTCTTATTTAAATTTATAGGATTTGCTTAAACCTTTCTTTTTCCCTTTTTTTGTGTGTGTGGTGCTGGAGATCAAACCCAGGGCTTTGTGTAAACTAGCAGGCGCTCTACCAAGGACTGATTTATTATATTTTCTTTTCTTTCTCTCTCTTTTAATTTTCTTTTTGAGACAAGAGCTTGGTAAGTTATTCAGGCTGAACTTGGACTTAAGATCCTCCTGCCTCAGCCTCCCGAGCAGCTGGGTGACAGGCTTGGCTGTCGCCCATTTCTGAACTGTCCTTTTCTTCAGCTATAACCCGAGCACGAAGTTAAGGTGGCAGAGGGCTGAGACGGAAGCAAGGGGAGTTCAAGCTGAGCTTCAGGGAGCACCTCCTACAGGCTAAGGGGCCAACAGGAAAGTGGAACCACAGTATGGGGCGCAAGGCCAGGGAGGGTCTCAGAGGGGGCAGGGGCCACCACACCCACCTTAGAAGCAGGCTCTGGGCTTTGGTGTCGTCAGCCTCTGCCTCAAGCCCTTCGAATTTGTTGGCGAGTGTCAGGGACACTTCGAGCTTGCTCAGATCCACGTGCCCATCTGCAGCTATGTTCTCCCCTGGGTGGATTGAGGATCAAGAGGGACAGTGCTCAGATGGGGTCCCAGCACCGGGCTCCCCACACCCTCTCCCAGGAGCCCTTCCCGGGCTGCCCCATGGTTCCACATGATACCCTCGACCTGAGCGCCACGGAAGGACCTTGCATTGCTGGTGATGCTCCCCACACCTCAGCCCTGGGGGCCAGAGCAGGGGCTGGGCCGTCCCCCCCACAGCCTGGTGCCCCTGCTCTCCCCCAACCCCTTCATTCCGTCCTCTACCCTTGGAAATGTCCTCCTCTCACTCCTCAGCCTGAAATTCCTCCTTATCAGAGAAATCTTCTGAGACCCACAGAGAGGCCCTGTCCCTCCACGTCTCTTGCACATGACTGAACTGGCCATCGACATAATGGGAGTGGGTCCCTCTGGGATCTGTCCACTCTCTCCAGGTCAGTCTGCAGGCCTGTGTCCACCTCAGGATAGGGAGGCGAGGGAGGGAGACATCACCAGCTGCTGGCACGCACCCCAGGCTGAGCAGACATGCCCACGTGCCCTCCCACTGCCCCTTCCTGTCCCTCCCTCTTGGTAGGTCCCAGCTGCCAAGGGGGGCACGCACCGATGAGGTCAGGGATGGTGGGCAGCTCCCCAAGGTCCTCTAGGAGCTGGTGCAGGGGGTCCTGGTGGTCAGGAGCGACCCAGTCCTGGTGCTCCAGCAGCAGCTGCGGCAGAGGAAGGACAGAAGCTGCAGGGACCCAGCAAGGCCTTCCTTCTGGGACCAGCCTGCCCACCGTGGGCTTCCAACCCCTCCCCACCTACCGGTGTCCTTCAGTCCCGGCCCCTCACCCTGTGCGTGTTGACCAGCTCCCCGACTGTGATGTACACCATGGGCTTGGCCACGGCCACCATGTCTGAGTACTCATCCATCGCAAAGCGCTCCTCTGGCTCTGGCACCTGGCAGGCTCTGCAGATGAACTTCCTGTCCCCAGAGAAAGGGCAAGTGAGATGGGGAGGGCTGGCATCCCCACCGTGTTCTGTCCCCGTCATTCCTTCCCTGACCCTCTCTAGCGACTGCTGGGACCACTTCTGACTCTCCAGTCTCAGCTCCTGCCCTGGCTCTGTCCCAGTGTCCCACTCAAACCAACCTCTTCTAATATAGTCCTCCCCCCGCCTGGCCCCCGCCTGGCCCCTGCCTGCTCACCACAGGGGAGAAGTGGGCCACGGACCGTGGGAATGGAGAGAAAGGACAGAGAGCAATGGGATGCCAGGCCCAGACCTGAACTTGAGGTGTGTCTCCTCCAGGTAGTCATTCAGCACCTGCAGGTGCCGGCTCTCCCCAGAGAAGGCCTTGCCAGCCGCCGCGTGCTGCAGGAGCTGGGCTATGGCCCCCAGCGCATGGCGCTGGGGGGCGGCCAGGGCACCGCCCGCTGCCAGGGCCACGATGTCAAAAGCGTCAGGAGCCACCACAGCGGGGTTCAGGAAGCGGTAGTACAGCAGGTTCCCCACCACCTAAGGGCAGAGGACACTTTCCCAGAAACGCCCAGAGGCCACCCTCACAGCTACACCTCTATATTCCCAGCTCTCGTAGCTAGAAGGGACCACTTGGGCCAAACCCTTACTCGGCAGAGAAGAAACCAGACCCAGAGCAGGTGGGCAATTTGCTCAAGGTCATGCATCAAACTTGAGCAGGAGGCGTGTCTAGAACCCACGTCTCCCAAGAAGCCACCTTTCTGTCGTGGGAAGCCCTGCTGATGGGTGAGGCTCGGTTCACAGGGGGGAGCACATTTCCTCCTTAGATTTTACAGCACAGGGTTCTCTGTCCCTTTGCCTGTCTGGGGAGTACGGCGCCAGCAGGGCTCAGGAGGGGGAGGGGGGGACGACACTTGCCTTATAGACCTCAGTCTCTGTGGCATCGGGGAACTTCTCCGCCAGGGTTGTCTTCAGAACTTTGGCCACATACCGCATCCCGTAGCTGGGGAAAAGCAGGAGGTCTGCTGCTTCTGCCATCCCTAGCCACAGCGTGGCCTGGCTGTCTGGCCGCTTCTGCCTTCCCAGCCTCACCAAAGCTGAGCCCAGTCCCCGTCCCTTCACTTCCATAGGCAGGCCCCTGCGGCCATCCTCCAACACCTCTGAGCCTTGTCAGAGACAGGGCCTGGTCATCTCCTAAAGCTCTCCCGCTGCCTCCAACACGGCTGCAGAGTCTCTTCTTTGAGACTCCCGGCTCCTCTCAGAATACCCAGGTCACCTATCCCCTGCCTTCCCCAGGGAGGCTTTGACCTACCCCTTGGGTATCTGGCATTCATAGACACAACACTGTCCCAAGACAACCCAGGAGGCTCTATTTTTTTAAATATATATATTTTTTTTAGTTGTTGACGGACCTTTATTTTATTCATTTATTTATACGCGGTGCTGAGAATCGAACCCAGTGCCTCACGCGTGCTAGGCGAGTGCTCTACCACTGAGCCACGACCCAGCCCCAGAGGCAGCCAATCTTGTCAGGGATCTTAGGAGCTGTGAGAGGCCTGTCTGGGCCGGGGCAGGGCCTGCCTCGGGGCCGGGGCAGGGCCTGCCCAAGGAGGTCAATGAACGGGAGTGGACACTCCAGTCCGACTGCTCACCAGCCGGAGACGTCAGGCTCTTTCCTTTCCCTCTGAGGGTGTGTTCTCTGGTCTGGAAAGTGGCAATGACCACTCTTGTCCTTTCTAGCTTATTTTAATTTAATTTTTTTAAATTTTTTGGTACTGGGGATTGAACCCAGGGGCAACAACCCTACCCATTCTTTATATATATTTTTAGAGACAGGGTCTTGTTGAGTTGCTTAGGGCCTTGCTCAGTTGCTGAGGCTGCCTCTGAACTCAAGGTCCTCCTGCCTCAGCCTCCCCAGCGGCTAGGATTACAAATGTGCAACACCATACTCAGCTCTAGTCAGACGACTTTCAAAAGCTTTTATTGACTAAATTTTAAGAAGGGAAAAACTATAAGGTGCTTTACTGTTTCGAAGTGTTTCTTCTGTTTGACTTTGTGGATCAAAGAGTTCCATTTGATCCCCATTTGCTCAGACAGTAATGTCCCCGTCATCATCTCAGCTTCCCTGCTCTGGCTCCCGTGACCTCCAATGGGACAGACCCGCCGCCGAATTCCACCCTGGCAGTGGCTCCCAGCCCGCTCGGGCACCTCCAGCCTCACTCCCCTCTCTGGCTTCCTCCCTCGGGCTGTCGTCCAGTTCTGCCCTCCCCTGATGGCGGCCCTGGGCATCCAGTGCCCAGCCTGTGGCACAGCAGTCCTACTTACGGAACTTGGTCCACAGAAGAAACGATGGCCACGAGGAACTTGTCAGTCACGGCAAGGAGGTTGCGCAGGGAGATGTCCAGCCTTCTCTGGACCTCGGGGTGGCTCAAAGCCTGCTCTGGGGTGACGTCATAGGGGAGACGGCTGTGGGCAGAGAGACCAGGTAAAGCCGGAGCACCTTCCTGCTGCCTCTCTCCCCCAATCTCTCTCCCCACACCAAGGTTTCACACTGACTTGCTAAGGACTCGGGGAGGTTGACAGAACTGTGTGGCAGGGGAGGAAGAGTTAGCGTAACCACGGGAGGCTGGAGAGTGTGGGAAGGAATGGAGAACCTAGAATTTATGTCAAGACTCCTAAAGGGAACCAGAGGAAATAAGGGGACTGCCCATCGAGGTGTGTCTGTGTGTGTATGGAACTTGGGATTAAAGTCAGGGGCACTTTACCACTGAGCTACATCCCCAGCCCTTTTTATTTTTTATTTTGAGACAGGGTCTTGCTAAGTTGCTAAGGCTAGCCTTGAACTTGTGATCCTCCTGCCTCAGCCTCCCAAGTTGCTGGGATGACAGGTGTGCGCCATTGTACCCGGCCCCATCAAATAGTCTTTGGCACTTCAGACAACAGGGAAAGTTGGGGACTTGTATTTCCCTTACTTATAGCCTCCTATGCCATCCAGAGCAGCCGTTGGGATTGCCAGATCTCCTCACTGGATCCATTTCCCTAGCACCTGTGAAATTGAGCAATGCCCCCCAACCTACAAGGATAACCTATTACTTCCATGTTCTCATTTGCTTATTTATCTGTAAATCTGAATATTCATATGAACCCCTATCAATAAGAAGTCTACATCCTAACTCCCACAGCTATTAGGCACACTAGCATAGTCATGTGTGCCCACTTTATGTTGAGCCCACCGGTGACAATCACCAGAGCGGGTCTGAAAGGCTACCTTATTTACTCCTATGGGGTGGTGTCATATTTGCATGAATCAGCATGCTCATCCGTATGTCACCTTCAAACACACCCAGGCTTCCCCAGTGAGGTCCACTGAAGCTGATCAGAGAGAGCTCTCCTCTGCCCATCTGCTCACCTGCGCTGCCCCGTCTGGGCCTCAGTCTGGTTGATCCAGCTCTTGTAAATGTGGACAGGGTCTGTGTGGATGCTAAGCACTTTGTCCTCCAGCACATCCTGGATAACCTTGCCCAGGATCTCCCGCAGGGCGCTCTGTCCCCGCTCATTTCGGTAGAATCTCACCACTAGCCTCACCACCGTTGGGTTGCCTGTCACTATGTCCTGGGGCCGTTCCACCTTTGACCTGTGGTTCAAAAGATCAGTGCAGCTGTGTAGGACAGATAGTTGCTTTTCCTTTTTGGGATTTTAGTTCTTGGAAGCCTGCTCTGGTGTCCCTTTTTTTTTTTTTTTTTTTTGGTGCTGGGGATTGAACCCAGGGGTGTTTTACCACCAAGCTACATCCTTTTTATTTTTTATTTCCAGATAGGGTCTCACTAAGTTGCTCAAACTTGCAATCCTCCTGCCTCGGCCTCTTGAGTCACTGGGATTACAGGCATGCACCACCATGCCCAGATAGTGTCTTTATCTTAAGAAATGTCCCGCTATCTCGGTTTCATCCTTTTTGCTAATATGTCAGCCCATGTCCGCCCACTGTGCTACCCGGAAATGCCCTACAGTCCTTTTACGGAGGCAGAGAAGACTGGGCTTCTGCTGCCAATCTACCCTGCACCTCAACAAGCCATCATCTTGTGTGGTTTTTTGGTACCAGGATTGAACCCAGGGACTCTCAAGCCACATCCCCAGCCCTGTTTTATATTTTACTTAGAGACAGGGTCTCCTTGAGTTGCTTAGGGCTTCACTAAATTACTGAGGCTGGCTTTGAACTCATGATCCTCCTACCTCAGCCTCCCAGATACTGCGATTACAGGTGTGCGCCACCATGCCCAGCGGAGCCGTCACCTTGTGAGGGAGTCCCAGGGGCATCACCTCTGAGCCCACCCTTTCCCCTCCTCTGCATCTGGAGAACCCACTTGATTTCCTCCTGCAACGCAGTCTTGAACAGCTGGAGTAGCAGGTAGGCCTCCCGGCGGTTGGAGGCGTAATTGTACAAGCTGAAAATCACTGCCTCCATGAACTTGGTGGTCCTATTCTGTGGCATCTGAAAGATCAGCTTGGCCAGGTAGATGGGTTGAGTCTACAAACAGTTGGGGAAACAGGAAGGGCTGATAATGGCACCCAGATTGGAGAAACTAGTCTCACCTTCTTAGGAAGCAGACAGTCTCTCCCCCAGGGACAGGGCATTAGGATTATGGGAAAGGATACCTTGCAAGGGGGAAAAGACACAGAAAAGGTCTTGGGCCCTGAGGGGGTGGTAGAGACTTCTCCTTCCAAAGTCCTCTGCTCACCTGGAGCAGGTAGAAGAGGTGCTGGTAAGCTTCTAGTTTCTGCCGTTTCTCTTTGCTCAGCGACTTTAATCCCTTCTGCTTGTCCAGAACCATCATATCTGACAGCTGCTCCTTATTCTTCTTGGTCAGCTTCTTGCAGTGGGAGACCACTTCCTGCAGGCGCAGGAGAGCAGGCAATACGACCAGCCCAGGCCAGCACGGCACAAGGAACATATGGTCTAGAATCAGCGCCTGGACGGGCCAGGGCTCTCTGCTGTTCAGGGAACAGGCATGAGCCAGGAAAGAGCAGAGGTTCTGGGGCGAGGGAGGGCCCCTCCTACTGCCCAGACTCCATCTGGCACCGCTGCTTTCACAGGAATGAGTCCCCAAAGAGGACCCGGCTGCCAGGCTGGAGGCATTGTGTCTACTTGTGTTTTGTGATTCTTCTCTCTTTCTTTTTTTTCCCCCCCTTCAAGTCTGGGGATTGAACCCAGGGACACTTTACCACTGAGCTACATTCCCAGCCCTTATTTATGTATATTTATGTATATTTATTTATTAATTTTTTTTAGTTGTAGATGGACACAATACCTTAAGTCAATTAATTAATTTTTTTTTAGTTGTCGATGGTCATTTTAAAAATTTATTTATATGCAGTGCTGAGAATCAAACCCAGTGCCTCCCACATGCTAGGCAAGGGCTCCACCACTGAGCCCCAGCCCAGCCTATTTATTTATTTTTAATTACTATTATTATTGTTGATTTGGTACTGGGGATTGAAGCCAGGGCTGTTAACCACTGAGTCACATCCCCAGCCCTTTATATTTTTTATCTTTTATTTTGAAACAGGGTCTCACTAAGTTGCTTGGGGCCTTGCTACGTACGTTGCTGAGGCTGGCTTTGAACTTGTGATACTCTTGCCTCAGCCTCCTGAGCCACTGGGGTTACAGGTGTGCACCACTGCACCTGGCCCCCTTTTTTGTTTTTTATTTTGAGGCAGGGTGTCTCCAAAGTTTCCCAGGGCTGGCCTCAAACTTGCAATCCTCCTGCCTCAGTTTCCCTAGTGGTTGGGATTACAAGTGTGTGCCACTGTGCCCAGTTTGCTATTATTTCGTATTAGACTGTTATGCAAATTTGAGGGCAATATCACAATGTCACTACCATCTTCTCACTGCATGTTTGTATATCCGTTAACAGTTTAAGAAGTTTCCATATTTACCTTCACATGTGGCCTGAGGGTGGGACGGGTAAACACTCTTATTATTTCAGTTTCCTAAATAGGAAACAGGCTTAGAGGTGAAATGACCACCCACAGCTCTTCACTAGCAGGCAGCAGAGCCGGACATTCCAATTCCACCTCCCCTGTTCTTGCCCACATCCCCAGCCAATGGCTCACTGCAAGGCCAGAGGACCACTGGAACAGGACTCAGGCTTTAATGAAAAAATCCACACATTTTGAAAAGATTTCATCAGCAACCAGAGACTGGCCAACGTGCCCTCCCCAGAGGCAGCTGGATTTGGCGGTGGGGTGTGGCTGAGGGCCCCTCACCTGTAGGGTGATCCGGTTCTTGACCAGCAGGCCGATCTTGATGTCCATGAGGTTGAGGTCCTGCTCCAGCTGCTGATTGGAGCGGATCTTTCTGACCACCTCTTCCTGCAGCTTCAGCAGCTCGGCCTCGGCTGAGAAGTCCTGCTGGCTTTGGTTGAGGAGGTGGGCAAACCTGCGCACCACACTGAGGGGGGGGTGGGCTGCGTGCACTGCCGGAGGGCGGAGGTGTGGGGTCAGAGGCCTCCCCCAGCCTCTCTCCATTCCAGTCAGCTCGCCCTCAGGCCCCTCTGTTGACCTCTGCTCGAGGCCACAGGCCCTGAACTTCAGACCTGCTCTAACTGGCTCTGTCTCCCGGCCAGGCCTGTCCCTGGGCTCCTTGTCTTACAGTTGGGGTGGACAGGGAGCTGTTCTGCCCTGATGTGCTCCCTGCCCTCTGTAGGTGACCTGCCACACACCACAGCCAGAGCCCAGCTCCCTCCGGGTTTCCTTGGAGGCCTCCTCCCGTCCACCCCCCTCTCTTACTGGGTTCAGCTGCTTCTCCTCGAACTGACCAGCCTCCTCTTGGCCCCGCTGCCTGGCACAGAGCTCTTGTGGGGAGGGTCTGTGCATGCAGGGGAGCCCAAGAGATGGGGCGGTTGACGTGTTCCATAATACGGGGAGGTCAGAGAAAGACAGAGAAAAGGTGGGAGGAGAGGAAGAGCAACAGAAGAGGAAGAAGAGGAAGCAGCAGCCTCTGAGCCGCCAAGCCACCAATGCATACAATGTTCACTATAGGATGGACGTCATGATAAGGGCTTTGGTTTTTCTTTTCTTTTTTTTGGGGGGGTGGTGGTAGAGGGGTACTGGGGATTGAACCCAGGGGAGCTTAACCATGGAGCCAGACCTTAACATCCCCACCCCTTTATATTTTATTAGAGGCAGGGTCTCACTGAGTTGCTTAGGGCCTCACTAAATTGCTGAGGCTGGCTTTGAACTCATGATTCTCCTGCCTCAGCCTCCCGAGTTGCTGGGATTACAGGGGTGCACCACGCTGTTCTAAGTGTTTTAAAATCACTCCACGTGGTCCAGACACCATAACCATCCATCTTACTGATGACCCTACGAGATGGGTGTCACCATCTCTACCGTGTAAAGGAGGAAACTGAGGCAATAAAGAGGTTAGGTAACTTGCCCGAGCCACACAACTAGCAAGTGGCAGAGCTCTGGGCAGAGTCTGAGGGCTGAAGAAGTTGGGAAACAAGACCGGGAAGAACAAATTTTTCTAGAAAAATCAAGAACTGAAAAGATAAAGGACGGTCTTGTGTCAGCGCAACAGCCAGGCTGGGAGAGGTGGGCAGGGAAGGAAGCTGGCTGCCCTGGAGATGCCCGAGGCCCCTGAAGGGCAGGAAGGGGGAAGGAGGACTGAGGAGTGAGGGAGGGGACTCGAGATGGCACGTTCAACCTGAAGCCCAAGAGTGCGTAGCCTCCAGCCCAGAGAGGCAGGGGGCTGCGGGACCAGAGGTAAACACGGAGATGACACTAGTCAATTCCACAGAAAAGAAAGGCACCTCAAGGCTAGGCTTCTGGATTTGAGGGCGGGGGCCAAGAGCAGCAGAGAAGGGTGTTCTTGGGAAATAAAGGGCAGGAAGATGGCGCCCCCTCCAGTGCTTTCCAAGTTCCCCTGTGTGGTACAAAGACTGCCCGCCTTGCCAAGGCCTCGTGTGTGGGGGCCACAAAGTGAGGTGGCAGAGTCACGGGCCAGGGAAGCGACAGAGTTGGAGAAGGTGGGAGCCCAGGGAGGAGGGGAATCTCGTCGTTCTGGTCTGCTGTGGTAGATACGCCGGAAGCAGAGAGGACCTGGCAAGGGGCCCTTTGCCTGCAACGGGCTGCCACTGGGTCACCACCCCCGCTCCACACTCCCGCACAGGCAACTTGTGAATGCCTGCCCCTAACTGCTGTGCACCCCAAGAAGGACCACCTAGACCTGCCTGGCTCTGGGGTCTTATGTCCCCAAGAAGAGGGGAAGGGTAGGCCAGGCAGCTCACCCAACATCCTGTAGTCATCCCGGGCTTTCCTGGCTCGGAAAAATGCCTGGATCTTCACAACGGAGTCAACCTGCCGTGAACACAGACGGCAACAAGGTGGCTGGCTGTCCTTGCTCTGGTCTCATGGGCAAAGTTGGACTAGGGGCCAGGGGACCAGGGTGACACTCACATTCTTCTGGAAGTAGCGCAGGCGCCTCAGGTATTGCCTCCGAGCTGCACACATCCGGGCCCAGGCCTGGATCTGGGAGGAGACGCTGCCTCAGAGCACAAGGCCAGAGACCCATCACAGACCAGGCCAACCCAGCCAACTCCAGAGGTCACAGGGTTGTGAAAGGACTACAGAATTGTTCTCAGAGCGTCCCTCAAAATTCAGAAACCCACCAAGCCACAATACCTACCTTGATTATGGCATCCAGGTTTGCTTTAAAATACTGCAACTGTTCCAGGTAAATTTTGCGCTGTCTATGACCCCGCCAGTGAGCCTGCAGAGCAGGAGAGAAAAGGAGGTAACCACAGCAGGTGTCCTCTGGCTCAAGAGACCTGCAGGAATAGCCTGTCCTAGGGTTTGCAGAGAGGGTGGGGAGAAAGGGAGGAAGAGAAACTGGTCCTGTTATCAAAGAACTTCCCACTTTATGGGGAAGACTGAATGGTTACACGTAGCCAACCATGTCTCCTGCACACTCCCTGGCCCCAGAGGACACAGACGCAGACACACAGACACCACCCCTCCACACTAACACCCCCTCATGGAAACTCAAGCAAGAAACAGGCCTAAGAGATATTAATAGAGCAAACACCTACTCACCAACTTCACCAAAGCATCTACCATATCCCCCCAAAATACACTCAAGACACCCATATGCAGACCACCCACACCCTATCACACACTCCACCTCCCTCACACACACAGAAAGTGGGTAGAGAACATTCTGGAGCAACATGCAGCTGCGGATGGGAAGCGCGTACAGGCACAGAGCCGTGTGTCCATCTCCACCAGTGGCCACCTGGGCAGCAGGTTCCTATTGTTCTGATAAGTCACACTTTTCTCTATAATGACACCATCCAACAGTTGACCCCAGCTCTCAGCAGATCTTCCTGCCAAGGTTCCTGAATAGCTGTCAGTCTGTTGGCCTCTCCGGGGCTGGTCTGCTGCAAAGGGTCTACCTGACCAACCCCTCCCCAAGCCACACCCCATCTCTTCTCTCAAATGCAAACCTCACAGCCCTCCTGTTTCAGTCTTTCCCAGGAACCTCTTCCTCTCACCCCAGGCTTGGATGAGATCAACCTTTCTGAAGTACCACTTGGATAGCACTTGGACACAAGTTCCCGACCCTCTGGCCCCACTTCCCATCTGACTTTCCACTGGTCTTCGACCATCTTAAGGATGCCGGCCACAGCAGGCATTTCATGCCTTATGAGGTTCTGGCCTTGAACCTTTATTTGTGCCCACCCTCAGCCCCAGCTCTACCTCTACACACTGAAATTCTTCCTGTCTTTTAGGCCAGTGCCAAGCATTTCCCAGTGTGCAAGCCTAGGTGGTCCTCTACCACTGACATTGCTGTGGCTTCACCCAGTTGTCCCCCATCCTGCCTAAAGCCACTTCTCCTGGATAGGTTTCTTCCTCAGGCTTACTCAGTCCCTGTTAAGCTAGGATGAAAAAGAGGCAGCCTGGCCCATACACCAGCTGTCCATGCTGGAGCCCAGAGGCCAGCAAACCCATGCCTGCCCTCTGTACTCCCCTCCCACTTCAGCCTCTGCTGATGTACCCAGTGGAAAGCACTGTAGGGAAGGCAGAGGGCTCTTCTCTCTTTCCTTTTATTTTTTTCTTTTTGGTACTAAAGATTGAATTCAGGGGCACTTAACCTCTGAGCTACATCCCCAGCCCCTTTTATTTTTTATTTTAAACAGGGTCTTGCTAAGTTGCTGAGGCTGGTCTTGAACTTGTGATCCTCTGCCTCATTCTCCTGCATCATTGGGATTATAGGTGTGCACCACTGCACCCAGCCTTTTTCTTTTTTAATTTGGAGACAGGGTCTCACTAAATTGCTAAGGCTGGCCTCGAACTTGCAACCTTCCTGCTTCGGCCTTCCAAGTTGCTGGGATTTCAGGAGTGTGCCACCATACTTGGCACCAGAGGGTTTCTCTCTCTGCTCAGTCCCTACCCAGCCCCGACAAAGCGCTTCTTTAATAATCTGCCTCCCGGGCTGGGGCATGGCTCAGTAGCAGAGAATCTGCCTCACATAAGCCAGGCCCCAAGTTGGATTCCCAGCACCACAAAATGACCAAAAACGACCAAAAGATACACGCTTCCTAATCTGGACTAGTCAGAATTCAGAACCCTGGTTGGGGTTCCAGCTGGATCAGAGGTTTCAGGAAAGACTGATATCTCAGCATGCCCAGTCAGTCTCATCTTTGAGGCTGGAGGGCAAGTGGCCTGAGGGTCTCAGCTACCTCTCTGATCCAGGACCCCACAGTTCTAGAATGAGAGACAAATGCCCCTGCACACAAACACGCACACCATCCCCGTCTCCCCTCCCACTGTCGTGTGGCTCTTCATCTCCAGGTGTGAAATCCTAGCCTCGGCTCAGGAGGGGAGTCCCCATGATTCAGAGCACTACGTGAAATTCCAGAAGCTCTGTACTAAGTTGTGGGACCAATGCCCTAATCGCAACATCTCATAACGGCAACCACTAATGGAGCCACTAAGCCTTCCATGTGATTTCCTACTTACTCCTCACCATCAACAGAGGAGGCGAGTACCGTCATTATCAACGAGAAAACTGACTGCCGGAAGGGTGCAGGTAAGGGGCACAGACGGCGTCTTTGACCTGGAAGGGTAGGTCAAGGAGGCAAACTCTGGCCTCTGACTTCAAAGCCTGAGCTCTCAGTTCCTGCCCTGCAGGCCCGAGGTCATAATCAAGGGCCATCTGCCAGTCTCAGGCTCACATGTGTCTCCCTTGGTATTTCTGCTGTTGTCTTTGTATCCTGACTGTCACAACATCTAACGTCGCCTGCAGTTCCTGCGAGGGGAGAGATGTGACCACTCACTGGGGGTCTCAAGCCCATCTCCCGTGCTTGCCGTGTGGCGTGCTTTGCAGATGCGGGGCCTTCAGAGGCACTAAATAGATCAAGCTAACATTCCCACGTGGTCCTCCAGATATCCCTGCCTGCAAGGTCTCCCGTTATTCCCGGCTTGCACAGTGCCCTGGCTATCCTCCCAGCTGGCAGGTGCGTGGGGGCCAGCCTCAGAGGCCACACTGGACCACCAGAGGGTGGACGAACCCGAAGGGCTGGCTGGAGCAGAGGAAAGGCGGAAGGCTCCCCTGTCCCCAGGCACAGTCCAGCCCTCTCACCTCCTCACACCCCCTTTTCTCGTGAGGACATCCCCCTGGTGTCTGACTAAATCTTACCTCACTCTTCCTTTGGGGAGGCTAAAAAGCACCCCTTCCGTTCTCTGGACAGTGACGAGGAGGCCACTAACCAGGTCACCTCATGTTCCTGCCTGCTTGCAGGCACTGCTTATAAACACTGAACGTCACTCACTGAACCCTGTAACAACCTTACCATCATCTCTTATTTTTCTGGGAGCAAACAGGCAGAGAGAGTAACTTTCAAGGTCACACAGTTAACAGGGGCAGGGCTGGCTTCCAACTTTAGTTGTCCCTTCCAGGCTCCGTGCTCCACTGCCACCGTCTACAGGCCCAGGATCCTCCCAATCCCCGCGGTCAGGAGGAAGGGGAGCGAACACCCTACAGCTCAGGTCAGCCTGGGCCCGGGCCACTTAGAAAGCCGGAGATCACCTGGATCTTGATGACGGCTGGGACCCAGGTCCTCAGAAAGTGTGCACGCTCAGCAAACTTCTGGCGGACCAGGAAGCCACGGAGGCGGGCCTGCAGCTGGACGATGAAGCCGACGTTGGCCTTCCAGAGCTGCTGGCGGTCATGGGCAGCAGTGACTTTGGTGATGGCCGACTGTGGAGGCAGGAGAGAAAGCCTACGGTCCTCTGACGGGTAGGAGCCTCTCCTTTAGGATAACACCATCCGTGACCCCTTGCCCTGGAAGGGTCCCTGCCCACCTGGATCTCTTCACGACTCAGGTGGGAGGTGTGGAGGTGGCCGTTGAGGGGTTTCTCCCAGGTCCCCTGGAAGGTCTTCAGGTGGAAGTAGTAGGCGGTGCCATCCCTCATGTCATGTTGAACCCAGAAAGCTGTGTCCCCTGAGCAGGAGCCAAGTAAGCAGACAAGGTTTGAGAAGGCACGAGTTGGCCGGGGTAGGCAGAGAAGCGATGGCCAGTGGGGCCATTACCTGCATGCCTCTTCTTGGCCACGGCAACCTCCAGGGCCCGCTGGTAGCCATCGGCACAGTCAGGAACCACTCCTCGGAGGGCCACGGCAGGGTTCCGCAACACCCGCTCTGTCTGGGCCGCCTTGCCCTCCTTGATGGCCTGGTTGATGGCAGCCACACCGAGGGCCACTGACAGGCACAGGAGAGAGCAGTCAGTCCTGCCCTCCAAGTCCCTCCCACAGGCCCTGTCCTACCCAGTGGGGCAGGACTCAAAAGAGAAGGACAGGGCTGGGGCTGGGGCTCAGTGGTGGAGCGCTTGCCTGGCAGGTGTGAGGCACTGGGTTCGATCCTCAGCACCACATAAATACAAAATAAAGGTCCATCTATAACTAAAAAAAATTAAAAAAAAAAAAAATAGAAGGCCACGAGGTCACCCTATCTGATGGAGATGGGGAACATCCCAGGATGGACAGTCATGAGGAGCAGCAGCGGGTGCTGTGCTTGAAGGAGGAGCTGGCCGTGCGGGAGGCTCCTGAGGAAGCAGGTGGGCCAGGCAGGCAGGCGCTCAGGGGAAGCAAAATTGGCTCATTCCAAGGTCAAAGGCAGGATATGGGCAAGGAATTCTGGGAGAGTTTCTTAGAAGAAGAGAGTACAGAAGTGGGAAGGGCTAATGTGCACCTGCCCTCCAGGCCCCACAGACCCTGAAAACGGGCCCCCTGAGTACCCCCCAGCACACCAGGGTCTGCCTGCACCCATCCTGCCAGTTCCCCTCCAACTCTGGCCAACCTTTCTTTCTCCTCCCCAGGACTCAACATTCTTTAGACAAGCCAGAACTCATTGTTGGAAGCAAACTCAACCGACTAGCAGAAATGGGGTGGATTTTGGGCCACCCCATGATCTCATAGGCTCATGTTGCAGGGAAAGCGCCCACAGGAGGGCAAAGCAGGAAGCAGTGGTGGGCTAGGCTGTCCATTCCTAAGAATTTCCTGCCCCGCTGCTTGCCAGGAAATCCACCCTGTGGTGCAGGCAGCAAGCCTCCTGTTCTGCCTCCTCTCAGAGGCTGGAGGGAGAGGCGGGGTGGGGTGTGGGGGTGCTGGGTGGCTGCTTATCTGGGATGCTGCTGAGTCCCTGTGTCCTCCCCTGCCCTCCCAGTGCCCCTGCTTAGCCCGTTTACTTCTCTGAGCTGTGCTTGTGTCCTGGTTGGCTCTGACCACTCCCTGGCGGATCTCCTCCAGCCACAGCACAGCTCCAGGATCACCTGTCACCTGGAAAATTGAGAGAGACAGAAAAAAGATAAGACCCTAGGCTGACCTCTCCAGGTTCCCAGGCTAAGCAGCCAGGGAGAACCGAATTGCAGGCAGACACCAGGAGCCAGGGATGGCAAACTTTATTCCCTTCTTTCCTGCGCAGGCATGGCCTTGTGGCCCTCTGGGACTGCCACCAGGCACCCAGGCACAGAAGGCTTTTTTTCTTTTCTTTTTTTTTTGTGTGTGTGATACTAGGGACTGAATCTGGGGGTGCTTAACCACTGAGCAACACCCCCAGCCCTTTCTGTTTTTTATTTTGAGGCAGGGTCTTGCTAGGTTGCTTTCAGCCTTGCTAAACTGCTGAGGCTGGCTTTGAACTCACGATCCTCCTGCCTAATCTAATCCTAGTGGCTTAGCTTCCTGCCAGCGAGCCGGAACTCCACTTGCACTCCCTGCCTTCAATGGGGCTCCCTGAGAACTCAAAAGTAGGGTCTATATACAACTGAATACACAGCCTGTTTCAAATCCAGCATCATCCAGTCACAGCAATTATACACAGCTTAACTTAATTATCATCATCTTAATGGCTCGCTGGTGTCACCTCTCAACCACTCCTTCCGGCAACATGCCAGGCGCCATCCCGACTCGGCTGTGGCTCTCAACGGCTGTGGCTCACAACATCGCTTCACTGTTGCTGAGGCTGGCTTTGAACTCTGATCCTCCTGCCTCGGCCTCCTGAGCTGCTGGGATTACAGGTGTGCGCTACTGCGCCTGGCTTGCTAAAGTACTTTTATGAATTAATGTTTATAAGGAACATAAAACAATGCTTGGCACAAAATGATGCTTGGCACCTCACTTAAGCCCTATAACTGTGAGATGAGCTCATTATGTCAAGTCTGTAGACAAGGAAACAGGCAAAGGGAGGTTAAGTAACACTGCAGGATCAGACTGTGCGACGCAAACTCAAATAATCTGGCCCAGGAGCCCTAGTTCTCAGCCACTCTCTCTACTGCCACATACTCAGGGCACCGTTTGTCAACTCTCTTGATTTTCACCCACATTCTGGGAGATCTGTAGGAGCGAGGTGTGTAGTATTTTACAGGTGAATAAATAAAGTTCAGAGACTTTAAGGGTTTTGTCAAGGACAAGTGGCCAGCAGGCATCGGGGTAGGGAATTCAGCCCAGCTTCTCTGAGTCCCAGGCCTGTGCTCTTCCCAGCTGTCCAGTGCCCTGGCAATTGGAGCCATGCTTCCCCCGTGAGATCCGAATCCTGCCTGTGCCCCGCACCTTGGAGTGTGGCCATCAGGATGGAGCTCTGCCTGGGTGCATGCTGGGCACAGCTATACCCACAGGGCTGTCCCTCCTGCTCTGGTGACCCACCCGGCCAGCCCTAACCTCACCTGGGCCTTCTGCCTCTTGGCTGCCACAAGGAGGAGATGATACCGAGGAGCAACAGGAAGGCTGACATCTTCCAGGCCAGCTGCAGGAAGCAGCAGGGCCGACAGGGTCTTCTCAGAGCTGCCCTGGTCCAGAGCCTCATTGATAAGACTGACCGCAAGGACCTCTGAGAAAGAGAGACCTAGATGGGCAGAGGCCCCAGAACTGTGGCCGAGGGAAGGGATTGCCTTAGTGAGACCGCCTTCCCCCTAGCCTGCAGTATACTCACGATCGGTCTCTTCTTGGACCTGGGCGTTGACCTGGCTCACGGTGGCCTGCAGGTCATTCCAGCTCAGGAAGGTTCCATCTACTCCACGCCCCTGTCGCAGCTTCATCAAGGCATCAAAGTACCTGGCATCAGGGAGAAGGGAGCAAGATAAGTGGTGTGTACACTGTCAGCCAGAGTCAGGAAATGTTCGAGCCAGTTCCTCTCGTGGGACAGCACACTCCCTGGGCTCACCCCCACCCTCACCCCCACCCCAGGCAGTTCTTTCTAAGGCTTCTCTGCAGGTTTCTCCTGACCTCTAAACAGGTGCATCCTGATTTTTTGTCTGTAGAACTCTTCTCCCTGAATTCTCACCCCTAACCTCAGGACTTAAATGCTAATGACTCCCAAAGGCACACCTCCGGCTGCCAGATATCCAGCAGCCTCTTCAGAACCTCCACACGAGTGTACAAGGAGCACCTGGGCCAGGCATGGTGGCGCATGCCTGTAATCCCAGTGCCCTGGGAGGCTGGGGCAGGAGGATGGGAATTTGAAGCAGCTTCAGACATTTAGCAAGGCCCTAAGCAACTCGGCGAGACCCTGTCTCTAAATACAATACAAAATAGGGCTGGGGCTGCGGCTCAGTGGTTAAGCACCTCGGGTTCAATCCCTGGTACCAAACAACAAAAACGCACGGACACCCCTCAGCTCACATCTGGACTCCTGATTCCCCATTAAACTGTGTCCCAAGGTCTCCTTCTTGCCCAAAACCCTGGAGCCATACCTGACTCCACTCCCTGTCACATCCCACATCACTCCACCACCCAACCCTGCCACTTCTGCTTTCAAAACAGCCACAAGCTGACGCTTCTCTCCACCCTCACTGCTGCTGCCCTCGGCCACAGCCCATCACTAGTGTCTGGATTACTCTGATAGCTCCTACCAGGTCTTCCTGCCTCGCCTCTCGCATCCCTGCGATCGATTCTCAGCCCAGCAGCCAGAACGACCCTGCTAAAGTAGGTCAAGCTGTCTCCCTCCTTGCTCACTTGGTCTGGCCTCTGCTACCCCGTCTTCACCTCCCACTCCTCTCCCTGCCTCAGGTCACCCTGCTACCCGGGCTTCCTCGTGTTCTGTTTTCACTTTTTGTGGTCCCAGGGATGGGATCAAACCAGGACCTTGCGCATGCTAAGCACCCGCTTGGCCGTTGAGCTAACAGCCCAGTCCTTCCTGGTGTCCTCTGAATGCACCCAGAATATTTCTTTTTAGGCCTCTGCCTCATTAGGCCCTTTAGGTCCCTCTTGGATGACCCCCCATGCAGAAGGTCATCTGAAATCGCACAGTGGGAACAGGAAGCCCACCCCTCCCGTGCGCCCGCCCTCGGCTTCCCTGGCTTCCACTCTGGTAATCACCCTTCTCCTGTTATCTCACGGAGGTCTGAGGAGAGCGGCACCTAGAATAGTACCTGGCCTGTGGGAAGCTACTCAAACATTTGCTGTGAAAGAATCCATCAGTGGAGACAAGGGGAGCGACCGAACTCATCCACACAGGAGAACAGGCCCAGAGCTGTGAACAGACCCAGAGGCGCCTGGGCCCAGGGTGGAGCACCCGCTAAAGGCTGATCTCCAGCACAAGTCTTAGTCTCATCCGTATTCCCTCCATCCCCGGCCCCCACAAGTGGCAGAACCTTTCTCACCGCTGAGCATTTTCTCCTTCCACCTCCGCCAGGCCGGTGGCAGGATCCGCCAGACTGCTCCAGAAGCCACAGGCATCCCTGGCCTCCAGGGCCCTGTTGATCAGGACCACAGCCGACAGCATCTCCACAGCCACGAAGAGCTCCTCCTGGCAGAGCTCCTGCAACGGGAGGGAGGGTGGTTCCCAGGGGGAGCCGGGCCCCTGAGGAATCCTGCTGGCCTGCCCAGGGTCCTACCATCCCCTAGACTATGCTCAAAGCCTGGGGTCTGGATTCACCCACTGACAACAATCGTACTAAAAACCTGGGGATGCTTACTCTGGGCAGCTAGAAGCACTTCACACCTAGCACCATTTAATTTTCATAACGAGCCAATGAGGCGAGTATCATGACGAGTCCCATCTCACAGCCAAGCCCGTGGCCAATAATGTCTGTTGACCCAACTGCCGATTCCAGAGCGCAGACCTGAGCAGTGGCCTCGCCAGCGACCTTCTAGTCTTCACTTCACGTCAGTCCTGCTCTGGGCTGATAGCAGAGCAAGGCCCTGGTCTTCATCCCCAGTACCAGGGGAAAAGAGAACTGCACTAGGCCAGAGATGGGGGCAGAGGGGCACCTCCACCCTGTGCTGTGCATGGCAAGGCCCTGGACCCATTTCTCTGCCCAGTTCTCATCCGCCTCCTCTTCAAATATTTGCTGATGCTATTCTATCTGAGCACCCTTCCTGCTTTCTATTAATAGAACAGTGCAAATAACAACAAATAGTAAAGATGGCCAGAACCTCCTTACCAGGCCCTCTCTCTAAGCACCTGTTAACTCACTGAATCCTTATGACAATCCAATGAGTAGATATATGATTGCTGCCCCCTGCCTTTTTTATTATTATTATTATTTCTGGTAGTTGTAGATGGACACAATGCCTTTATTTGTTTATTTCTAAGTGGTGCTGAGGATCAAACCTGATGCCTCATGCATGCTAGGCAAGTGCTAAGGATTGAACCCAGAGGGCGCTTACCCACAGAGTCACATCCCCCGCCCTTTTATATATATGTATACATTTTTTAGAGACAGGGTCTCACTGAGTTGCCTAGGGTCTCACTAAGTTGTTGAGGCTGGCTTTGAACTCACTCACGATCCTCCTGCCTCGGCCTCCTGAGCTGCTGGGATTACAGGCATGAGATGCCATGCTTGGCTTATTGTTCCCTTTTTATTCACAAAACAGTGACGGATGGAGAGGGTAAATGACTTGCCCAATGTCACACAGCTAAGGACTAGCAGAGCCAGACGTAAACTGGGGCCTCTTAAGTCCCTAACCTCGCTCGCTCTAGTTTACCTCTTGGTACTCATTTCGCATTTCCTTGTTCTAAGGGATTCGCAGGTGGCGACTGTTCCTCCTGAAGGCGCAGCTTGTGCCTGAGGTAGCCGCCCTGCAAATGCCTGCTGTGGGTGGACGATTCTCCTGTCTCCAGAAGCCTTCCCAGGGCCCAGGCTCTGCTGCCTCACCCCCTGCTCTGAAGCCTTCTTGCAGCTACGTCGTCTGCTCTCCCTTCCTGTTTCTGTCTGGACCCACAGGGGTATTGTAACTCCCCCACAGACAGGGAGTCCCTGAGCGAGGTCCCATCATCTCACTGTCAGAGAAGCTGGACGGACTGGACTGAGGTGGACGGTGGAGTTGTTCAGAGCATGTGCTTCCAGCACATTCCGGCTCACATTCACTCCCAGCATTGCTAGTTGCACAAGTTACTTTGCATTTCGGTTTCCTTACCTCTAAAATGGAAATACTCCTCCTTACCCAGTGGGGTCCCCTTAAGGACTAAGTGAGTGCGGAGCAGGGTTTGCTCAGGGGCGTTGGCTGGGTAATGCTCAGGAAAGCAAAAGTGACAGCACTTTCCCTGGCCTATCTCGTGCCAGCATCTCGGAGAATGGACTGCCCTGGTCCCTCTGCCTGCAGCCCCTGGCCCTGCCCTTCTGGGGCTTACCCCCTGCTGCTGTTGCTGGAGCACTGCCAGCTCCTGCTGGTACACAGTGGCGGCAAAGGGATACACTGGAGGCAGCTGGGCTTCGGGGCACAACAGCTCCCGCACGGTGTCAGTAGCCACTCCCCTCTGGATGGCTTTGTTGACCCGCCTCACAGCCTGGAGCACTGCAGGGGAGGAAAGCAAGAGGATGCCCAGGCTCAGCGTTCCCTGCCCGGGTTCTCCTGGTTAACTGGGCTCTGCGGGGGACCTCCGAGGGCTAATGGCCTTGTAACCGCTCTAGAAAGCCATTCATTCTTCAGGCTCAAAACGTGTTTCTAAATGTTCAGGAGGAAAAGGGGCTGAGTTGCTTTAAGAAGAGGCTCCTGAAGAAGCGATTTGTCAGGCCTGGAAGTAGAGTAGCTCAGCAAGAACAGGAGCGGCTGTCAAGGCAGAGGTGAGCTCCTAAGGTAGTGAGCACAAGATTGACAGGTGGCTACGAAGCGTAACTAAGAGAAGCTTAGTCAAGGGGCTCCAGGGACCAAACCTTGGTGACAGCGCAGAGGAATATGGAACCAGCTCCAACAGGCGGGAATAAACTCGAAAGGGGCCATGGTGCATTTGAGTAGTTTGAGTTTACAAACTCTGGGCAGATGTGGACCCTGGCATCAAGGAGCACACAGCCTACTGGGGAGAAATACGGCTACAAAAATACCCGTGGAGCACTGCTGTCAAGGCCAGGTGAGAAGTACCCCCCCACCCCCAGAAAAGGCTATCCGGCAGCAGTGGGGGAGGGATTCTGGCTGGGAGGGAGCAGCGAGGCCTCACGGAGGAAAACCATGTCTTTGAGACAGCTCTAGAGGTGTCTCCATCTGCTCCTGACAGGTGAAAATGTGGGAGAGATGCAATCCAGAGGACCAGAGCCTAGTGCCGGGAAAGGCTGGGGCATCAGGAGCAGGTCCTTGGCTCAGCAGAGCGGGATGGAATGCGGACAGAAGAGGTGGGGAAGAATTCTGGAAAGGTCTTATCTGCCAGGCCAAGGAGATAGGACCAAAGTGGAGGATAAATAATGAAAGAACCCATGAAGATCTGAAGATGTCCAACAAGGGAGAGGAGATCTGATCTGTGCTGAGATTCCTCTGGCAACAGCCAGCGGGAATGTTCCAGCCACGCAGATAAGGCAAGCAGCTAGCCAGGAGTGACCTGGGAGCTACTGTGAGCTGGCGTTCGAAAGCTGCTAGGCATAGGTAAGTGGCTACCAAGCAATCTCAGAACCTGACAGCAAGTCAGACCGAGTCAGGCAATCGTGACCGATCTAGTGTCTGCAGGCCACGGTAGCCGGCCTGAGCATCCCTGTCTTCACTCTGGCTAGACAGACTGACCTCTTGGAGGGAAATCATGACTCACTCACATTCTTTGAATAAGGAATTGTATTTGTAAGTAATATTCTTAAAGGAAACTGAGCTAGAATATGAGTTTCTTCTCTCACCTGGGAAATCACTACATTTCATAAGCCAAAGAAATTCAAGCAGGTTGACACTTGTCAAAATTATAGGTGAACTGCCCGGATGGAAACTGCATGCCCAGGAGTCCAGGCCAGTGCAGTACTGACAAGGCACTATCTCTAAGGCCCTGATTAACTTATCTGTAGTGTCCCTCCAGCCAGCCAGAAATGGGAGCAGAGTATGTGAGGGGGAAAGTCCCTTGCTGGGCTGGGACACTGGGCAGTCGTGAGCCTTGCTCAATACAGAACCCAGGAAGGGATGGGATGCTCTTCTAAGGGGTTGGGAGCCACCCAGTCTGGGCCTCAGCCTGGGGAGGACTTACTGGCTTGCTCCTGATCACCCTTGGTGTTGGCTGCAGCCACAGCAGCCTGAACTTCCTCTTTTTCCAGAAGCTCCACCAGGCCCAGCTCCTGAAAGAGGGAAGAGATCCAGTAAAAGAAAAGTCTCCAGGACCAGGGACATGCTTCAGGAGTGGCCAGCAAGAGCTCCCAGGTCCACCAACCCACCCTCCCCCAGTCCTACCTCTCTCGCCTTTAGGCAAAATAACCTGTTCAACCCATCCTATTAACCCATATATATATATATATATATATATTTTTTTTTTTTTTTTTTTTTTCTGGTACTGAAAATTGATCCCGGGACCTCACACATGCTAGGCAAGTGCTCTACCACTAAGCTACATTCCCAGCCCTTTCTATTTATTTATCTTATTATTATTAATTTTTTTTTTGACATTGGGGATTGAACCTAGGTGCGTTCTGCCTCTCAGTTATACCCCCATCTCTTAAAAATTTTTTTGTTTGTTTTTGAGACAAGGTTTCCCTAAGTTGCCTAGGTTGGCCTTGGACTTGTGATCCTCCTGCCTCAGCTTCTGGAGTTGCTTGGATTACAAGTGTCCTCCATGGTTCAAGTCCTTTTTTTTTTAACTTTTGCATTACTGGGGATTGAACCCCTGGGTACTTTAACACTGAGTCATATCCCCAGCCATTTTTAAAATTTTGAGACAGGGTCTCACAAAGTTACTCAGGGTGGCCTCAAACTTGCAATTCTCCTGCCTCAGCTTCCCGAATCATTGGGATTATGGGTATCACTGCATCTGACACCCAGTCCTTTATATTTTTAAGATATTTTTTAGATCTTTATTCATCTATTTATATGTGGTGCTGAGGATTGAACCCAGTGCCTCACACATGCTAGGCAAGCTCTGTGCCTCTGAGCCACAACCCCAGCCCTCCTTTTTATTTTATTTTGAGACAGTCTTGCTAAGTTTTTGAGAATGATCTGGAACTTGTGATCCTCCTGCCTCAGTCTCTCAAGTAGCTGGGATTACAGGTGTGCACTATGACACCCAGGCAATTAACCCACCGTTAACTTTTCTTACCAAGAACTTGAAACAACAACCTAGACAACACAAATGTCCACAGTGTCAGAGAGAAAGTCTACAGCACTGAAAACAAGACGAAGTTGAGGTCTCAGTTCACCAACGGGGGAGTCTGCCAACTAGATGGCTCCTGGGTCCCTCCCAGTTAGTCTGAGGGATTGTCAGAGAGTAGAAGCTGGTTAGTCTCATGCACTAGGCTTTGGAGTGACTGAACCATCTAAGCAGTTGATCACATCCTGCTGAATACAAAGAACTAACAGTGGAGACACTGAGAAGAGCCCTCTCCTACCTCACAGGAAAGAGTGTCAGATAACAGAGCCTTACCTGTGCTTTCTGCTCCCTGTCTGAGCTCAGCTGTTCCAGGTACCAGTCAGCAAAGTCTCTTCTCACCCCTTGTAGGGCCAGGGCAGGGTCCTGAAGGGCCTCTAGCAAGGCTTCAGGGCTCTGTCTTTCCAGGGCTTCATCAATGACTTCTAGAGCCCCACGGACTGATAAAGACCAAGACTCCACGATGATTAGTGTGAGACAGCCCATCTCTCCCAGCCCAGCCCAGCCCTGGGAATCCGCTTCTTCCTATAGGCCCAGAATTACCTCCACCCTTGCCCCCTGGGTTCCAGAGCCCATTTGGTCCAGCCCCAATTCTTCAGCTTGGTCTTCACAGCCTTTCCATCTTACCATCCTGGACCCTGAGGATATTCTAACCCTAATTGGAAAATGCCCACCCATCTTGCCCTTCCTGCCCTGATCTCCTCTACCTTCATCTTTACCCCATTCCCTTCTCCAAGGGACCCCAGGTCCAACTGCCCCCACTGCACCAGGAGCTGAAAGTTCTGCCCCTTTGTCTCTGCTCCCTCCTTGGGCCTTCAAGCAAACAGAAACTTCCCTGGAGGGACCACTTCTCCTCTGGACACTGATGGCTAGAAAGCAGAGCAACACTCCTCAGACCTAGATTTCCCCAAGGTAACAGCTGGCCCAAGTGGGGCCAAAGGGCTTCCTGGCCTGAGAAGGCATCCCTCAGCCTTTCAGTGCAAAGGCTCACCCCTCAGCCCCTCCAGGCCTGTCTCTTACCATTGACATGGTTGATGTTGCCCTGGATTTCAGCCTGGGTAAGATAGTAGTCATAGATGTCCTGGTTTTCCCTGTCATCCTGCAAAAACCACATTGAGTGGGACTCCTAGGAAGACCAATGGAGTCTTCTTCTCCTCCCTCCCTGTCTACACTGATTTCTTCTTCTGTAGACCTTCCCAAGACCAAAGGTCAGTCCACTCCTAAGGACTCTGGGGACAGTGTGGGGTCTAACACCTGACCCTGACACAGTTAAAGCAGACCCACCTTTGGAATCTCCAGTCTAATCTCATCCTGTCCCCCATTCCAGAGCCTCTCAGGCTTCCCTGGAGACCATCCCGCCAGAGCCTTTTCTCCAGTTGACTCTTCTGAATTCACACCCTTCTCCCACGTTCCTCTCCATTTCTCTAAGATCACTCTAGTTACAGTTTCTCTAAGAAGCAGCTTCGGGACTTAGAGACGGGACCCAGGTGTCCTGTTCCACTTGAGACTTCCCAAGCCACTCACTTTGGCTCTGCCCTCCCCTGTGGTCCTTACGTGGTTCCTGGCATTGGCAGCCTTCTCCACCTTGGCCAGGGCCAACATTTCCTGGTAGATGGCTGCCAGAGGCTCTCGAAGATTCCCCAGAAGGGCACTGGGATTCTGCAGGGCAGCCAGGGTGTCCTGGACCACCCCTCGCTCCACTGCCTCATTGATGGCAAGGACAGCTGCGTGGACTGGGCGGAGACACGGGAACAAGGTCAGAAGGCCAGGAAAAATGCCGGGCCAGAGCCCAACCAGTTGTGGGCCACTCTACGTCACCCCTTTTCATCCCCAGAAGCCAGGTAACTGACCACCCGCGCCTATGGACACCAGAGAACAGAGCCGGGCACTGAGGCCTGGAGTCCTCCCACGTTCACTGGGCCGATTCCCAGCAGGCAGAGCCCAGGCCCCACCTGCAGCCTCATCCACAGACAGCTCATTGGCCAGGATGCCCCCGATCTTGCTGAAGGCAGGCAGCTGGAGGCCATATTTGGCCAGTTCAGAGGCCATGTTGCTGAGTTCCTCAGCTGGAAAGAGACCACCGGTGCCCTTGGTCAGGCCAGGCATCCCCAGGCCTTGGCCAGGTGGTGATGTCTGGGAATGAGCTGGCTTACCTGTGAACTTGACTTTCCCGTAGAGGTCATGGATCTGAGGGGCCAATCCCAGCTGGAAGAGGAAGAGACTGGGGAAGAACGGAAGGCGTTGGGGCCTGTTCACTTCAGTGCTCTGCCTACAGTGAGTTTGTGGGGCACACCGTGGGGACCAGAAGGCCACTCAACGCCTGCCCTCAAGCCACCCCCAGTCCACAGGGAGAAATTTCGTCCATCAGCCCAAAGCAAGTGCTACAGAAGGTCAGCAAGATGCTGTGGGAGGTCCGGGGGACTGGGAAGGCTTCGCAAAGGGTACACTGCAGTAGGAGGTCACAGGATGGAGACGGAGGATAGGAAGGGCTCAGCAAGCCCGAGACCTGCTGAGCCCAGGAATGGAGGCACAAAGGACAGGGGAAGGCAGGAAGAGATGGCATGGTGACCACAGGAACCGGTCTGTGGTTTAGTTAAATGACGGCCTTTGCCATTCACACTCAGTGGCTTGCATGTGACGCTCTGGATGGGTCCTATTCTGATTCCTTTATACCCCAGTTACAAGGATCCACCGTAACTGCTCTTTCTCACATAAGTGTCACATAAATCTCAACTTACCCTGGTGTGTCTAACTTTCTGGATAGGTGCTTGCTGTGGTCTACCCTCCCTCCTTCCTATTGTGTTTCTTGACAATTGTTGGTTACATCTACCCAGAGGAACCTGGGTGACAGAATTTGGGATCTCTCACCTAAGAGCATGAATGCAGTAGATCACCCGGGGCATGTTCTTCTTGTCATAGATGTCTGTGGTCTCCGGGAAGAAGGTCTAGAGGGGAAACCAGCCAGTTATCACCACTGAGGGCCTTTGAGCAGCACCAGGCATGTACAGAGGAGCGGAGCAACTGGGTCTTCCTCTCCAACCCGAGGCGTGTGTCCCCTATGCCTGAGGCTTCTACGTCAATCTCCTTAGTCATTTCTAGGCAGTTCAATATAAATGAAAGGCAGCCGGGCACGGTGGCGCATGCCTAGAATTCTGCTGCTCAGAAGGCTGAGGCAAGAGGATCGTGAGTTCAAAGCCAGCCTCGGCAACTTAGCGAGGCCCTATGAAACTCAGTGAGACCCTGCCTCTAAATAAAATATAAAAAAGAACTGGGGATGTGGCTCAGTGGTTAAATGCAGCTGGGCTTAATCCCCAGTACCAAAAAATAATAATAAAAGAACGGCACTGGGGACACACTGAGCCAAGACAGCCACAGTCACTCAGTCACAGGGTGCCCGGTTTAACTCAACCCCAGATGATGCTATCAAGGCCATAGGATACAAACCCTATCTTCCAGGAAAAATAGGCCCCAGTCACTTATAGCCACAATAAGCCTATGCTCATGTCCCTCACCTTAGATTCCCACCAGAAAGGCGATATGCTGGGGGGCTGGCCGTGTTCCCATGGGGAGCCCAACGAGGCATGCGTTGCCAGGGAGCACAAAGACATCAGGATATGTCATCCCTGTCTCCAAGTCAGAGGCCCCTGGTCAGTGGTGGCCCCTTTAAGAACTGGGTCACCCTAGGCATGTCTTCTCTGGTGACTATAATGAGGCCTAACCTCAATACATCTTGGCTACATGTAGGCTTAGGATAAAGGACCAAATCTAGAGACTTAATGTCAGTCCCACTGAAGGCACACGCCCTCCATCGCTTCTGCCTCCTGTCAAAAACAAAACAAAACAAAAAAAAGGGCATCTTTCTTCACTACTGTTTCCTCATTTAGAGTTCCCTTCTACAGGGAAGGAAAACAAAATGGAAAAGAACCACACCTTAGAGAATCCTATCATGCCTTGTAGTTCTTTACAAAGAGGATCTGTACCGAGCATGGGATCCCATCAGAAGATAAAACAGGGCAGGGTCCTTTATCCATTTCAAAGTTGAGAAACAAATTGAGACTCACAGAATAAAGAACATGCAGCAGGCACCCAGCGAGGGTCTTAGGCCTAGGAGTCCAACTTGAAGCCCACCACCTAAGGATGTCCTTACTCCATTGGAATTCTCATGGAGAGATGGCTGGCTGATATAAGCATATCTCTGGTGTTATACAGGGGCCCCACTGCAGAATGGCAGCTGTAACTCAGGCCAGAAGACCTTCACCCCATTTTATCCATAGGGAAGTAGAACAGAGACTAAGGAACTCAGTTCAAAGACACACAGCCCCAAGGAATTAATCTCTTAGAGTCATTCAGAAGATACATGAAGATGGGGGCTAAAGAGCCCAGGAAGATAAAGCTTATGGAGCTGGGGGTCAGTGGGGAGAGGACTGATGAAGGTAAAGATGAACAACGATATTTTTGTTTGTTTGTTTGCGGTGCTGGGGATGGAACCAGGGCTTCATGCATGCTAGACAAGCACCCTGCCAATGAGCCCCACCCAGAGCCCGAACATGGGAAATGATCTTGAGGCCCAGTGTTACCGAAGGCAGACCGACGTGGGCAATGGCCAACAGCCAAAAGTTGATGTTGTCTGTGTGGCGGAAATGCAAGCCCGTTGCCTGAAAGGGAAGGGAAGAGAGAAGAATTTATTTCCACAGTTGTCAGTGCTCCTTATGGGCAGAGAGCCGACCACAGCTTAGAGAGTCAAGAGGAAAGGGTGGGGAAAGCCGGAGGACCCCACCCTGTGGATTTCCCATCTTCCCAGGACAGAGGAACACAACAGAGAAGCCACCAGGAATGGATGATCCACTTGGACAGCTGGAAATGACGGCACAGGGGTGGGGCTAACAATCCAGCAAAGGGGAGTCTGGAGCTGGGAGGAGGTTTAAGCTGGCTACAGCATGGAGAAGAGGTGCATGCCCAGGAAGAACTCAGGGTGGCAAAGCCCACTAGTCACTGCGTGTAGCCTGTGGGCAGAGGAGTCTGCAAGCAGTTCTAGTCTCGGGGTCATCATTTTCTTTTTAACTTTGCTGTGCTGGGAATGAACACCAGGACCTTGCACATACCACCCAAGTGCTCTATCTCTGAGCTCCATCCTGTGCTCCATCCCAAGCCCTTCAGGGCCATCTTAAAACACACCTAGCAAGTGTCCTTGCTGCTAAAAATGATCCACACCCACTTGACAGAGAGACACTGATTAATACCTGTTGTCCCAGTGCAATGATTAATAGCATCCTCTTTCATCCTTTAAAGTATCCAGATTTGGACAATAAATTCTATGGGCACTCTACCCTCGCAGCTGCAAGGAGACGGGGTAGCTTGAGAGGAGGAAAGTAGAGAGTGCTCGCCTGGTACCGCAGCTGCTCCACGTCGTAGATCTTCTTCAGGGGAACCACAGAGGGTGCAAAACAGTGGCCCAGCTTAGCCAGCAACACTCCGTTACGGAGGCTCTCCTCCAGCTGCACCGGGGAAGGAAGTTCCTCCTTCAGGCAGGCCTCCATCCAGCTAGGAGCAAGAAAGCAGAGAGCCTTCTCACCCGCTCTGGTGGGCCATGCTAGTTTACACCAACTGCAGGACCTGTCCTCCCTCCCCGACCCTTCCCCTTCTGCCCCATTGCCTGACTGATCCCACCTTCTTCCAAGCTGCCCCAAATACCTGGACAAGCCAACCCTCAGCCTCACTGACCCCAGAAAATCCTCCCTCAGGGATCCTGCACCTGCCCATCTTCAGTGAGGCTTAAACAGACTTTGCTTGTTATATAACATAAGCTCTCGTCTGCCTGGCTGTGTAACAGTCTACTGAACCAAGGTGAATCTGCTTCTTCCTCCATATTGCATTGTTCCCTGGGAACCTGGTGCAGAAAGCTCATGTTATGTGGCTCATAACTCAGCTTTGGCCAGGCGCAGTGGTGTACGCCTGTAATCCCAGTCTTTGGAGGCTGAGGCAGGAGGACCATAAATTCAAGGCCAGCTTCAGCAACTCAATGACATCCTATCTCAAAATAAAAAAATAAAAAGGACTGGGGCTTTAGATCACTGGTACAGCACTTTGGGTTCAATCTCTAGTACTCCCTCCCCACCCTCACACACAAAAGGACTGTTGGTTAAAAGGAAAGAATTAGATGTTTATCCTGCTCCTCCTCCTGGATAAATTGGATGGTAGAATAACCAAATAGTCCCAAGATGATGAGGGAAAGTTTTGTTTGGTCTTGTTTGGGCAGATTTTCGGCTGATTAATGAAGAAGACATAACAGAATTAGAAAACAGTTATTTTGCATTTCCAATAAAATAATAGATTCTGGTAGGTCAACTGCTGGGAGCCATTAGCCAAGTAGGTATGACAATTTCCTTGCCAGCGTACCCCATGTTGCAGTGACATTGAATGTAGGTGACCTTGCTCAAGGACCAAGGCGGATTAGGGCGTTCCCGGTTTAGGTTCCAGGTTTAAGGTTTAAGATTATTCCTGCTGGGAATAGGGCGTATCCTGCTGCCTGAGTTCCCCTTGAGTTCTCACGGGATTCAGACAGTATTTTTTGGGAGATAGAAGCCCAGTGGAGGTGGATTTGGGCAGAGAACGTGGATTTCCCCAGAACGTGTTTGTAGACGGCTGGTGTGAGTTCGGGAATAAAGAGTTGCTGTTTGAATCTACAAGCTGTGTGGTGGCTCGTGATTGTGTGCCCAGCCAGACTTCGGCAGTCAACCATGGAGGAAGCCATTAGAAAGGTTAATGGTGAGTTTTATGAAATAAAGAAAAGGCTATAACCTGAGCTCCCAGATCACACTAACATCACTAAAAGTGGGACAAGCAGACACTGTTCCTCCTATGAGATGTGAAGTGAAACACACCACCACCCATGAAGTCTACTTGTCAAAAAAATGTTGAACCTGAATCTAATCAAGCCTTTAGAACCAACATCCATTTATAGGAAATTTGGGGTTTAGAGGAACAAGTTGAATGACACAAGGAAGCAAATAAAGTCAGAATGTAGGATGTTCTACAGGAAAAGTGATCCAGTTTCTTAAATAAGTCAATGACATAAAAACGGAAAACGGGGAGGTGAGCTGCTCTGGATTAAAGAAGACTGTAGAGGTAAGTGTAATACGAGAGCTTCTCTAGAACTTTATTTGAATGAGTCGAAGGGAAAAAACTAGTTGTCTTTTTCAACAATCAGGACAATCTGAAAATGGCCTGGGCATTGATCTTCCAGGGACTGCAGATAATTTAGTTGGGTATTATAATGGCACTGAGGTTATGTAAGCAAATGTCCACAGGTTTTGGAAATATGCATTGAAGTGTGAAAGAGGATAAAAAGATATAATGTTTGGGGTTTGCCTTAAAGAAACAGAACATGCCGACCCACGCAAGTGGTCCCAGCAACTTGGGAGATTAAGGCAAAAGGCAAGTTCAAGTCTAGCCTGGGCAACTTAGCGAGACTGTCCCAAAATAAAAAATAAAAAAGGGCTGGGAGAGTAGATCAATGGTAAAGCACCCCTGAGTCAACCCCTAGTACCAAAATAACCCCCTCAAGAGAGAAGATGCTATTTTAGCTCGCCCTTTCCCACAGAACAGATCTTTGTCCTGTTGCATTTGCTTTGGGAACAGGTGCCTGGGGGTGGGGGAGTGGGAAAGGAGACCAGGAGGAGTCCATCTTGCTGGGCCTCACTCACCGCTTGGCTTCTTCCAGCCGACACAGGTACTGATAGGCCACGTTCTGCCTCCTCTGGTTATCCATCTCCTCAGCTGTGAGGCGTTCATCTGCGGAGGGAAGAAGGTCCGTGAAGGCCTCAGCACTGAAGCTTTAACAGACTTCCCGAGGCAGCCCTGCTCAGAGTCCTGATACGTCCCCATTCCTCTTCTAGGACACCCTTTACCAGGGGCCTCCTATGCCAGAGGCATTTCTTCCTTTGCCTCTGTAGCCATATTCCTGTCCTCCTCCTCCTTCCCTCCATCTTGCCCAAGCAGGGCTGTCTAGAACCTTCCTTGGCTGAGAATTTTGCTCCATAATTTATTCCTAATTAGCCTCTGAGTTCTCCAAGAGGACGAGCTGTGCCATCCTCATCAGGTGCTCTCTCAAAGTCTCAATTAACAGAACCACCCAGGATTCATCACTCAACAGCCACTCATTCATTCAATACCTCCTTTTGACCAGGCCCTGGGCACTAGTGGATTCTACTCTTCTTTTTTTTTTTTTTTTTTAAATGGTACTGGGGAATCAAACCCAGGGCCTCATGCATGCTAGGCAAGTATTCTACCGCTGAGCTATGTTCCTAGCCCTCAGAACTCTACTCTTATATATATAAACTATATATATCTACTATATAAAATATATATATATATCTATATATATATATATATATATATATAGATATATATATATATATAAATTTTTTTTACTTGTAGGTGGACACAATATCTTTATTTTACTTATTTATATGCAGTTCCGAGTATTACAGAAATAAATAAACAAACAAACAGAAAGGGGAAAAGGTGGTCCAAAAGTGGGAACCACACCATTCACTTGGGATTAAGTGGAAGGACAAAGAGAATTTTTGTAAATCATAAAGGTACTTCAGCTATCCTTTTGTTATAGGTCACCAAGGAGCAAAATAACTCTCAAGTTAAAGAAAATGCAGACAACATTCTGACCTTTAAACTTGAGAAGTGGGAATGCCTTAAATGATAGTGTCCTCTTGTGTGACCTTAGCCCACAGCCTCCATTTATTCTCTGCTTCCTCCTCTGCCCCAACTCTATATTCTCTTTAGAGAAGACAATAAAAATGAAACACAAAGGGTGAGAGAAAGCGAAATACACCCACCAGAAGGATAAACAGAGAGGTCCTAGAGAGTCAGAGCTTGGTGATTCTGCCTTTGACTCAGCATTTAATGTCATTCTCACTCCTGATCCTATTTCCTCATATTGCATATCCAGCAATATGGTTTGGGAGAGGGCAGGACAGTAGCAGTTATGAACTGGCAGTTATGAAAGCTAACACACACACACACACACATCTCCAAGTACAGATTTGAAAGCACTGGCCAACCACAGGAAATCCAACAGTTCCTCTGAGGGGGTGTACAAGGAACAAGTGTTGGCTGTTGAGCATGGAAAATAAAACAGTAAGTGGGTGACATCACCTCAGAGTTATGAACTGAGGACTGAAGGACTTTGCACACCTCTCTCTCTCTCTCTCTCTCTCTCCCTCTCTCTCTCCCCCCCCCCCAATGGAGAAGGAGGGGGTGAAGGAAGAGCTAGCAGGTTTTGCCTGTCATTCAGACGATCTGACGGAGACCTGCCCTCCCACCCTTCCAACCCATCTCGGTCCCTAGCGCAGTGTCTTGGAAGTGAGGCTCAGGACCACCGGCCTCCACCACCTGGGTGGGGTGCTCCTTATAAACGCTGACTACGGGCTCCAACCCAGATCTAAGGAGCGGGAACTCCGGGGTGGAACTCGGGAATCTGCACTCTAACAAGCCTCTCGGGCCATTCGGGCACCTGAGGGACACTGTCTCAAAGCCCAAGGGCTTCCCAGGTTCCCCAGGAGTCCCGATCCTCGGCGACGCTGGGCAAGGCCGTCGGTCATCAGCAACAGCTGAGTTTCCAGGGGCGTCTAGGCCACTGCGTTCTCCCTCCCTGCAGTCTCACGGTTCGGGGATGAGAAGGTTCTAGAAAGCTCCGGCAGCCGGGGGCGTTTCGCACCGGCCAGGTCCCCCGCCGCTGGCCCAGCGAGCCCGGCGCAGCCCCCGAGCCACCCTGCCCGCCATGGCCACGACCCCACCAGCAGCAGCCCCCCGGACCCTCCCGGACCCTCTTTGCACTCACAGGCCGCCCGGCCCCGGCCCGCTCCTCTCCCCTCCATGTTCCTCCTTCTTCCAGGTTTGAATCTCCCGCCGCTGGGCCACCGCCCCTCTCCGTCGCCACCCTGGGACAGGACACTTCCGGTGTCCGCCGCGGGAGACCCTGGGATTTGTAGTCCTCGGCCACAGAGTCCGGCGGCCCAGGTGGGGAGGATGCGGGCCACCTGAGGCGGCGCTCCCCTGCCTCGCCGTTTTCCCCCCCCCCCCCCGGCTCCTTCGTTGCCCCTAGCCTCGCCTCTGTCCTTCCTCCGTAGTGTTCCCATTACCGGCCCCGTTTCCCATTGTTTTCTTGGGTCTCGCTAGCTTGCGGGCCTACTAGGTGCCGTGCACTGAAGCAGGTGGTGGAGCAGCGTTGGATGATGCAGTGAAAGCTGGAGCTGAGTTTGCTGTTCTAGGACGGACAGCTGGACAGCCGGACAGCCGTGTCGTCAGATACATCAGGGTCAGCGACACACAGGAGGGAGGCAGTCCTTGCAGTGAAGGGCTGGGCAGTCTTCCTTTTGGAGGTTGACAGCTGATGTGGGTTGAAAAGTGAAAGAGAATTTATCAGATTGAAGGAGAGAGGCGTTCGGGTCAGTGGAAACAGCTTGTTCAAAAAATGATTTGGAGAAGCCAGAGGGGTGGCTCTTGCCTGTAACCCCAGCCTCAGCAATTTAGAGAGGCCCTAAGCAACTCCGTGAGACCCTGTCTCTAAATAAAATGCAAAAGAGGGCTGGGGATGTGGCTCAGTGGTCGGGTGCCCCTGAGTTCAATCCCCGGTTTTTTGTTTTTAAGTGATTTGGAGAAATAAAACCAAATTCAGCTTCAGGGGAGAGCAAAGTTCAGCCAGGGAGAGGCAGGATGGGATCTCTGAGGTCAAGCCAGGTCCCACACAACCATGGTGTCATGCTAAGGTGTTGGGATGGGGTCTGGTTAGCAGTTATCAGTCAGGGAGCCCTTTAGACCTAAATCAGGACCCGATTTACAATTTAGAAAGAGTCCTCTTATAGCAGGGGCTTGGAGGAAGATGTTGCTAAGGACAGAGACCAACTGGGAGACTAATGCAGTAGCCCTGATGAAAGCTAATAAAGACCTGAACTAATGAAAGAGAACTATAACAATAATTATGCTGAAAAATATTTTTGGCATGTTTTTTGATGGGGTCCCTCGTCTGGTATTTTTCCTATCTCCACTCAAGTAACCAGGCCATCTATGCTCACTGAATCAGGGGAGACGTGTGAATGGGCAGAAAACAGAAAGCATCCAAACCTACAGCCTTCAGAGGAACAGAGAAGATTCAGTGCTGAGGCAATACTCAGAAAAGTAAGACTTGAAGACAGTGAGTATTCCCCTGAAGACCGTGAGGGGGTCATTCCCCTTGCCTCTTGCCAGCTGGGGGAAGTAGAGAGAGTCCAGGTGCCGGGGGCTCCTGGTGATAGGAGTTCCATATTCCACTTCCTGGGGAGGCTGGGAAGGCTTCCAGTAGTACTGGACCCTGAGACATTCAGAAGCCAGGCAGATACACCCTTAGACAGCTGTGCAGAAATTCCCTAGCCAACAAGAAGTCAAGTTCCTGAATGAGTTACCCTCCTCTTCTGCTTGGTGAAGGTCTGGGCCTGAAAGGGTTAGCAGGATAAGGAGAGTGGTGTCAGTGGACACCTTTGTGAACAGATGGCTGAAGACCAGATGGGCCTCCCCTCTCAAGACTTGGTAGCACATATCATCATATCATCTCCTCTTGGGCCCCACCCTGGGAGAAAGAAGAGAGCAAACCCCCAAACTGACTCACATTGCTTCCACAATCCCAGCAGAATTGGGGCAAGAAACAGAGACGAGTAGAGATGTATTTCTTGTACACCAAAGTTATGTACCAACACATGACGTTACTATGTATTGAGTGCTTATATTCTAGATGCTTTGTTTAGCATCATAAGAACCATCTTATTTAATCTTCACAATGTTGATGATAAACTGAGGCTCTACACAGCTAATAATTGGTAGATGCCGCAGTCTGGCTGGGCACAAGATAACCGAGCCACCACGAGGCACTTGTAGGTTCAAACAGGAACTCCTTTATTGCCCAAACTCCTGGGAACACCACCCACCAACCAGAACTCCCTCCACCGGAACCTCACCAACCAACACGAACTCTCCAGGAATCCCTGTGAGAGCTCAACTGGAACTCAACGGGCGCCCAAGGCAACAGGAGCCGCCCTATTGCCAGACAGCAGGGGTCCATATACAACTGAATACATAGCCTGTTTCAATCCAGCATCATCCAGTCACAGCAATTATACACAGCTTAACTTAATTATCATCATCTTAATGGCTCGCTGGCCTCACCTCTCAAGCACTCCTTCTGGTAATATGCCAGGTGCCATTCCGGCTCTCAACCTCTCCAAGATTTAAGTTGGATAGTCCCCTTCCAAGTTTAAGTTCTTAGCCACTATATACAGTTTCACCTCCAAGGTCATAGTCATGAGACTGTGGAAAAGAGCATGCACTGGAGAGGAATTTCAAAGGTAAAACCATTAACCAGGTGAGGTGGTACATGCCTGCAATCTCAGCAATTTAGGAGGTTGAAACAGGAGGATTGCAAGTTGGAGAATGGCCTCAGCAATTTAGGGACACCCTCTCTGAGGAACTTAGTGAGACCCTGTCTCAAAATTTTAAAAAAGGACTGGAGAGCCTGTAATCCCAGTGGCTCTGGAGTCTGAGACAAGAGGATTGCAGGTTTAAGGCCAGCCTCAGCAACTTAGTGAGGCTGTAAGCGCTTCTATCTCAAAAATAAAAAGGGCTGAGGATGTAACTCAGTGGTAAAATGCCCCTGGGTTGAATCCCCAGTACCCACTCTCCACCCCACTAACAAAAGAAAAAGAAAGGTGGAATCATTGGGCTAAGATGAAGAATTAAAGAAGGAGCTGAGGTTTTCTCCTGGGTTTCTACTTGTAACACTACGAACATGAAGAAATACGAGTTTCATTTGGACAAGTTAAGTCTACAGAAATTATTGACTTATCAGTGGTGTCAAAATCAAAGGAGTGGATGAAATGTTCTTGAAAGAGGGCAAAGGACAGAGTTTGGGGAAAACTAGCTTAGGAGGTGGAAAGAGGACCAAGAAAAGGTGAGGGAAGAGGAACTGTCAGCGAAGGAAAGACAGAGCCAGGACACGTGAGTGATGGAAAGTAAATGGAGAGGCGCAAGGATGTGGTAGATACAGCGTGAAACCAAACAAGGAAACAATTCAGAAGCCATGGGCTTCTGTAATCCCACACCTGTAAGCCCAGCAGCTCAGGAAGCTGAGGCAGGAGGATCACAAGTCCAAAGCCAGCCTCAGCATAATTTAGCAAGGCTCTAAGCAACTTAGCAAGACCCTGTCTCTAACATATAAAACGGGCTGTGGATGTAGCTCGGCACCTGTACAAAAAAAAAAGAAAAAAAAAATTCAGAAATGGTGGCTGGATCATTGGAAGGTCATTGGAACCTTGGTGAGAGCAGTTTGGGTCCTTTCCCTCACCACAAATCATCCTGTCCATCCTTAAGGAGGGCTGCTGATTGAAGGACAGACTGAGCTGCTTATTTAGTCCGGGGCTAGACTGTGGTAGGGTTCTGAAGGCCTAGTGGAGCCTGCCGTGGGCAAGGGCACCCTCTAGGATGTCTGGCAGGATGCCTGCCCACAGCCAACACTCAGCAGAGGCTGCAGGGCAAATGCAGGTGAGCCCAACAACTTCCTTATAGGTTCGTTTCTGGCAAAGAACTCTCTACTTAAAAGAAGCCTTTCTCTAGGTAAATGAGGACATGTGCTTTCTGATTCAGGCCACCCTTGGAGAGTTGGGTCATTAGGTCCCTGTGGTCCTGGGGCCTGCTGTCCTCTCATTAAGCAGAACCTGGAGGTTGCAGATCAGTGGAGCTAGGAAAAAGAGTTTGGGGGCAGGGAGGTCTTCTGATCTTCAGGCCTTTTCTGCCCATCAACCTTTTTCACCCTGTTCCCAAATGTGAGACTACCACACAGAGGCACAGTTTGTCAGAGTGTGTGTGTCTGTGAAAGGATTCACCTCCAGAACAGCCCAAGCCCATTAAAGCTTGTAATCACGGCATGGCGAAGGGGCTCGGGGCTAATTATCTTGAACCAGAAAACCTGGGGTCTAATCCCAGCTACACGACTGCTCTGGGCCCTCTTTCAAGTCACATCTTCGTTCTGAGCCTCAGCCATGTTGCCTGTGCAGGGAAGGGATGGGAGAGATGATCTCTAGAGTTTTAATTAGTAACCAGCCCTATGAGGCTGTGATACTTTCCTTGAAGGAAGGGACTTGCGGTGGGGGTGTTTGCAGGGATGGGGGAGAGGGAGGGGAATAGACCTCTGGTGTCTGTGTCCCAGCACCATCAGGGCATAGCACTAACATAGGCCACCTGAGCTGTCACTCAATTCCCTGGGAGGGGAGGGCGGTACCCCGTTGTCTGGTAACCCTGGGGGCTCCGAGCTTAGAGCTAGGGGAAGTAACCCAAGCCAGAGGAACCATTCCAGAAAGCCAGCTGCAGAGAGAAACCCAACAGGTAAGGCGTTCTGCAGCAGGGCACCCAAACTGGATGGGGTTGGCCAGGAACACCCCAGGGTCCAGGGTCTTGGAAAGTCAGCAGGTCTGGGTCTGTTTTTGTTTGTTTTTGATATTGGAGATTGAACTCTTTGGTACTGGAAATTGATGCTTTACCCCCAAGCTATTTCCCCAGTCCTGTTTATTTTGAGACAGGGTCTTACTAAGTTTCTGGGTCTGGCCTCAAACTTCCAATATTCCTGCCTCAGCCTCCTGAGGTCCTGGAATCACAGGCTGTGCCACTGCGCCCGGCCAAAGAGACTGTTTTTAAAAAGAGAATGCCTCATTTCTGCCAGCCCTTCCTAAAAAAAGATGGAGACAGGGGAGAAAATAGGAGGGGCCAAGAGCCCAACACCTGGGGCTTTTCCACTCCTTTTCCTGTGTCCTAGGAAAGAGTTCAGGAATGGGCTTTGCATTTGTTTCAACAGGAAAAATACTAATAGGATACACATGCGGATGAGATGAATGTATTGGGGTTTAAGAGAACTCTGGGGACTAGAGCAGGATGTTGGGGGACAGAAACCGACAAGCAGGTAGAAGGCAGAGACAGGGAGAGAGAATCCCCCCCTGAGGAAGGGAGGATGTAGTAGATCTGGAGACAGAATTGCTCTTCTGGAGGCTGGCTCCTTGCCCATTCAGTAGCCTGTTCAGCTTTGGGCCCCGGATGCCTCATATGGCTCCTGACCACAACAGGAGCTCACTGACCTCAACTACATCTTGGATTTGCAGCAGGGAGCCTAGATTATGACTGGACAAGTGTATGTGCAGGCATAGTGTAGACGAGGTGTTAGAGGAGGGGCTCTGTGTTTCTTGTTCTTTCTTTGTTCATTCCATAAACTTAAAAATTTTTTTTTTGCATAAACTGGTTTTTTTTTTTTTTGGTGGTGGGGAGTACCAGGGATTGAACTCAGGGGCACCTGACCACTGAGCCACATCCCAAGCCCTATTTTGTATTTTATTTAGAGACAGGGTCTCCCTGAATTGCTTAGGGCCTGACCTTTGCTGAGGCTGGCTTTGAACTCTCGATCCACCTGTCTCAGCCTCCTGAGCCGTTGGGATTACAGGCGGGCATCACTGTGCCTGGCTTGCATAAACTTTTTTATTTTGGTAAAGTAGATATAATATAAAATTTGTTTTAACCTTTAA
Source organism: Marmota marmota marmota (assembly GCF_001458135.2). NCBI lineage: Eukaryota > Metazoa > Chordata > Mammalia > Rodentia > Sciuridae > Marmota > Marmota marmota. The sequence goes on along the minus strand of NW_026000079.1, from coordinate 1,533,243 downwards.
AAAATTTTGTGTGTGTGTGTTGGGGATTGAACCCAGGGCCTTATGCATGCTAGGCAAGTACCCTGCCACTAGCTACACCCCCATTTTCTTTTTTTTTTTTAAGATTTTTTTTAAAGAGAGAGAGAGAGAGAGAATTTTTTAATATTTATTTTTTAGTTCTCAGCGGACATAACATCTTTGTTTGTATGTGGTGCTGAGGATCGAACCCGGGCCGCACGCACGCCAGGCGAGCACGATACCGCTTGAGCCACATCCCCAGCCCAAAAAATAATAAACCCATTTTCATTAAAAGAAAATTTTGAGGGGCTGGGGATGTGGCTCAAGCGGTAGCGCGCTCGCCTGGCGTGCGTGCAGCCCGGGTTCGATCCTCAGCACCACATACAAACAAAGATGTTATGTCCGCCGAAAACTAAAAAATAAATATTAAAATTCTCTCTCCCTCTCACTCTCTTTAAAAAAAAAAAAAGAAAATTTTGAGGCCAGAAGTGGTGGCAGTACTAGGTATTGAACCCAATGGTGCTCTATCACTGAGCTATGACCCTAACCCCTTTTTATTATTATTTTGAGACAGGATCTCACTAAATTGCCCAGGCTGGCCTCCAATTTGTAATCCTCTTGCCTCAGCCTCCCAAGTAGCTGGGATTACCGACTTGCACCGCTATGCCCAGTTATTCTCACCATTTTTTTTTTCCTTATCTTTTTTTTTCTTCCTAGCTAAATTGCTAAGTCTGGCCTTGAACTTGCCATCCTCCTGCTTCAGCCTCCTGAGCTAATGGGATTACAGGTGTGAGCCCTGTGCCCGGAATTCTCACCATTTTTATGTGTCCACTTTGGTGGCACTGAGTACACTCACACTATATACCCATCAGCAGCAGCTGTCCCTAGAACTCATTCATTAAGTTTATTAAGAATCTATTATGTGCCTTCAAGTTGCTCCAAATCTAATGGGAGAGACAGACAAGAAAGTTAGCGTCTCCAAACCAGCGTAATAAATACCGTAAAAGACACAGGCATAAGGGGCTGTAGGACCACAGAAGTCCCCAGTCGGTGGCAGGGAAGGGGACTTTCTGAAAGAAAAAATAAGAAACCTGAGAGCTGAAGGAAAGCTAAGAACAAGTTCCTCAGAATCAGTGTCAATCTGTGTGTGGCACACTGGGACAGATGACATGAGGTGAGATGTCAGAGGGAGAACCCGGAACCTGTGGGTTGCGCCTGGACAGGGGCAGAGTTGGATTGCCCTTTAGGGATCCTTCTGTTGGGGAAGCCAGGGTGGACGTACTGACCCTCTGTTCCCCACTGTCAGCCCAATGTCTCCCCCCAGTCCTGAGGATATCCCCCAGGAGCCAGAGCCCTTGAGTGACAAGAAGAAAAGAAAGTGGCTGCAGCAAGAGGCCATTATCCAGGACCTCACCAGGGCTGGCCACCGGGCTCTGCAAGCCGGTCAGAACCACGAGGCCTTGACCAACTTCCAGAAGGCTTTCCTCCTGGCCTGTGAGGCCGCACGAACCAGAAATACCCCTGTGCTTCAGGCCTGCGCCTTCAACCTGGGGGCTGCCTATGTGGAGACTGGGGACCCGGCCAGAGGCCTTGAGCTGCTCCTTGGAGCCCAACCTGAAGAGAAGGCACAGGGCACGTGTCATGGTGACCAGTGTTTCAACGTGGCTTTGGCTTACCATGCCCTGGGTGACCTGCCCCAAGCCTTGAACTGGTACCACAAGGCCCTGAGTCATTACCAGCCACAGGGTGACCAGGGGGAAGCCCAAGCGAAGATGGGAGCCTGCTACCAAGCCCTGGGACAGCCCGAGAGAGCAGCCCAGTGCCTGAAGGAAGCAAGCCAAGCCTACGCCGAAGCAGGCCGGCCTCGGGCTGCAGCCCGGGCACTGGGGGCTGCAGCGGAGTGTATGCTCAAGAGTGGGCGGCATGGGGTGGGCGAGGTGGCGCAGGCGCTGGAGGGGAGCTGGAGGCTGGCCAAGAGGAGCACCAAGCAGGGGCTGCTGGGTGAGGCCTTGGGCAGGGAAGATGTGGGGTCTGGGGAGACACCGAGCTGATGCTACTGTGAGGTCGGGGAAGGGGCGAGTGGACGGCCCCAGACGTGACTGCTCTGTCTGTGTCCTCCAGGACAGCTCTATAACGATCTAGGCCTGGGCTACTCCCAGCTCCAGCTGTTCCCTCTGGCCGTGGAGACCTTCCTACAGGCCCTGTCCCTGTGCCAGAGGCCAGGAGAACAGGCCACTGTGCTAAGAAACCTGGGGATGGCCCACAATGCCCTTGGCAACTATCAGGAAGCCCGGCAGTTTCACCAGAAGGCTGCTGACCTCCATGGTGAGTGCAGGGGCTGGGGAATGAGACTGGGGCTCAAGGAGTAAGGGGGGGGGGCTTCAGTGGGGCCCAGGACTCAAGGTAGATGACCTTTGCAAGGTCTTTGGGCCTGGAAGCCGAGAGTGAGGAGGTGAGGGCTGAGAGTACAGGAAATGGGATAGCCAGATGGGACAGAGGGTTGCGGCCCCAGGAGCTGGCACCCCCATGTTGCAAAGGCAGCGATGGACACAGGGAAGGGCACTGGTTGGGATAAGAGGCCCGGGGCGGAGCCCAGCCCTTCCTCTGACTGAGTGTGTCCTTCTGAGCTTCCGTTTCCCCCCATATAAAATGGAGCTATTAAGGTCTGCCTTGCCAGGCATGGAGGTTCATGCCTGTAATCCCAGCTAGTCAGAGGCTGAGACAGGAGGACTGCAAGTTCAAGGCCAGCCTGGGCCACTTAGTGTGACCCTGTCTTAAAATAAAAAATAAAAAGGACTGGGGACTGCAGCTCGGTGACAAAGTACTTCTGGGTTCCCTCCTCAATACCTAAAAATAAAAAATTTAAATTAATTTTAAAGGGCTGGGGATGTGACTCAGTGGTAAAGAGCCCCTGGGTTCAATCCCCAGGACTACAAAACAAACAACCAAACCAAACCAAACCAAAACATGTGCCTTGCCTATCTCACGAGGTTGGTGCATGGTAAAACCAGCCAGGGTGGGCAACGGGGTCAGAGCTCAGGACCCGAAAATCCGGCACAGAGAGTTCAGGCCTCTGTGGTGCACCTGGAGCTGGGCCGGGGCTGGGCGCGGGATCCCTGGGCACCCTTCCTTACTTGATGGGAGGCAGGGTCCTGATGCCCCGCAACCAAAGTCCCCTCTTAGGACGGGCTGCGATCTATCATCAGGCTCTTTGGGGCAGCGATGGGAGCAGGGACGAAGCCTTGGCAGCCTGGCATTCGCGCTGAGCCAGCTGGGGGACCACAGAGCCGCCAGAGACAACTATCTGCATGCCCTGCTGGCTGCCCAGGATGCTGGTAAGAGTTGAGGGGGAGCCCATGACTTGGGTGGGGTACCCCCAAACTGAGGATCCTTGGGGCTATGGGGAGGCAGATGGGGGATCTAGGGGTGGGGAGTACCTCTGGAGTGGACGGTCCACGGGATGGGACAGGATGAGGAACGTTTCAGACTCTCTTTCCCAGGGGACACGAAGGGGCAGTGGCAGGCCTGCGAGGGTCTTGGGGCTGCTGCAGCCAGACTGGGACAATATGACCAGGCTTTGAAGTACTATAAGGAAGCGCTGATACAGTGTCAGGTGAGGTCCTCTTCCCCACTGTCCCTCCAAGAAGCCTTCCCAGGTGATATTCCGGTCTTTACTCCTTCTCCTGTTACTCACTCACTCTCAAACATACACTGGAGCTGAGTGTGGTGGCGCATACCTGTGATCCCAGCGGCTCTGGAGGCTGAGGCAGGAGGATCCTGAGTTCAGAGCCAGCCTCAGCAACTTGGTGAGGCCCTAAGCAACTTTGCAAGACTCTGTCTCTAATAAAATATAAAAAGGGATGGGGATGTGGCTTTGTTCAATCCCCAGTACCAAACAATCAAAAAAAAAAAAAGAAAAAAAGAAAAGAAAAGAAAAAGAAGAAGAAGATGAAAGAAAGAAAAGAAAACATACACGGGAGGCTGGGATTGTAGCTGAGGAGTAGGGTGCTTGCCTAGTGCATCTGAGGCCCTGGGTTCCATCCTCAGCACCACATAAAAATAAATAAAATAAAGGTATTCTGTCTATCTACAACTAAAAAAAAAAATTAAAAAAGAAAACCATACACTGGACACATTGAGTGCTGGGTCCCTTATACTACTGGGAGGAAGAGGCATTCTCTGTCCACAGGACACTGGGAAAGGCACAGGGCTGGGGTAGAGGAGGGGAGATAAAGCCCCTTTCCCTCCCCTCTTTCCTATTTCTTTCTCACCCAGTTCCCTGAGAACCACAAAGTCCAGGCCTTTCCTTTCCCCCATTATCTCTCTCTTTCCAGAAGGAGCCAGATTCTGTGCGGGAACGGCTGGTGGCCAAGCTGGCAGATGCCATGAAGACCCACTTGGCCCAGGTGGGGCTGGTGCAGGTTCACCCATCGGTGAGATGACACCTGAAACAAGAAGCAGGGGAGGAGGGAGAGGTTGCCTGGAGAAGGGGCAGTGACAGGGCTGATGTTCTCAGGGATGCTGAGCTTGACTGCTCATCTGTGTCATCTGGGTTGGCGTGTGGGATGTGTATCACTTTCTCAGTGGCTGGGAGGTGGGCAGGGATTGTGGCACACATCCAGCACAAGAGCTGCTCCAGGAGCCGGGAGCTGTAGTGCACTCTGTAATCCCAGTGACTTGGGAGACCTGAGGCAGGAGGATTGCAAGTTGGAGGCCAGCCTCCGCAATTTAGCAAGGCCCTAAGTCACTTAGTGACACCCTGTCTCAAAAATAAAAAATAAAAAGGGCAGTGGGTGTAGCCCAGTGGTAAAGTGCCCCTGGGGTCAATCCCCAGTACCAAAAAGAAAGCAAACAAGGGCTGCTCCAGGGCTTTGGTTGGTTGGTAGCAGCAAGCTCACTGGGTGCAAGTAAATGAGTTCAAACAAGGATACTAAGCCTTTTGTGAAGGGTTGAAAGGTGTAAATCTTTAGCTGCAGTTCCCTAAATGGCCACAGGATGGGGATGTTGCTTTGAGGAAATCTTACTGGCGAGTCTCCAGATTTTTTGGGGGGTGGGGAATGGGGGGGATATGCAAAAATAAGAGGATGTGGGGAGAAAAGGAACACTTTTATACTGTTAGTGGGATTGTAAATCAGTTCAACCATGTGGGAATCAGTATGGGATTTCCTCAAATAACTAGGAATGGAACCACCAAATGACCCAGCTATACCATTGCTTGGTATTTATCCTAAAGAATTAAAGTCAGCATGCCCTGGTGATCCATGCATACCCACGTTTATAGCAGCACAATTCACAATAGCCAAATTATGGAACCAGCCTAGGTGTCTTGTCAATGGATGACTGGATAAAGAAAATGTGGGATATATACACAGTAGAGTTTTATTCAGCCATAAAGAAGAATGAAATTATATCATTTGCAGGAAAATAGAGGAACTTGAGAGCATTGTGTTAAGTGAAATAAGCCAAACTCAGAAAGTCAAGGGTCATATGTGTTCTCTCATATGTAGAAGTTATGGGAAAAAAAGGGAGGAAAAGTGTTGTGTGTTGTGGGGGAATCTCCTGGAAATAGAAGGGGGGCCAGTAGACTGGAGGAAAGGGACTAGAATGGGGGTGGGGAGATACTAGGGAACCCTGGGACAAATTGAATTGTTATATTTTGTGTGTGTGTGCAAATATGTAACAATGAATCCCACTATTTTGTATAATTATAGTGCACCAGTAAGAAAATATGGGAAAAATGAAAATAGTTCTGAAAAAAAATATTAGCCTGGCTCAGTCAGGAGATTGGATTTGTGGCCAGAAGACCTGGGCCCTACCTGAAATCTGCCACTAACTCTGTGGTTATACTAGGTGAGGCCCTAGGCAGGATGGGGCGGTAGTCAGGCTCTGGCCAGGTCCGTGAGCCTGAGTTCTAACTTGAAAGTTGTTACTGGGGACCTTAATGGAATAAAAAACTTTATCCTGGAATTTTATTCCCAGTAATGTGGGCACACCTGGGGTGTCTACATTAGGTGAGACCGTCTCTCTGGGGCCATGATGTCTCCCTGCAGGCAGGTGAAGGGAACACACACTCACATATGCATATGCAGTGGGGAGGGGTTTTTCTTAAATCAATTCTTTGGACTCCTCCTTCTTCCCAGACCCCAGCACCAGGAAGACCCCAGGCTCCAGGCAGCATCAGCCAAGTGGCAGGGACCTCAAGCAGGGTACAGAGCAGTACAGCAGATGCCCAGCACAGGTGAGGCAGCTTGGGTCAGAGACTGGGGTGTTAAGAGGTGTGGCAGGGGTGGGACCTCCTCTGCCCCTGCACACCTCGTTCACCTGCCCCTGCAGACCGTCTGGTAGATGGGAAGATAAAGAATTTGAGGAGGGCCAGGAGGAGAAAGGAGAGGAGGGATTGGTGAATGTTCCCACGTCTGTGCCTCAGAAACTAGAGGGTGAGTCAAGTAGGTGGTCCCCCGTCTTACCTCAGCTGGTGCTCTCCTTACTTTCCTGGTCCTCCCGCCTTCCATCTGTCCTTGATTCACCCAGATCCAGCTCTCCAGATTGCCAACCCCTGGAAGAGTCCTCCCCACACTTCTGCCTCCCTCTCAAGGCCCTGGCCTGTTCCTCCACACCCCAACTCCACCCCAACCCTAGCCCTTTCCAGATTGGCCTCTCCCTCCATGCTTGGGGCTTTCCTAACCTCTAGAAGTTTACATCTCAGAACACCAAGGTTTGTTGAGAGCCTGCTACCTGCCAGGTACTAGGCTGGGTGTTTTTCTGACCCTAGCTTAATCTTCACTAGAATGTTCCTCAAAGGCTCCCAACTCTGGGATCCAAGTTCCTTGTTACTTGCTGAGCTCCCCCAAGCACAGCAAATTGTACTGACTACCAGCTTTAAGTTAGCCCATGTGCCCCTGTAGAGAGAGGGCGTAGTCTTTTTTTTTTTTTTTAAATCTGGGATTGAACCCAGGAGTGCTTTACTACTAAGCAATATCCCCAGCCCTTTTTATTTTATTTATTTTAATATTTTTTTTAGTTGTAGTTGGACACAATACCTTTATTTATTTATTTATTTTTATGTAGTGCTGAGGATCGAACCCAGTGCCTTGCATGTGCTAGGCGAGTGCTCTACCGCTGAGCCACAACCCCAGCCCCGCTTTTTATTTTTTGAGACAGGGTCCTGCTAAGTTGCTGAGGGCCTTGCTAAGTTGCTGAGGCTGGCTTTGAACTTGCCATCTTCCTGTCTTGGCCTCCCAAACTGCTGGGATTATAGGCATTTTCCATCACACTGGCTTCTTCTTTTTTTTTTTTTTTTTTGTACTGAGGATTACCCAAGCGTATTCTGCCACTGAGCTACATCCCCCTCCCCAGCACCCCCCTTTTTAAAATTTATTTTTATTTTTGAGACAGGGTTTCACTAAGTTGCTCAATCTGGCCTCAAATTTGGAAACTTCTTGCCTCAACCTCCCAAGTCACTAGGATTACAGACATGCCCAGCTGAGGGCACAGTCTTTGGTACACCCTCCCTGTACCAGGACCAATGCATTTTCTGATATCCAGCCTCCTTGTTCCTCCCCCAGAGCTTTCTCTTTCCCACTATGATGTTCCTTGATGTGAAGAGGCTTGTGGTGAATGTCTGACCCTCTCCATTCTAGGTCCAGGACCCAGGACCCATCTTCCATTTGGAGGTTTGGGTGCCCCTAGAGAGCACTCTGGTATCCTGATACCCAATGGCTCCCAAGCCAATAGGTGAGTCCTGGAGGAGGGGAGAAGAATGGATGAAGGAAGCAGAAGATGTGTGTGGCTTGGGATGATATTTGATGGAACATGACCACTGTCATAGCTGGGAAAAGAAATGATCTGGTGCCTGGGATAGGGGGCCCTGAATGTTTGTCTTACTTCAGCAATCTAACAACCCTCACCCAGCTCTGGAGCCCAGGGTCTCCCTGCCTCCTGCATGGCCTGACTATGGGAATCAGAGAGAGAGAGAGAGAGAGAGAGAGAGAGAGAGAGAGAGAGATCTCTACAGAAGTGGGGAACATGAAGTTTAAGTCTCCTGCTTCCTCCACTGGAGCCCACCAGTGGAGGCCAGTGAGGGCCTAGGGAGCTGGAGCCAGGGCAGGCCCCCTGCTCTTCTCCCTCGCTGATCCCACTGGCCAATCCCTCCTTCCCTCCTTTAGGTCAGCCAGGCGGCCCAGGGAAGCCCTCCCCAAGAATCCTCAGAGGAGAGTCACCCAGTCTGGCTTCTGCATAATCATGTGACCTGCACCCTGCTCGCTGTAGCCCTCACCTCTGCAGGACTCCCCAACACACACACTTCATAGACTTCTGGGGACTGAGCCTCTTCCCAAATCATTCAACCCTGTACGGAAATAGAACAACACAGTCACTGAGTGGACTCCTGAGCAGGTGGGCTAAGGGCTCTGCAGTCCCAGCTCCAAGAGATTCTCTTTGCTCCTAATTGGAATTTTTGGACTCAAAAGGCAAAAGAAAAAAGAAAATGGATAGTGAACTCCTACCCTGCTTTTTTTTTTTTTTCCTTCTGAGTCCAGACCTCATGATTGCTAAAGCCCTTGCCAGTTCTAAAAACTATGACTTCTTGCTAGGTACAGCAGCACACGCCTGTAATCCCAGAGACTTGGGAGGTTGAGGCAAGAAGATAACAAGTTCAAGGCCAGCCTGGGTAACATGGTGAAACTGTCTCAAAATAGAAACTAAAAAGGGCTGTGGATATAGCTCAGTAGTAAAGCACCCATGGGCTCAACACAGGAACAATCAACCAATAAAACTCTGACTTCTTGGTCAGGTGGTTTTGAAGTCACTGACTTTCTGCAGACCTTCTTTTCTCAGATGGGAAATGGAGATGTAATGCTACAGAAGACCTTACACTAACCGACCCAGACCTCTGTTCACTGCTTTCTCAGGCCCACAGCCTGTAGGACAAGGCCAGCTGCCAGCCAGGGCAATAGCAATGACACTATTTGGGGTCATTGGGGATTGAACTCGGGGACATTTGACCACTGAGACACATCCTCAGCCCTATTTTGTATTTTATTTAGAGACAGGGTTTCACTGAGTTGCTTAGTGCCTCCTGGTTGCTGAGGCTGGCTCTGAACTTGTGACCCTCCTGCCTCAGCCTCCCGAGCCACTAGGGTTGCAGGTGTGTGCCACTGTGCCCGGCTAGCAATGACATTATTAACATTTATTGTGTACTTAGCACATGTCCCATATACTAAGTGCTTTACTAGTGTTTTCTCCTTACAACAAAATTTATGAGGTGCTATTATTATCCCCTTTCACGGATAGGAAAAAGAAATCTCAAAGGGGAATTTCCAGGTCACACAAGCCATATGTGGAGAAGGCAGGATTCAAACTTAGGTGCTTGCTGTCTGGTGTGATTTATTTTATTTATTTGTTTATTTATGCATGCAGTACTAGGGATTGGGACTGTACATCCTAAGTAAGCGCTCTACCACTGAGCCACATCACCAGCCAGTGATTTATTCCAATGTGCTCATGATGGTTGTTTTATTATAATATATAACTTAGTTCATCAATTTATACAATATTTAACTAAGTGTGAAAACAAGCAGTGTTTCTACAAAAACTAAGTTGGATCCTTAAAAGACCTGATTAAGGTGAGTCACTTTTAAAAGCTGCTGTTGAAATTAGACTTGAACAAGGAAATTATTACAAATTGGAAGGAAATCATAAGATTCTAGATGAATTCTGCATTTGGATTGCTTCAGACATGCCCATTAATTGATTCATTTTAAGGAAGAAAACTGGAAATTGCAGGTAATAAGTAACTGGTGAGGTTTATGTAAGAAAAAAGGGGGCCCTAACCTCAGAGAAAAGACTTGGGTCCCAGTTTGACAAGAAGCAAATGAATGTGTTTTGTGTTTTAAGCTGAAATGAGATAATTCAATCCTGATCATATTTGATAAGAGGGTGTAGGAGAGGCAAAACTTAACCTCTACTCTCCTTGGAGGCTCTGACTGTGCCTGAGAATTAAGTTGATGTAAAACAGTTTAAAGAGAAACACATACAAATATATTTAATATAAATTTTGTGACCAGGGCCCCTCATACCATAACAAAAGGAACAACTCAAAAAAGCAGCAAAACCTAAATGTTTTAGGTTGAAAAAAGGGAAGAAATTGTGGAAAATCAACTAAAATATATATGGAGGCTAGAGGAAGATAACACTGTCGAATTTTAACAGAGTTTGTACAGAGTTCTTAACCTCTGTTCTCCGTCTTCAGGAATAAGAATATTTCTTTCCTCCTAGTACAGGCAGCATGTCTTTCACATGAGAATCTTTTTTCTCCTGCTTTCAAGAAGGAAAGGAGAGCTGCAGGCAGTGATGCATGCCTGTAATCCCAGCAATGCCCTGTCTCAAAAAAAAAGGGGGGCGGGGCGGGGATGTAGTTCAGTGGTAAAGCACCACTAGGTTCGATCCCTGGTACAAGAAGAAAAGGGGAGGTAGGAATGCCTTCTATTCTTACTGTTTTTCCGGTGACTTTAATTCAAAATAATCCTTATGCCAAAGTGGCATATCTTGAGATGGCATATTCTGTCACCCTTCGAGGCTTTTTGGTGTACCCCGAACGAATTCACAGGGAGTACACTCCCCAGCTTCTTACCCATGCAGCACTGTTTGCATTCTCAAAAGCACTCGAATAGCAGGGTGTGGTGGTGCATGCCTGTAATCCCAGCAACTCAGGAGGCTGAGGTAGGAAGATCACAAGTTCAAAGCCCTGAGCAACTAAGAGACGCTACCCTGTCTCTAAGTTAAAAACAAAACGGGCTAGGAATGTGGTTCAGAGGTTAAGTGCCCCTGGGTTCAATCCCCCCAAAAATAAAGTACTTGGATAGCCAATGTGCACCTGTAAAACCAGCTACTCCGGAGGCTGAGGCAGGAGGATTACAAAAGACCAACTTGGGCAATTCAGCGAGACCCTATCTGAAAATGAAATTAAGAAAAAAATAAATAAAGGGTTGAGGATATAAGCTCAGTGGTAGGGTGTCCAGTATGTGCGAGGCCCAGGGTTCAATCCCTAGTATTGCAAATAAGTAAATAAAAGTACTTGCATAAAATTTATTCTCCTCAAGGTTCCTAATGGAACATCGCATGACCTGGGAACCTCTGGTTTCAATGACATCTTTAACCTATTTAGGATTTATAGTAGAGAAGAACGGCGTGATGTTCTGGTAGGAACCGAGGTGGGAACTAACCCACCTCGGAGGGGGTTCCTAGATTAGGTAAATATGAACATGAGCTTATTGTCGTGTCGGGCAGTCCCGGAGGGCCCTCGCCTGGCTTTGGATGCAGGCCCTCCCTTCCCCGGTGTGTGTCTGCGGCCCCGCCACCAGGCGGCCCAAGTCCCCCCAGCAGGTCCAGCGGCCGCCGCGCTCACAGCCAGGCAGAGCTGGAGAATCGCGGGTCACTCCCCGAGGCCTTCAGTACGTCTACGAGTAGGAGACGAGTCCACGCTCTCGGGAAGGGCTGGGCTCCGGCCCTCACAGAGGGCGCACGGGAGGCCGGCCTCGGGCGGGGCGGACCCGAATCCCGCGGCCGGGGGCAGAGCGGCCGGAGCGCCG